>NC_091528.1:11389075-11703270 GCF_041682495.2 Bombus fervidus
GAATACGACACGGTGCGAAGGAGATCTATAGCCTACGATCGAAATAATAATATTTATTAATAATAAAATTGATTAAAATAATATTTTAGATTTAACAACGAAGATGAAAGATGGTAGGAAAGAAAGCTTCGGTTTTGAAATAGCAGATAGAGCATTTGAAATGAAAAGAAGGGCAGACTAACGGAGGTCTTCACATATGTTCTGGAGATCACGAGCAATTTTCGTGTATTTCGCGTATATCATACTGTATGGTTCCTTGAACACGAGGAGAATTTCGTGCAGACGGTGGATGCGTCTCGGTCTTCGTATGACAACGATACAGGGCAAATAGTGCGCATGCGCGTGTGCATTCACACGTACTCGCAGTAACGGCGCTGACGCATGCGCGTACGTGGTCTCGCAGCAGCTGTCCGCCAGGTGCGTGGATTGCTCGACCAATCAGGGGTCTCCCTTTGACCGGGGGGTGCTCAACCTTCGGTGCCCTCGATTACCTGCGCCCTTTCCCGTAGGTTCTTGTAACCTGCGACCAGTTGTCCCGATCTATATTTCTCCTATGTGTTCCCTCCCTCGCGAAATATTTGCCTTTCTCGCTTGGCAACCGTAGTTTTCCACGCTTTGCTAACTCCTAAAAAAAAAAAAAAAATTCACCCATTCACCGCTTCTTTCCTTCCTTCTTTCGCACCATGGAATTGTACGGCGAAGGATCCTCTCGAGAATCGAAAGGGTTCTCTGACGAAAATCGCAACTACGATAGAGCTCCCGTTCTATACGAACGAAAAATAATAGGTAGCGGGGAAAATCGACGAACACGTGTCGCGTGTACTCGAATTATGCGTATGCGGACCTCTTGTCCGCCGATAAGTTGCGATAAATGGAATTTTAGCGTATCGATAGATAGGCGCTTCTTAGAATCGAAAGAATACTGTGTCGAGAATCGCGAGACGCGTTAAGTTTGACATCAAGGAGAAGAAACGCTGGCGATTTCTCGCAAGCACGAACGTGCGAATAACTTCCCCTCTGGTCGGTAATAACGAAGTCGGAGGCACGATTGCACGCTCTCTACCGCAATAGCGGCGATGCTCTTTGAATTCGCTCTCCCCTAAATAACGGCAATAGCCGCGAATTGCTACGTTACTCGACACGCAATATCCCTCGCTAGTTTATCTCGCGTTCGCGATGTACTATCTCGGCCGGTTAGCAGAGCCGTATTCGCGCAGCTGAACGAAAACTATGAATTTCTTTCACGTGGGTCTACGTTGCGAAATAAAGTCAACGCCAAACGTAGCCAAGAATCAAGCAAAGCGAGATACACCGAGGTAACCTAACGACCAAAGAATCGGAACGAACGAGCGATCCATTAAAGGCGATCGGCTTCAGCCGGCTGATCCAGCTAACTTTATCCATGGCGAATTGTCCCGGGTTGACCGACAATGGACGCCACTCCGTCTTATTGTTCGAAAGGGGAGAAGAAAGATAGACGCATCCCGAGAGAGGGAGAACGATATCAGGTTCGTGTGTGAGTTACACGAGAAAAATTGTTACAACTCTCATTCGGCCTAATCACTTATTGTGCGAGTTTCGCGAGCGAGAGTCGGCTGCTACTATTATTCGACGATTCGTGTACCGTGTAGAACATAAAAGGGTACAAATGTCCGGCCGCTCGTGCCCGGGTGAAATCGGTGTCCGCGTAGAGAATGGTTTTAATTCGTTGCGAAAAAATTAGAAAAAGCTGCTGAAAACAATTAGAGTATCAAAGGATTCCTATAGAAGTTCTTGTCGCAGCAACACAATGAACGAAAGCAGGCAAGTTCTTTGCTTCTTATACGTGTGTCAACGCGTTAGTCGTACGATGCCGTGACGCGGTAGAATGTCGGTAGTATGGAAAGTGATTCACGTTCCGATCATTTCTACATATAGCGAAACGAACTAGTATTCGAAGAAAATAACGTTTCGAAATCCCGTAACTTTGCGATTTGGACAAAGACAAAGAGGGATCAAGGGTCAATTTTGTTTAAATGCTTTGCGATTATTAAAAAGCATAATCACACAGACACAGAGAGAAGGTGCAGCCATCCAACCGACGCGACGAAGAAGATAACTCCGTAATTGTCTCGAGCGGTATATTCGCTAAATATGGATTGTTCGATTGTATATCGAGTGTCGGAGGGAAATTGTAACGGCGCATTCGCGCGAAGACCAGAGGGAGCACGAAAATGACAAAGGAAAGCGCGTTATGGCTAGCAACTATGGCGAGTTGGCCGTTTAGGGAAAACGTCGGCTCCTTTGAAACGCCCGCGCAAGATTGCCGTTGATTTGCCGAGAAAACGTTGGGGTAATGCCGTGCGCGCACGTGCACGTGCAACGTGTACCGAGCTTAGGCCCGGGACGATTGATGGCGACAGTGGAAAACAGAAGGGTAACCCGGAGAAAGAGGCCCATGGAAGGCGGTCAGGAAATGACATTTTCTTCGCCGGTGGTTTCGCCGGTGGAGAAAATGCAAATTGTGGGAACCGGTGATTGCGAAACTAGAGAATTGTCCGTGCTCCCTCCTACCCTTTCTCTCTTCCTACACCATTGTTCCTCGTTGCTGTGCGAAACCGTTTACCGTATCTATCACCAAAAGAATTAGGTATTTTTTAGAATCTTTTTTTTTACAAATTAGGCGTTCGTTTCGTAATAAATTTGTCGTATGCCTATTTGCTGAATTCGATGAACGAAAAAGAACGTAAAACCGAGTGCCTAATCCCCGAAAGCTGCGATCGTTTGTTCGGCTAGGCAATCGCGCTATTAATAACGGAATCGTGCGGTAGATGCAATACGCGTCGAATACGCGTTTATCGACGCACTGTGAAATCGGCTGGTTTACTATCAAACGATCAAACGTTTCGCGCATCATCGGGCATGCTAGTGAGATTAATGAGAAGCTTTGATGCGTGCCAGTAATCATTAATTACACGCATTACGCGACGCTTACTGACTGCAGCTTCTCTTCTCCCTACATTCCAAGTGATGTTCAATCGTGTTAACTGTTTGCCTCAATGTACCAGGAAATGGATTTGCCTTCAGCGATCACGTGGTTTCCGTATATCATCCACGTAATTCCCTCTCGCGATTATATTTGTATCGCGATCATTCCGCCGTGCCGCTAGCTGATGAAGTAATCCGATCGTTTTATCTCGCATTTTCTGCGTCAATTTCTCGTACGCGCCAGTTTTTCCAAGATGGATGAGAGACAGTTCTTGGATATCGCATACCTCGAAATATCACGTTTTTAATTGTAATGTATGTACATGAAAAAAGCTCGTACATTCGTTCTTCCGTTCGTCGGAATTTGTTCACGTTCCTCGGTTTCGCTGAAAAGTTTTCCAAACAGTTTTCTCGAAACGAGCGACGCACGCTCGGCCCAGCCAGTTGCCTATCTTACGAGACCAGGTATACCATTCGGTTTAACTTTTTCTCTCGAACGGCAAAACGTCTTAGCTGCGAATCGTAAAATGATGGACCGGGCAGCATATATAACGCGCCAGGATCGCTAATACTGGAGCGAGAAAGCATCGCGCATTATCTGTTCGTCCTCTACCACCGAACGATGTCACCGTTCGTTCGACCACAAAAATTTATGGCTTTTAGCTTTCACGGATCTCTTACCCTTCCTCGTATTTCTCACTTTGTCGGCGATTTCGAACAAAGAAGAGGAGACGGCGGGTTGCTTAATTCGGGGTAAAACTGTAGAATACCGTAGACGGTATCGCTTGTTCCCGAGGATTTTATGAAAACGAGCGACAAATTATTCAGCGACTCCGCGCTTGATTGTCTCTTAATTAGCCTCTGATAACTCGTCGGGAGAATAACCGGACCTGGGGCAGGATGAAATCAGCCGATGAATTATTTATTGTCTCCCGTTAGATGGGTCAAGGGTACTTTGGAGAGTCTCCGTGCCAAAAACCATTAGCTCGAGAAGCCTGTAATCGGTATCTCCCTCTTTTTCGTTCCTCTCTACCTCCCGCTCGTTTCCATACTCGTACTTTTTCCCCACCCCTTCCACGGCTTTCACTTTTCCATACTAATTTCGCGACACCGCCTTTCCCGTGCGTGTGCCAATCCTCTCGATCGACTATAGATTCCAAGAAACTTCCTCTCGTTTCCTCGACCATCCACCGAATTCGTGACAATTGCCCGGATCGATTCGTAATTTTTCAAATATACGCTCTTATTTATCTTGTCGTAGAAATTGATCGGTCGATCGTTTTATTCGCAAGGACGATTTAGTAATCACCTAAGGATAGGAAGCCCTTTCGTTCGATATCTCTGTTATCGTTGGAAAACGAAGCATTGGACACGCGTGACAAGAACGATCGAGCCTGTGCCGAACTTGGAAATTTTGATCGTTGTTGGTCGCTTGGTCGATACGAAATCGGTGAAATTCTTCGGTCGATCGTACGTGAAATCCCATTAGGAGATCCGACGGTTGTCATATATATATATATATATACGGTATATACCGGGTGTCCCTGGAGATCGGGGAAAGAGCGGATAAAAGTGGCGCGAGACTGCCTCAAGGGGGTTGCCACTGACTACTTGACTGACAACCAATTATACGTCCCGGTTGGCAAGGCGGACGCCGTTTATATCAGACGAACTGGCTAGATCCGGGATCTTTTTCGGTTAATCTCGGACGAGGGGTTAGGAAACGTCTTAAGAAGGATTAGGTAGCGAGTGGAAGGACAATCGCCGCCCCCGTTGCCGTGGCAGAGAATCGAAGTGGAGCATTAGCCGATACCGTGAAAAATGCCCTTATCCCTTCCTCTTCCTCTCCATAGTACGGAGAACGTAGCTTTTTCTCTGGAACGTAACGGCGTAATTGATTCGGAAAAGCCGTGTTGTATAACGCGCGGTTCGCCCCGACCAGGCCGTAATTTATTACGCACGCGAATCGATTACATTGTTAATCTACATTAGTTGGTGCGCGGCAGGAGCACGGAAAAATGTATTATCTCGTGTGTACATTACAGTACACAGTAACCTCGTCGTGACACGCGAATGTGAAAAAGAAACGAATTGGTAATTAGTAACAGCGTGCAGCCATCAGCGCGTCGTCACTTCCGAGAAACACGGGCCGCCGTTTTTTCTCGAAGATGCTCCCACCTCGTGGTTTCAGCCGCTCGTATATTCGTTGGTAGGCGGTGATGCGGTACCAGAGAAGAACCGGAGGCACGAGGACGAGGGAGGAAAATTAGATAACCTCGGGGTGCGGGAAGATAAAGATGGTCGACCGTTTATTTTAATCAGGGGCAAGTCGATAGTCGAGGATCACCGAAGAGCGCCATGTTGTCTGCTCTCTTATCGCCATCTCATTGGTCGTCGTGATTGACGTCTAACTACGCTGACTAGGAAGAGCAGCGAACCTCACTGACGATGACGATCGAAGGAAGCTCGTTCCAGACTGGTCACGACCGCGATTCGTGATTTTTCCAAAGATACGCGCATGCCTATCGCGATTCGTCGATTTTTCTGTTATTCCTTTTCCCACCCATTTTCCAGCTTCCATTGTTCCATCGAGCATTTTCAAAGCAACCCGATCCTTCGATTAAATTTAATCGTCGAAAATATTGACTGCGATAAATTAAAATCTCTTTTGATCTGGACGACCGGAATCGCCGACGATAACGCCGCGTGCGCGCACGACAGCTCGTGCTAGGTTGAAAATGAAATTCGTTAAACGGTCGGGCTCTCTCTTTCCCCCCTTTTTTTCTTTTTTTTTTTTTTTTTTTTTTGTTATGTGTTCACGCGAAAGCTATTTTTTTCCCCGTGCGTTTTCGAATCGCGGTTTTTGAGATATGACCCGCAGCGCCGGGAGAAGGGACGAGGGAGAAAGAGAGTTCAAAAATTCATTTGTCGCGACAGAATGAAATTTTCGATTTATCCTGCCGCGGATGTGTAGCCCGCGATTTTCGAGACTGCGCCCATGTGCGTGTATATGCATATATGTCGCGTTGGACCGGGTGAAATTATTACATAATTGTTATTCACACCGGGCGTGGAAAATTAAAGCGGAATATCGCGAGAATAAAGCAGACGCGAGCCAACCGAAGTGGCCAATAACGAGGCGGTCACTCGTTGCCTGCTATAGCTCGTAATTTTCGTATCCGCGCAAACATCATTTTTACCCTCTGATACGTGAGTGGTTCTCAACCTTTGCCTTTTTTCCTCGAGCCACCGGCGAAAAACCTGCTGCCGCGAGAATACCAGCAAGAAAAGCAAATAACAGTCGGCGTGTACAATTACGTGTCCCAAGGCTGCGGTAATTGCGACAGAGGGAACGTTCTATGGCAATGGGCAACGGCCGCGGGGGTACGAGATAGAAAGATTTCCTTTCGACAGAGATTCGTCGTCTCCTGATGGATTCTATAATTCTTGCGAACGTCCGTGTCGTTGTATTCTAAAAACGAAAATGACACGTTCGCGATCGATTATCAACGTACCGTGAATAATTGTATGCGATTAGGCTGGACCTGGAAGAAATAATCGCGATGTTTCGTTTGATGTAAATTCCGTGTGGTTCGTGTATTATTGGTGTTTGCTTGGAACGGATCGTCGATCACCTGCGTATTTTCGCTGTAAATCCGTGGCGAGCCGATAATAGGTTGCAACTCGATTTTTTCCTTCTGTTGGCGGGCTGTGCGCATACCATTAAAGGCGCTTTCCTCGCGGGCCGGATCTAATTGTAATTATTATTATCGTCGAAGAACAAAGTGCAGGTTCCCCTGCCGTGATCATCGTCATTATCTCCTTATCATCTTTGCCATCGCATTACCACTCTCGTTTACATCGGATTCATGCCCGTCCATTATTCTCCGGTCAGATAAGCATCTTTCTTATCGACTCCTGACGAACACGTCGCCTCGAGACACGTAGGCGTAGACCGGCCAGGAATTGAAATATTTCTTTTTCCCTGGTACCTCGAAACAAGATCCGAAAGAAGCGGCCTCGATCCTTCAACTTGACCCGACTTAACCATGCCGCAGCGATGAAACTCCTTTAAAAACGAGACAAACTATGAGTAAATGTCGTTTCACCGTGCAAGCCTCGACATTTAATGCGGCTTTCAGCATTAATTGTATTTTAACGAACGCACAACGATATTACACGTTTTAAGCAACGATTCAGGGTGATTGGACGCGAAGGAGTCAAAGCCTAATGCGAATCAGCGAAACAGGGAAGACTGATCTACGATCGCGAAACAGAGTACGTATATGCTAGTCGCACAAAAGTGGAAAACTCCATCGCTCGATTTCAATTGTCTTTCTCTCTCAGCTCTCTCCCTCTCTCTCTCCGAGTCTCTTGTTCTCTTTCTCTGGTCTTGCTGGCGCTGATCGCAGCGCGTACACGCGACCATCCTCCTCTTGGATCGTTCAGTCGGAACGATTTACATATTTCGGCGTGCGTTTGACCGATAATAATGTTTCATCCGGTTTTCGATGAATGGCTCCATTACCGAGACCGAGGCATCGTGGAGCTGACTTTTCGTTATTATGCGCTTTGAAAAATCAACCACCCACGCGCCTCACGCAGCTACGCACGCGTATCGTTGCCACACAATGCGGATCGGCTTCGCGTACACATACGTACGTACACATTCAGACACACGGAATCCCTTTGTGTGATTTAACGCGCACGAGCGCGGACCAGGGGGCACGAATGTAACTTTTCATAGGAGCGGAGCCTGCACGAGCCATTGATCATTGTTCTGTTGGCTGCGTAGGGTGCCGATCCGCCGGATTTCGCCAGTTTTTCCACCGGCTTAAAACTCGTTAAAATGTTTATCGATGCGTTGCTTCGCAGCGGTCCCTTCTTCCCTTTTGATTTTCCTACCGGTTATCGACACCGATCCTATCCGAACGATACGAATTATTGCGAAAAACGAGTATTCTTATTCCCAGTTCGGACACCAAACGAAAAACCTCGGAGTTTCGCCGCAACCTTTTGCATCCAATTTCTTCGATCATTTACTCGTCGTCGCAATGTCAATTCTGTGACATTAATTTCGCTCTGTTGCACGCGTCTACACAGAAGGTTACTGTATTCGTGTCCAGGGTACGTACGTAGACATTGACATGGTAAAATCGACATTTATTATTATTATCGCAGCGACGAGATTTCAAGATATTCCCTTCGAATCGCAAGTAAAAGTTAAACGATCGGTGCCGGCAATCAGAGGGAAATTAATACGCAAACTCGAACCGAAACGCGGAGATCTATTTGATTAGGAACGAAACGAAACGAAACGATTTTTTCAAACAAGATTAGATATTAATCCAGAACAGTTCGGTTGGACGCGTTTTTAAAACAAGCGTTGCAACGCTGTGTATTATTGAAATTAGAGGGTTAATTTGCGAAGCGTATATTGAAGCTTGCTTTCCGATATCGGAGTTTTGAAAGAGGATCGTTGGGTCTGCGTGTTTGTTTCGTTTAATAAGAGGAGGAAGGAAGAGAGAAGCTAGTTGCCGCGAGATATTCTTAGGGAGAAGCAGAGATAGGAGGGAGTTTGCACGGTTTGGTTAAATATTTAAGTAACAGAGCATTTCACTTGGGAGAGTACATCGCAGGGCGCGAAGACGTCGAGCAAAGACATTTCGAAGCATCCCTTATCTTTATCCGTGAAATATCCCGCCGTGGTAAAGGCAGAGGGGTAGAGTCCAATCGCGGTTTTATTGGCTCTCTTAGAAACTGGCTTAAGTACATTTCTGTGTCCCGCGGAAATTCACCGAGCAAGGAAATACCTTTCGAAAATTCCAACCCCTGCTTTCCAGCCGACTGTCGTTGTCGTTCTCTTTTCTCTCTGCTCTCTCGCGGAACTCTCGCAGCGGAACTGCGATCGTGCTCATTGAGTAGGAAATTGGTTGATCATTATCTCTTATTTATACGTAACACAGCCTTTATTGTTATGTAAAATCGTTTTGCCATTGTCCAACGCGCGTATACGGCGAATTCAAAGAGCTCTTTTAACTCGAATATTTTTATGCTCGTAAATATCGAATTTTAATCGTTTGCACTCGTAATGTTTATAATGTGAAGCAACGAGTGGTTGCAAAAATGATGCCGAACAATATATTTCATTTCCACCCGTGTTACGGCGTTCAGCTCGTAGACTTTTTAAATTGCAACAAACTTTGGCGCGTTGGTACTACCGGTTGCAAAAATGTTGAATTACGTCGGAGGCGAGCCTTAAATTAGTACGTTTATTCAACCAGTTCCAATCTGAATGCGTATCGGGAATTATTTTTCGCCTAGATGGTGTCGGTAAAGCGTTAATGGACGGACCCACTTTTCCCGCGGGTCGAATTAATCGAATCGATGGTGCTCCGGGAATCGCGAAACAGTTGTCGTTTCGAGGGTCATCGACGTTTCAAAAATGATATTCCACTCGATGATACCGGGGGATAATCGAAAAATTAGTAAAGTGCCCTCGACGGCTGGGCTGACGGTCGTCGAAAAACGCACCCTCGATTTGCGAGAGGGAGGGAGAGCTCGAGTGCCCTCTCGACCCCCGTTCGATACTGCGAAACGTTTCCGTGACTGTGCTCTCTCCGCGTGTGCCTCTCCGTCGCGTTTCCATTTCGCACTTTTCGCCGCAACTTTGCACCTTCTCTCGCGTAAAGCTTCTCGAATCGATCCTCTCTCTCCCCCTCACCCCTTCCCCTCTCTTCGCGCCATTCCTCTTTTACACGACGATATCGAACCACGATATCTACTCTTCTTTCGTTCTACAACCTGATTTTCCCTGTTGCGTTCTCGATTGACCTACACGTTTTGGTTGCACAGGTAAAAAGGAGGCGCGAACGAAAGCGTCGTTTCCGCGTAATTAATTATCCACTCTATATGCTAATTAACCGGGTATAGTGGCGCGTCTCGGTGGCATTGTGCTCTGGGAAAAATCGAAGAAAAGAAAAGCTCTCCTGTTTACGAGCTTCTCCTACCTCTCTTTTCTCGCCGCGGTTTCATTAATTTCTGCAAAAATGCTCGCGGGTCCCGGGTCTATGGACTCCTTCGATGCAAATCCCCGGGTAGAGCTCGCTCGCTCGCTCGGATCCATAACGCGTCAAGGGATGATCTATGCGCGCGGAAGCGCGCTAGTTGCGCGAAAAAGAAATTATTTACAGGTGTGCGGCGTGTTTATGCAAATATCGAACAGCCAAGGGGCGACCCGCTGTACGCTATCTCGCGGTCAGATATATATTTCGACGTCGATGCCACTGCACGCTACGCGGCTCGTCGCGTTCGCGGTTGCAACGTCGACGCCGCCATCGTCGCGACTCTCCACAATCGCAAAATCCCGCTGTTCGCGCTGTTTTACCGCGTTATCTTCGATACGCCCCGGATCATACGCAGAGCCAATTAAAAGCGGTCGAGCAGTCGACGACGAAGATACGGAGGCTGTTCGCGGAAAATATTATCGCAGGTAGGATCGAGTCATCGAGCTTTTGGAATCGGTCGATTAGCGGCAACGACTTACTGCGTCGTAATTATTCGTTATCGTTTAATTAATCGCGCTAACGAGCTTTAATTTACTTACGAGTCGCCAGAACTAACAGTGCATCGATCTTGTCAGAGCGTAAGATCGGTCTCTCGATACGATAGATCGAAATCGATCGAATTTTACGTCGTTCGCCATCTTCGTCGCGACGATCATAGTAGAGTTGTCCGACGTTTTGCAGTCGATCGCGAGACGCGCAATTTTCAGTTATATACGAGCGTCGAGCACGCGCCGACTAACGCGCATGAAGCTTCGTGACGTGTTTCTTCGCGAACCCAACATACCGTGTACACTCTACACGAGGAATACGTTGGAAGGGCGAAAGGGGCAGGATAAGGAAGAAGAAGGAGAAGAAAAAGAAAAAGAGGAGGAGGAAAGGCAGGTTGCCGTGGCCATACAACGATCGCGGAAGAAGCGAGGAAAAAGGGAGACAGAAAAGCCGTTACCTCAAATTACACGGCTCGTTTTATTATTTATCGCCGGCAATTTCTGCTTCCACGAGGAGTCGCATCTTCTGGCCCGGCGATCGAAGCATGATTTGTGCAGCCGCCTCGCGAATTCGTCGTAGATCAATTGGCCGACATAGATCACCGGCGTCTCTCCTCGCAATTTCCGCTCTTCTCTTCGCGCGTGCAGAAAAAATGGAGAAAACTCTTGCGAGTCCGTCTCTGTATTTCACTCTTCTTTCCCAGATGAAAGGAAGGAGATTGCACGCCGTATCCCCGACTTATTTTCTCACATAGAATCAACCGATATTTGCCGGTAAAACCACGATTACCGAGACACCGCCTGCTTGGGAAAGAGGTCTTGCACCGTTCTCTCTTCAGAGAAAGGGGATGCTGTTAGTTTTTCTCGAGCGAGCGGCGTTTTTAATTCGAGGCATTGTTTCGAGACTCAACGCCGCGCGCAATTTTTCCATTCCGATTCCCTTCGCCGTCCCGAACGCCAACAGCTTTCCTTCCCCACCGTCTTGTACGTTTCCTGACATTTTCAGATATTCAATTACCGCGACACAAGATATTGCGGCCGAACGGGGCCGGGCTCGCGCCGCAAAAACGTAATAAATCGCGCGCTCTGCCTCTCTTTCCTCTCGTTTCTTGTTGCTCACGGGTGGATATACGCGTGGCACGGGACTCGCGTACACGTATCGATACCCGCACACTTGCGTGCGTGTGCACACACGCGGCGACACCGGCTATATCCATACGCCGGCTATATGCATATCGATGCGCGTTCGCTCTCGGAATGACTGCGTGCGGTTGATCGGCAAGAATCGCCGCGGTCGAATGCGAAATACGAGTATCGTCCAGTCGGACTGAAATCGATGGATCGATTCCGAAGGGGCCACGGGGTCGTCTAGGCACTTCCGGCCCGGCCGTAGAGCCCAAGCTTTCTATCAACCCTCGTCTTCGTCTCTTACGCGACCGCTATATACGATACGCTATAGAAATACGAACGCTCCCGCCGTCGTTCCTATTTGTCTCGAATGGGTATAGACTGGAAAACGACGGAAATTTTTGCGTAACGCGCTGCAACGCTGTCGAGCGACATCGTCGATTCTTCGATCATGTTCTCTTCGAGTATGTCGTGAATCGAATATTCGTAGCTTTAACAAGCTGCGAAGCGATAAATATCGCGGCTAATTAAACGATTCGCGGTCGCGTTTCGCACGACCGTCAAAGTTTCGGCTGCGAAATCTCGGTAATTGCCGACGCGTATCTACGACGGGTATCGGAGCCGCGGTATTCTCGTCGGACGCGGCCCCGCGAGAGGGTCGGAAGACGCGGAGCAAGGTACCGACCCGTAAGATATTTATCTGGCGCTCGCACGCGCCTCGTAAATTCGCGCGCCGCTGAACTTTTATACTTTGCCTTTAATACACTTTGCGCGCACCGGATACGCGGAGGGAGCGGCGAGAGAAAGAGAGAAGGTTCGCCGGGTCTATCCGCACGCTGTCAAAAAGAGTCGAGCACGAAATAATACTTACGACGTCTGGAACGATTCTCGGAGATCCGCGGCTCGTGCACCGGTTTCGTACGCGTCGCAGCTTTTCTATCGGTGATCGATCCACCCGCGGGGATAAAACTGTAAGCCAGCACCGTTCGAACGTGCGCAACTTTCCCCGAAGATGAAAACCAGTCACCGAGAGGAATGGAATTTTCTGGAAATCAGATTTACCGTTTCGCCCTGTCCATCTTTCTCGTCCTCTTTCCTTGTATTCTTTTCCTCCTTTTCTAATTTGTCATATCTTTCCGTAGAATATGAAAAAACGTGCTTCGCTGTATTTTTCCCTTCTATCGTCGTATATATATATATGCACACATGTATGTAGCGTGTGTGTACACGTAGAGTTTTACATCGAGGTACGTAGATACGTATTGTAGTATATATACGGGAAAAAGTTGATTTCTGTCGGACGAAAAAGAACGATTACGGAATGTATCACTGATTTTTCCGCTGGTCAATTGTTTTCATCGCAAAAATGCCATCGGTTAAAGCGGAGACCGGATAACCGGGAGTCTACCTACCCGTAGCTTTATCCGAGGTGGTTTGATTTGCACATTCTCTGCGTACGTTACAGAGCCACCGGGTTCGTAAAAAAAAAAGCACGGGATAAAATTGCATTTTTGTGCCACGCAGTTGCACTCCAGCTCGTTCTTTTGCACGCGTTTGGAAAACTCTCGGGATAGGCGAGACTGTTTGCGTAATTGTGCCGGGGGTTCGTAAAACGCTCCTCTTTTTGGCCAAGCCTCTCGCCACGCGTTAGAGTTGTACAGGTTATCGACGAACGCGCGTTTGACCGGTGAGAAAAGTCGCAAGAGGGGAGGGGTGATAGCGAAATAGCCATTAATTACGAGCGCCGGAGCTGCTCTTCCAATTAGCTCGAAAAACCCGCTTTCGTTCTACTCGTTTTTCCTCTCTCCGTCCCTTTCTCTTCCTCCAGCGAACTTGTAATTTATGACTCGACTAACAAGCGTTGAGAAGAAGAATCGCACGCGAACCGATAGCTTGTAGGACGACGTTTTAACCGCATCGACTTTTCCTCCTCTCGACCGTTTTAATTAATCGAAGCTGCCGCGTGCACGAATCCAACCGAATTCCTAGGGTAATCGTCTAGAGGATGAAAAAAAAAAGCCGATCGACGAAAGGATTACGCCTGACGACGAGGACGCGGCCAGCTTATTTTTAACACGGTATATAATCTTCGCAACGGGGGTGCGTTGCTTCGTGATCGGCTTTGTGCACCCCTTCTCCAATATTTTTTTTCCTTTCCCTTTCCGCCTCTGCTCCGCCTATCCTCGTACCAATCGAAATCCGCTTCCACGCGTATAATTCTATCGGTCGATCAAATAATCGAAACGCTTTAAACCCTCTCTCGCTTTTCTTTCTATCCACCCTTTGTATCTTGGAGTGGTGGTGGCGGCGGCGGCTCCGTGGCGCGACGTATCAATCATCGTGCCGGGTTTTCACGAAGCCTCGCAACGAACCGGAGAACCAAGGAGTAACTCTAGCCACCATCCGTTCCTTACAAATAACATCGCGTCGCGAGTTACGGTCGAATCATAGAAAATTCATCCCCCGAGGTCTTACACCCTTCGCCGCACGGACGTGTAACTCGTCCCGGAACATATTTTCCACGTTAACTGCCGCGTATTCCATACCGATACGAATTATTCGCGTGATCGTACCCCTTCGGTAACAACGTTACGCGGAATCGACGTAGCGAGCAATTAAAAGGCTGTAATTTCTGAAACTCTACTCCATCATGACGAAGATTGCTGAATTATTTTTTTATATAGAACAATTACGCAGCCTTATAATCCTGCAACTCGGAACGCAATTTTTAACCCTCGAACGACGCACGATTTTGCTTACGTGTAGCGAAATCTTCATCGTTAGGACCCCAAGGAACGTAATCGTGGGAAATAGACGAGAAATTATAGGATAAATCGTGCCATTGTTATTCCGTTTGAATTAAACGTTAACGTCGCAATTTCATCCTGCGATATCCAAATAAGAAGTCCCATTTCTATCTAGCGCGTACTCGATTTTCCATTTTCCACGCGTCCCGCGCCACGACGTTCGATCGTCCTCTAAAGCATTTAGCAACGCGCGTCGTCGACGACCGCTTTTTTTCCTTCGAAAGTACAATTTACAAGTACGCGCCAAAGGTAACACTGCGAGGCAGTGGCGCGGTGGATGCACCGAGTTCGGTGAGTTGTCCGGGCTTCGTAACTCTTCGTGTTCCTTCTTTCTCAACGGAAAACGTTGCTACGTGTTGCTACATCGGCCAAGGGCCGAGAAGGGAGGAATCGGTGCGTGTTACACGGACTCCCCAGCTTGTTTGCCGTTGCTTGATTCGCTTGTGTTTGTGGAGGGAGCCGATGTGGGGCGGGGTAGGATGGTTAGAGGGGCAGGAGAGGGTGAGTCAAGGTGCTGGGTAGTTGAGGCATTATAGTGCCGCTACAAATCATAGGGCAGACCCCTGCCACTCGGGGTACGTCTGCGTGCGTTCGTGTGAACGTGCGTGTGCGCTTGGAAACGTCGGTGTAGTGGTGGAAGGGTCGCCTGACAGTGGGACGTTACACGCTCCGTGTACTGTATATTCCGTTGGTGCAAGTAGGGGTGGCGCACCCCCGAAAACTGCCACCCCACGAAGGCCCTCCGGGATTGGTGTACACGTCGTTACTACGTGTCCTCTTTCGCCCCCTTTCTCTCTGCTCGCCACGCTGTTCCTCCCTTCGCCACACTTTTTTCTCGTTCGTCTTGCCAAGCGTGCATCCGAGCTTCTCGAATTTTCTGACGTCATCGATCTCGCCACGCCAAATGAAAGTAAAAGCGATCGCCGCCATTTATTTGCTTCTTTGTTTATTCGTTAGTAGTAGGTTTTTTAACGGACCTTTCCGACGACGAATTTCCTTCGTTGCGTTAGATTTACAAAAATCGTCCTGGATGGAATAGCAGGTGCGTTCTTTTAACGTTTCTCGTACACCTTTGTCGCCAACGATCTTCGCGATACTTTCTTCGAGCTGTAGCTCACGTAAGAAAATTACGTCGGTTACCAAACGATGTAATAGATATAGACACACGATACGCATAAAATACAACGATCTATATTGGCCACGTTCGCGATATTATCAACGTGTTTCATCCAAGACACGTCGCGACGCTCGAGACACGCTACGAACTCTAGCGAAAGATGAATTATCGAGCTTCCAAGAGGCTAATATAATAACGTTACGCTTGTTTTATTTGTTTTATTTGAAGTTGCGCGCGTCTTCCTATACGTTTCGCCTCGGCCGAGAGGAGATTATCGATCAGCGAGGAAAATAATCACGCGCGCGAAAATCGCGACTCTGTCGAGATCGAACGATACGATAGTCGGCAAATTTATGAAACGGCTGACCATTATCTCTCCGCGTAACAAATTCATATACGTCCGCGATAGTATTTAATTCCTCGACGGGGAGTTAATTAAGTCGAGGTCGGTCGCGTTAATGGATTCGCCGATGCGCTTAATCGCAGAATAATTTAGCGGCACGAAACGGAAGGAAATTTGTCCGGAGCTTTCGCGACTCGCGTGGAAATCAGACACAGATACCGTCGGTCGAAAACTCGATTTTCCTCTCGTTTTGCCCGCTATGGTTTCTCTCGACTGACTATAAACGCGATATGCTGGCCGAGAATTCGAAGGTCTTGGACAGTTTGATCAGTTTATTGGTATACCAGCCGTACGGGGCCGTAAAGCTGGCGTAGATCAACAAGAAGACGAATTTATGGCGAAGACCGCGCAGGGAAAAAGGTAATCCCTCGTCTTTCGTTCTTGTAGCGACTAGGAAAATTGCTGGAAAGTTCAAACCGTTCGAATTTTAAGGCTCTCGCTTGATTTTTTGCTCAAGCCTATAACTATAAATACTATATACGTATACGTTATACAACCAACCAAGTACCAACGAGGCAGCTAAAAATAGTAAGCGAATATTTTGCGTCGAAAACCTGAACGATCTGTCGAAAAAGAAATTACTCGTTAAATATTGGTGGAATAAGACCGGCGATGATACCTCTCTCTCTCTCGATACCTTCCTCGTAACTTTTCAAATAAAACGAAATAAAACCTTCGCACTGCCCCTAAATCCTCGTTCGCTAATTCACTTTCCTAAATTTAACACCAACGTTCGGGGTTTCAATGACTCTCATCGTCATTCGTTACTTCGAATTAGAAAAAAGCCGCGACAGAGGGAGATGCGAGGGATAAAATTGCGTTCGGTGAGTGAAAATTGAAAGCCACTGACTAGGTTTTGGTAGACTTCTGGATTTAGAGGGATCCCCATGGTGGTTAGAGCTGCCTACTTTACCAACCGATCGGGACGAGTTATTAAATTTTTAATGCGTCTAAGTTGGTACAGTGGGGAGTCTCGACAAGCCTCGTCCTCTTGTTCTCGCCCCCTACCACCTATTCTCTCTATCTCCTCCCCCTGTGAGCCACTCGAGCCGACGATTCAACCCCTGTCCGTTGAACGAGTATCGGAGTAACGGAGGGTCGTCCACCGAGGAACTGAACACGAGGGTGAGCGAGAAAGGGGACCAACGAACACCGTTGTGTGTTGTCTGTCGCAATAAATTTATGAATTGTTCCCAATTACACGGAAGCTCGTGGCCAATCGCGTTAACTCCCTCTTCGGCTAACGGAAATTCACCCTCGTCTTTTTCTGGCCACTTACCGACGTCGCGTAAACACGTCCGTGGGATTTACGAACAGATCAAAGGAATTTATACGACGATTTCTCCGTCTTCTTCGAGCATTCTCCGGGCCGAACGAAACCCTGCCGCGATTCACCGATTCTTTATATTTTGATCTTACCCGCGTCTTTAAACGTTTACGAACGTCTTAAGGAAATTTCTTTCTATCGGTTACACAAGTAGTACAGTTTTGTCTGGAAACAAGCAACGCGCTCGGGATCGATCGGTCGCCTATTAGTCGCGAGTCGGATATACCGTTCCGTTCGACTTGCTTCTCGAACGTCATAGCGACAAATCAAAAAGTGATCCACCGGACAATTTATAACGCGTCAGGAACGCTAATACTAAAGCGAGAAAGCATCAGGCATATTCTATTCGTCTTCTACCAAGCGATGTCACTGTTCGTTCGATCGCAAAAATTTATGGTCCTTCGTTTTTACGGACCTCTCTGTCAACGAGTTCGAACAAAGGGGTGGACGGGACGGTGAGTTGCTTATTTCGAGAAAAAGAGCTGTATACGCGTATCTAATTATCAATGTCATGCAAGAAGAAGACGGGTTTTTCCTAAGGATAAAGAAGTGCAATTGGGCCAAAAACGCGCGAAGGAACGTCGGGAGGGTTAACGATCGGTGGAAAAGCTACGGTAAATTGTTTTCTTTTCCATCGGTTGGAGATGTGGATCTTTTCGTCGAATTTTCGTCCAACGTTATTCCAGATTACAAACTCGTGACTCACGTAACTCGATAGACGGGAGATAGTTGGCTGATGACCGTGCGTTCTCATTAAACACTTGACGCGGTGTCAAGTGACATGGCTGTCAAGGATTGTTTGCATGTCGTGTGTCAGGCTGAACACCTTCGTGCAAAAATTCCGATTATTTTAACGAATCGATCGACGGTCGGCGTGTGCAGACTCCGCGGAGATGGTTTC
Source organism: Bombus fervidus (assembly GCF_041682495.2). Lineage (NCBI taxonomy): Eukaryota > Metazoa > Arthropoda > Insecta > Hymenoptera > Apidae > Bombus > Bombus fervidus. The sequence goes on from NC_091528.1 coordinate 11,407,281, forward strand.
ACCGTTCCGGGAATTCCAGTAGATTGAAATACAGTAGAACATGCCGTATCCAAACTGAATACTCTGATCTAATTCTAGTTCTACTAGCCGAACAGAATAGCTACTAGTAACAGATGCCTTCTCTCGCACTAAACTAACTTTACGTGTTGTTACACGTACGACGCGTGTCTCATATTTGCAATCGGAGAATTTACAAATATACGATATAGAAGCGACGCTACTGTAGAGACGCGAGTGCAAGCATTATTTTCGACGGTCTTCTCGGCGGATAGGCGCAACGCTATCGTTCTTCCCACGCAGGAATCTCGGTACTTAGGCGTACGACTGGCTACGCGAAAAATCACGTGTCGGAGGTGTGCTACGGCTGGCGAAGAATGACGTCAGCCGTCAGCAAGAGTGTCGTATGTCGTATAACTGCACACAAAATTTCACGGAAAGCCAGCGCCACACGATTCCCGACAATCGCGTTCCTCCGCGATTAAAGTTGTTCCAATTTCCGCTGGAAAACTCGCCGCGCCTCTGGAACGAGGTCGACGGTTATTCGGTGCTTCTCTCCCGACCGGTGAAAAGCGATGTCGGAGAAAAAGCTCGTCGGAGTGGGCGGGCCGGAACCGCTTCAGTCGATGAACGAGAGAGAACTCGGGAACGCGATTGATAGGGGGGGGGGGGTTTGTAGGGGTCAGGCGTTTGGAAAAGCGGCAAAGTGGCCGTGGTTTTAATTGCAGTTTAACGAGCCTTTGATGAAAACGCGCATCGCGTAATGGTTAATCTTCATTTGGCCGGGCCCCTGGAAATTTATTGTTCTCGACGATGATGGTACAAACCACTGTTAAATAACAATTACAACGCGACGAGGGAAAGCAGCCACCGAAATGCCCGTGTAACGTCAACCGGCGGTAATTTAACTGCCGCCTCCATAAACAATCGTAGCCAGAGCCATAATTATTATTGTACAGGTCGGACCAGAGAGAGGCACATTGTATGCGCGCCACGCTGCGACAGTTAAATCGCCATCGTTAAATGTCCAGCTTTACGAGTGTCGTTGAATCGACGTTCTCTTCGTTATCGCCATAGCGAACTCCTCCCCTTCTCGCGCCCCTCCCTCTTCCTCTCCCCCTCCCCCCTTTTTTTCTATATTTTTTTTTCTTCCTTCGTTATCGAACTTGTGCGTCACCCGATGCGTGGGCACTTCCGGCCGCTGTGTCCGAGAATCGCGGAAGCGTTCCGCGAACGTGGCTTTAGAGATCGACCATATGCACCGTGTATCGTTACACCGATCGAAAGTCAGAGGGGGTAACTTCCGCTCGACGAGGGTGGCTTTTTCTCCTTTCGTAGCAATTAACACGTCCTGGTTCGGCAGGAAGTCGTCAGATCGATGCGTTAGATATTAACGCGTCGCGTAGAGGGGGAATCCACTCGCAGTGGAAAGGGAACGTACCTGCTCAGACGCATCGTCGACCGTCGAAACGAACGTTTCGGATATCGATGTTACGCTAGAACCTTGTTTATCCGCTATTTCGTTTATGCGAACAAGTTAATGCTCACTGTCAGCTTCAGATACTACATCGTATATGTAATCGTATCCGAGTTTCTATTATTCGAACCACGATCCAACGTAACTTGAGTTATACCTACGTATTTATGTAGGAACGGGTAGTTTCACTACGAATTTTAAGTCGAATTTTTAATCGAACGGATCAAATTCTTACCGTATTATTACAACACAAAATTTATCGTATAATTTCTTCCAATTTTCCGGCAAATTGTCCTCACATCCCCCCCATTCTTGCTTTTTTTTCTTTTTTCTTTTTTTTTTGAAAAAGCGAGCATAGGCGAATGCGTGACTCGCGAGTCGACTTAGCTCATCGAATGGCAGCAATAATCTTGCGTCCTTGGCGGCATCGGGTCGACGACGATGATTTCTCTGTCTCTCGATTCCCCGATGTCGACTTTTCCGTTATCCGGAAAAGTTACTTCCGGTTACCTTGAACGTCGACACGTGCAATTAGCTCGTTCTACGTGTTCTAATCGTTTCCCTGTATGTCGTTTCTAATTAAAATTCTTTCGTTTTGTTTCAGGTAAGTGATGGAGTTGCAGTCGCGGAGCATTTGGCTCTCTCAGTTGCTTTGTTCGAGCGAAGAACAGAGGAGAGTCAGTTGGATTGATTCGATGGTAAAAGGGGGAAGGGTGTTGATAAATAATAGGGAAAGAAAAGGACTGGAATACGAAGGTGACGGAGAAAGAAAGGTACATTCCGTGGATATGACGAGGATCAAAGGAAACCTATAGAGCCGACGCGAGCGGAAAGCACGTGGGCAGTCAGTCGCTAACAATCGTAAACAGGCGTGCTTAATTCATTCAACTTTCTAGCACCGCGCCTACCTAGCTGCCTGTCGCCCCGATATTTTCCACGTTCCCCGCGGAAATGTTTGTCATTCGCGTTTATGCTGTTTCTTTATTCAGCTGCCGCGTAATATGCAGCCATTTTATGTGTTTACCTAGCCGGATCGTTAATCTTTGACCGTTCCTCGTGAAACGATCTGTAAATCTCGTCCTAGAAATCGTACGACGAAATCGTCTACGCATCGGGTGACTCGTAAGTCCGACTTTTATAGTCGCGCGTCGATACGATATTTATATCGTTCGTCCGTGACACAGGAAACGAGTACGTCCCTCTTTCCATCCGAATTCATTTGAATCTGCTAATCGGATCGTTTTTTAAACAGAAACTTGCCAGCTTCGTTACATTCGTGTCTATATTCATTGTTTCGGTACATTCGCGCGTTCTTTTCATCGTGTCGCAGCTTCCCGGACGAGAATAGGACCTTGACCTTTGAAACTGCGAATCATCGATCGACGTACCCCTATCGTTCGGTCGCTCAGAATTCAGGAAGCTTTCGCAATCGTTGAATCGTGAATGGATTAACGGTACAGAAACACTGTTAGAGAGGAACGCCTTCTAATTGTACGAACCAGCTTATCCGCCGAGGGAATCTCCTTTTTCGGAGTGTCACGCTATATCGGTAAATTTCAGGGCCGTAGTCGGTCCCAACCAAATTCAGCAGGATCGTTGAATCGATCACGTGCTATTTTTTCGTCCGATCGTCGACGCAGTGGATCGCGCATGGACCGTCCGAACCGACAAGCCAGGATCGCAAAGGATCGGAACTGACAATTAAAGCTCGACGCGTGGTGCGATTCTTATAGAGGCGCAGCTTGTTCAAACACCTTCCGAACGTTGCACTGTCCGTCGATACAGCGACGTTAAAACTTCCGTATCTTAAAATTCAATCTTGAACTTTGCACGGAATAATGAAACTCGTTGTGTGTATATTGGAAGGTGTCGTTGGTACTTGATAGAATAAATGAGAGACTTGGGAAGGATAGTTTAATGGATCATTCTCCTTTAATCGGTCGTTGTTTTAATTCGTTGATTAAAAATAATTATCGTCCCTGTTTATTTCGAGGGTCGACACGCGACTAGAATAGCGTGACGCGCGGTTGTAACTTGTTAACGAGCAAGTTTTACGCAACGAACGCATTGTTTGCATTCATATATAATTACGTAAGGTACATCGATCGGTTTGGACGATTCGACGAGGGTTATTCAGAGGCGGATCGCGTCTTTCATTCGTGGCCGATAGATTTCTAATTTCGTCGAATAAGGTCAGAAAAGGTGTCCACGTCAGTGTGGTCGTTTTGGTAGCGCGTTCTTCCGACCAGTTTTATTGGCACGTATAACCACGTTCCCAAAGGCGACAGGCAGTCTGGGCCAATTTACTCTTCCCTGATTAATTCTTTCGCCGGCCGAACAAAAGGAGAACGTCCCGTTAGTCGATCCGCCGTTGTCTCTTCGTACTAGAACTTCAAGTTGCCAAGACTCTTTCGGACTCGACTTTCAGCTAAAACTCGTTAGCCTTATCGTCGTTGCTTTTAACTCTTAACTCGCGTAAACCTACGATAGCTCACAAAAGTATTTCACGATAAACAATCCGGATATTGGACAGGTGAAACGCTAAAAAGTTTCGTTCCGCGAGCTATACTATCGTGACTACAAAAATTAGAGATATCGTAAAAATGAAACGCAGAAGCTGATTAAAGAAAACGCCTTACTAGGAAGCAAGGATACGTTTCCGGAGCCACTGTGATAAAATATTATTTTATCCAGATACTCTGTATTTCTCGGATCGCTCTCGGTTATTTCCCCTTCCAAGAGCTGTCGCTGCCTGAAGAACGGCGTTACGTTGTCGACGGCGGCAGGCAGTCTGGCCAGTTTACTCTTCAGTGGCTAGTCCACCTCTCTTCTTAGTACAGCCGTCCTCCTCGCATCCGCTCTTTCTTTCTCTATCATCTATTTGCCGAGCCGCGTAGCACGATCACCTCTCGGGGCCCCGTCCTTGTCGCGCACCTCTCAGGTACGCGAATCGTACCTGCACGCGCGTGCACTGCACGTCGTTCGCGTACCTCCCTCGTTTCTCTTCTACTCCTCCGGAGTCCTTTAAAACCGGTACAGTACCGGTAGAAAGCATCGGCCCCGAACACTTCCTTCTTCGTCCTCTGTTTCCTGCGAGCTTTCTCGTGTCGTTTCTCGAGACCTTCGTCTTTATTCTCTGCCCTCTCCCCTCGTCCGCCTCTCGTTCGCCTCTCTCGGCGTTTCGGACGACGCTGCAACGTTTTATCGTTTCCTCGTTTCGTCCCGAGGACGATATTTCACCCGAGCGAATCGAATCTGTCCGGAGATCGTCCGTGTCTCTTTCTCGGATCGCGAGCCGACACCGGAGAAGTTAATCCGCGCACGTACGATTTATTTTTTCGCAGCCGACTGGACGGAAAACTCGCAATTTCGTTTCTAACGAAATTATCTATCGGCTGTATAATATACTTTTTTTTTTTTTTTTTTTTTTTTTTGAGGAAACTAACGTTAAAAAAGAAGAAGCGAGAGAAAGTGCTTCTACAGATACGAAAGCGTAATTGTCTTTATTAGCTTTGCTCGTGTCTCATACGAGACACGTTAACGTTGCCGTTAACGAGTTTAGTTTCTTCTTACGAGTCTTTTCTAGATGTTCGTGGAAAAAAGAATTCCGTAGCTGGTAGGGTTCGAACGAGTTACGTAGAGTGGCGGCGTGGCTCGTGGCACGGTGTAACACGAGCGTGTCGCGATTCGAAAGGGTACGTTGTCGCGAGCAAACATCGACGGATATCTAGGTGAAGGTGTACGATTAGGCATCTCGCGGACCGTGGCACGGGTAGGTACTAGTTTTCGTTGAGCAACCGCCAGTCGATTCTGGAGCGCGTTGGCTGCTCGATTACGCATGCCGATTCCCCTCCTCGTTCGCGTCCTGTCGTTTTCCACGCGAAATCCCGCGGACGATTTTCTAGCTGTCGCTAGCGTTACGTAAACGCTTGGCTTTTTTCTCGATTTATAGATACCGGTATCGTGGGTTGCGATTCGTGGTACGAGCCATGTTAAAAAGATTCTACGATTCGAAATAAGAAGTCAACGATAAGAAAGTTGCGTTGAGAGCTTCGTTATTTTTTTTTTCCTCTTTTTTTTTGCCCTGTTTTGCGTCATAGAATCTGCCTTGATCGAAATTATGGTCATAATCTTATACGAGGAAGCAAGTAAATACCATCGACGTATTAATAATTTGATTTAAAGATATTAATATAAGTAACGTTTGAGAAAGAAAGAGAGAGAAAAAGAATAGGAAATGTCCCAACGACAAGACCTTCGAACGAAAGTACCTATACGTATATATAGAACTATTTGCTAGCGCTATTCTACCAATATTCAGGAAATAGTCAATTTTCTAGGTAACAACAAATATAAAGAAGTATAACGTCATACCGATTTAGTCAGGCAAATTCGTGAAAAGAATAAAAATTTGCAAATCTCGTTTACACAGCTGTTTCGATCAAGGTTGCTTTCACTGATTGGCTATTTAAAGATAGGAAAACACGTCGATTCGATGATAAAATATTCCGCGAGGTTTTAGAAAAAAAGATAAAGCGACGATTTCGACGTTTTTACGTGAGGTTGATCGACGTCGATATTTTTGGCTATCCAGCCGCCTCCTTCGTTTCACCGATATTTGACAGGTTGCTTGGACTTGCACTGGCCTGTGCATTCGCTTTCCTACCTGTTGCACGTCGGCCTGGCCAGTTTTTCCTCGGGTTTACCTCCCCCGGATGCCGTGACCCGCTCGACGCCGCGGGGGTGGTAATGCGGACTCGTATTTTTTTTCCCCAAGGCTACTAAATTTCTATATAATTTCCAGTCTCTATCGAAATTCTAAATCGAATCGAGTATTCGAATAATTAAACCAATTGTCGTTACACAAACCCGATTCTCTATCTTTCGACCGATTCTCTATTCTCGAAACTGACGAAGAGCAAACTCGTCATTCGGATAACAATTTCTTTACCACGAGAGATCTCCCGCATCTCGATGTTAAATCTTTAACAGTTTTGTCGTCGATAAAGTCTATCGTATTCGCATTCGCGAATATTAAATTTTAATTACACGTACACGATCATAGAGGTTGGAGCTGGATATGGAAAAACTTAACGGTCGCAACGGTCCAGTTAAATCGTGCAAGTGCAGTGGTAGAGTAAGAATCTTGTATAGCTTTGTTTCGTTTTCGTAGAAGAATGCGTGAATAAGACGGTAGTTTCTGTCTCGAGAAGAATCGATTCCCCGACGCACGGAAGTCGGGACAAAAGAGCCGATTCACCGGTGGCGGCCTCCTTCCTAATCCTCACAAAGCGCCTCACGTCGCCACGAAGTCGAAGTTTACTTTTCGTGCTCAAACATAACTCCGGGCCTTTCGGAAGTGGGGGGTTAAACACACATAATCCACCGTTTTCCGCCGTAACTCGTAACTCCCGCTCGTATTTTCTCTCGTTCCTCTCTTTCTCGGTCCCCTCTGCCCCCGGACTTCCTCTCATCCAGGGTCCCTCGCGGTCCCTCCGCTCCGTGAACGAACTATTTCTGTAGCTCTGTGCGCGCCACGCGGCAACGAGAGATGCAACGATGCACGCGAGCACTTTCCAACTGGCGAACGCGAGTATGTGCGACCGTGTTTCAACGGGAACGCCTCGACTTTACTCGCTCGAAGAATTTTAATTCCTCGATCGTTCGATATAATACGGTTCGTTGATCGACTCGTCGTTTCTTCTTAATATCCGCAGTTTGCAATTTTTCCGATTCAGCGTTAGAAACTAATTCCAGCCAAGTTTCTCTATCTCGCCGATTCAGCGAATCCTAATTCGTCAAGGATCGGACGAGGTTCGTTCGTTCGATCGGATCGTCGTTTACTCTCCGTATTGGTAATTTGGCTATTCTTGTCGTGCAACGTTAGAAAAATTCCAGTTAGGTTTTTCTAGTCTTTGTCGGACTGGGAATGGCCGAGGTACTTGACCTCTGGTAAAAACGGGAAGAAACAGGCGATTAAGATATCGCGATTAATGCCCGCGCGGAACGGGAGGGAGGAGATAGCTTGCAGCAAACAACGCCCGCCTCGATGAATCAATATACACTTCTGTTTTTGACGATGCCCAGTGCGGTCCGGAATAAATCTCGCTGTTGGAGCGAGTCCCTTTTCTTCCTCGGAACGCTGGAACGTCTCTGTTGATCCGCCGTCGCGTCGGCGAAGAAAAGAACCGGCAATGAGCGGAACGCTTTCGTCTCGTGCGCGACAAGGCTAAACTCGCGACCACCCACTCTCTCTTTCCGTGATCGTTCTAGGAAATCCTGACGCTTTATAGGAACGAATAATAGCATCCTGAGTATCGCAAAAAGATAACGACGAAGATTTACAAAACAATCCATAGATAGAACGATTACGCGTGGATTCGATGAAAAAATCATGTACGGCGCGATTCGTCCTTCCGCTTAGTTTCTTTTCATCCACGCCATTAGTATCCGATTATGACATAGAAAATCGTTCTATCCGCTACCGCTTCTTCTTGGTAGAACGATCGATAAACTCGTGACTTCTTTAACGCGTTTATAGAACTTTGTTCGTCTCGTTACCATGTAGATAGGTACCGATAGTTCGCGACTTGCGATCGGCAAAATTTCGCCAATAGTATTAGTTCGATCGTGTGCAAGACGCATCGTTGGTCGAATCTTAAAGCGCAGAGATCGCACGAAAAATGTTTGGAAAATTTTAATCCGTCCGATCCCAAGTTCCATCTCGTGACTATTTCTCTCTATGGAACAGCGTAAGAAAGAACATGACCGTAAAATTGTTATCGACGTTCGGCCAAGTTGGAGAAACTGTATGTGGCGCGGCGAGCGTAGCGGTGCAACGGACGCGTGTAAACGGGACGACGAGAGTACGGTCTAGGGCCGAGAGGAGAGCGAGAGAGGGCACACGAGTGCGTCTACATGCACGGAACAAGCACGTTCTCGTGGAGGGGTAACGCTGGACCCAGGCTCCGTGTGGCGCGTAGCTTATGAGCCGAGTAACAAAACCAGTCGTCTCTGTACTGGCTGACCAGCTGCCCGTCGCTTCTTGCCTTCTAATCCTCTGGCGATTGTTTTCGCTTCGATCCTCGCGACGATCTCGTCGTCTCGTCTCGTCTCGCCCGCGAAATCGCTCTCAGATACCGTTGCGCGGCCGAATCGCTGATTTAAAGCGATTCGTTCGATCGACTCGTAAAAATTTCAACTTCTTTGAAAGTGACGTATCTTGGCAGAGAGCAGGTCGAGAAGAAAGAGATTTCAAAATGAAAGAATTTTATCGGAAACGTGGTTTTCATAGTTCGTGAGACGCTTCGCGATCTTTTACATTTTGTGAAATTGTGTTCTCGAAGAATAGGGGCGAATAAATCGAAGCAAAGTGAGAAGTACGTCTACCTTCTGTAAAATTCAAGGCTAGAACTATAAATACGCGGCGAGTAAAAGGAGAGAAAATTGTGTAGCGCGATAGAATCCAGGAGGGAACAGCGAGGAGATTAGTCGTCATTGGGAAGCTCGAGGAACAGGGTTGCGATACGCGCGGTGTGTTAACGCGCTCGTGAAAGTCTCGTGCGGCAAAGTGCGCAGAAACGCGAGTGTAAACGCATTGTTCAAAAATAGTCGGCGTGGTCGAGGGCCGCGGAGGCTGCGATTCGACGAAAGTCTCGAGCGATTCGAAGAATCCAAATTAAAGGGAACTCGGGAGAGGCACTCGCGGTTTCGCAAACTTTCCACGCTGATTAATGATCGTCGCTGGGCGCGCAGCGAGCTTAACCGAGTAACGCGAGAAGAAGCGAACGGAGAAACGCGTCGCCTGCGATTCGAGCGATCGCAGTTCCTCCGTGCAGCGATAAATTGAATTAAACGTTGAGACCCTCTCGAGAGAAAGACAAGCGCGGAGAGGATGTCTCGTCCTACGCGAGATTGTTTATCCTCGCGTTGCACACGCCGGATACGAATTTATCTCACGATTTTGCACGATTTTCTCTAATACCATTGGCCGCGTGAATAGCTTGTCCCTAGAAGCTTTCGCAACGCGTTCGAATCGAAAGAATCGATCGAAGCAAGGGTTTAGCGAATCCACCGGCTCTGACGAGCCAAACAACGATGTTGAATACGAGTTCGTGTCAAAGGGACGAGCGATCGGTCGACTGTCGATCTTGTTGGCTGGATCGCCATCAACGATAAGGACCAGAGGATGCATCGATCCGCGAGAAACAAAACGTAGATGACTCCTCTAGAAATCTCTTATTCGTATCCCGATTCTCTGCGAATAATTCAATATGGATCGTAGCTTCAAAAACAACGCAGACTTCAAGATGAATCAGCAGAATTTTAAACTGAGCGATTTTGGGATCAAAATGGAGCCGTGTTACGCGATCGAGCAGTGCAGGACCGCCTCGAGGTACGCTCAAATCGCCACTGTCCAGTCGCAGCGAATGCAAATGAGAACTGGAAGACTCGGTTCAGGAAACAACGGTTCGAGTCCTCTTCAAGTCGGCTGCAATCTTTCTCAGTTACCTTCGAACTGCTCCGCGTTAACGTGCAACAGTCAGCCACGAAGGAGTCCGAATCGATCGCAGAACGTACCCGGGGATCGATTTCAAGCCGCCAGCCCGAACAACTTGTCCGGGAATGTGTTACAGCCGGCCGTCTCCTCGGTACCATCTCCCGGCTATTGGAACCAGTATGGCGGACAGGAGAGCGGGGTAAACGTCTTAGTAGAGTCGTTTTGCGGAGAATAGCTGGCGCGATGATGTTGCGCGATTTGTCAGGAAACTGTTCGCCTTCGGTCATGCGTGTAATCGACCGTTCAAGCTTTGAAATATCTCTCATCTACGATCACCGTGCCTTCGGATCGTCTTCGCGTTCCTCGCCACCAATTCCTCTACGAATTTTCCCCGTTCGAGTTCTGCTTCGAATCAGATTCTAAACTTACGGTGTATCCAATAACGCGTGATTAGAAAGAAGACGAGTTTAACCGAAGAAATGTAAAAGGCGCCACTTTTTAGCCTGCTCATCGGACAATACGGTCGACTCCTTAGAGTTAAGATTAACCCGATCAAATTCGTACTCTTTTCGTCCGCCTTTTATCCAGCTCTACATACGACGGATGTGACAATTTTACGATAACCGGTATCGAAGGAAAGTCTCGCGTGGCACAAGACCGGCTGATTAGTCGCAGACTGCATAGGACCGGTTTGGTACTCGTACGTGACTTCCAGCCGACTCGAATCTTTTATTGCACATACCACGTTCTCAGCGTGCACTTGCCGTCGTTTATTCGCGGGGAGATTCAGTGTTGAGCCTGTTGGAAGGGGAGGGATGTCGTTTTTAAGGGTCTCGATGATGTCATACCTACTGTGCTAGCCTGGAATATTCTAGATCTAGATTACACCGTCGTCGTATCGCGGTGACTTTTAAACCTAGGATCGTTTAACGTTACCTTTTAACGCTATTGAATCGCGGATTTTTGTGCGAGTTGGTAATTTTGAGAATGCAATTAAAATTAATTAACATGTAAGTAAAAAAAAGCGTGTGTTCCACCTACCGCCAATTATGGTGAAAAGTACTAAGCTTTGGATACTTTATATATCTTTTTCACATTAGGTGCATTCTGTGCAATTTTTCATTTTCAAATTTCCTACAAACGCACAAAAGTCACGGCAGTCGTGTCTGAAAGTGCTAACGAAATGTCCAAAGTTTCTGTGGCGAGTGCTTGGAATACTTTGGCGAGCCATGGATACATTTCGAAAGAATTTCAAAGCGGATTTCGTGGCAGGAAGCGGCTCGCAGTCGGAGCTTTAGCCTCGACCTAACCTGATGTGCCGCCACTCGTATCTAATGTTTGTCTCTCCACGTGGAGTCGTATTCACGACGCGTTTCGCTCGTCCAGCTAATTAGTATGTGCCGTGGTGGCACGTATTAGGTGGCGGTCACACTTGCATACGAAAGACGCGCACACACAAGGCACCTCGTTCACCAGTACTCTGCCGACAACGAAAAAATCGCTCGCTGGAATTTGAAGAATCTTCGCACACCGTCCCACTCGTTCACGGTTTTCTTCGTTCCCACCTTCTCGAGACGTTTGTGATACCCCGCGTTTTGCATTCTAGAGAACCCCTTTCACCGAGCTTGGTCGAGAAAGTTTACTCGAGTAGAAACATTTAGACAATCGGGGAAATACGTTTCTCTTGAGATTAATTAAATTATAGGGCGTCGTTCGTAGCTCGTTAAAAAATATTTGTCTTGGCCGGCGTAGACGCAATTCCAGTCATCTTACTTCGATCGAAAAAGCCACAAATTTCTCCTATGGGAGTACAAATTATTTTTATTTAGCTCGTCGTTCTATAGCTAACAAAAATAACCAAAGTTGCGCGAAACTTGGGATGGAAAGCGCGTATCGATCAGAGAAGGCTAGCTAACTCGTCGATTACCGTTTCTCCAACATAACAGACTTTTCACCTCGAAATCTTTTATTCTTTTACCTATTCTTCTGCCTATTAAAATGAGATTACATTTTACTATCGCAAAAAGAAACCGATCACGACAAAACTAACAAAAATTGATTCGTCTTTATGAACCTTCGACCAACTTTTGACGATGAATTCCACGGTTATAGCAGTTTCTATTTAAAAGACAGTTAATCCGGGTAAAGATAGTTAATTAATAATCGTAGTTATTAACGCGTGTATTCGTCGTTAGAGATAAATAAATACGAGTAATACTCTGGCGGAATGGCGATCGAACGTGCGTCTGTAGAAGATAATTATATTAATTAGTTGGCGAGATCGTTAAAGTGCCTTTGATCCTCGTGCGTACCACTGTCGTGTACATCGGTCGTCTAGCTCTGGCTGTGGATAAGATTTATATCTCTTAAGATAGCTTCTTTCCTTGCCCCGCCCTCTTCCATCTTGATTTTTCTGGTAAATCGGCGATGGTAACGCGGATCGAAAAATACGACGGATTTATTACCCTGGTAATTCCTCGAACGTTAAAATCGCTCCAGCCGCGAATTAGTTCCCGGAAAAGTGACGCTTCTGAAACGCGTCGGCGATATAATTTCCGAATCGTTGAAAGGTTCTAGAACGTAAAAATAATTGCAGATAAAACAGTTGAAATTATACTTTAATTAATTATTAAACCGATGGAACGATACTTTTAACCCTGCTACGGTCTTTGTTCTTTTTTTACCAGCATAATTTTATTCTCTTTGACAGACAACAAGATCTTGAAAGTTCGAAGAAAAAGTTTTGTCGCACACCACGTCAACGACGATTTCTTCGTTCGTACTTGTAAATTTGTTAACGACGGAGTCGAGTTAAGTTCGATTGCTTCTAAAAGCGAATCGAGAAACGCATCGGGATTAAAATGTGAAATACGCGTCTCGATCCGACTTCTTACGAAAATCTCGGCTTACGTCGGTATAATTTTCAACTCGGTAATTATTATGGAGCGCGATTGTGGTAATAAGACGCGATTATGAAGAAAAAAACGGAATGAAATATTCCGGATCGGGCGTGGTGCACGTCCCACACTGTAGAGTCTCGGCCTGTCTCTCGCCTTTCTATCCTCTGCTCGCAACGTTCTAGCCACGTACTCTAATCGGTATCGGCATCTCTCGATTGTCTCAACTCGAGTCGTTAAAATATCAAGCACGTTTTTTTTTTTTCTATCGCCTGGAAATGAGCTATGAATTTTTCACGGCATACCGAACACGTTTCCTCGTCGCTGGATAGAAAAACTTGCTCGTTAAGCGTCTATATTGAACGAATCGTCTCTTGACTTGGGAATACATCCGCGCGAAATATCCTTTTTTTGTGGAACTTTGTTGCCGTGGTCACAATTACGAAACGTTTTCCACGAAAACGTAGCTGTTCGGTAAAAACGTAGGCTACTCGCGTTCCATTCCACAAAATGATCCGACTTGGTAGTAGCGACGAGCAGATAAGTTCGGATTAGAACACTGGTAAACTAGATTCGAAGCGTCTATCTATAAGTATCTCGAAAAAAAGAAGCGCTACTTTCAAATAGTACTTTGGCAAATGGAAAAAGTAGAATCGGGCGGTGGTCTAGCAGAAATAAATTGTATGACCATATTGCTGAAAATCCTCCGTTCCCTTACAATCATTTTTCTCGGCTATAAATTGACGTTCGTTTTGCAAGTATTTGTTCCGAGGTTGGAAAAAGGCTCGCGAACATCGAATACGTCGCAAGTACAACGAACAACGATCCACGCTATGAGTAAGAACAACTTTTAATTGCGCGTAATGATAAGTCAAATATTATCGAGGACGGATCGAAACGATAACGATGACGATACCGAGGAAATAAACGTAATTTTTTATTCTTTGCGGTCGGTGGAGTCGGGCGGAGAATAAATTTTCGTGGAACCGGTGGCCCGGAGAAAAGTTAAATAGGGGTGGAAAAGTGGGCGGGTGGAAGCCTGGAGCCTGAAGGGAATCGCTTTATTTTCAAGGAAAAAGTTCTCCCTTTGAGACTGGCGAAAAAGGACGGGGTCCGGTCTTCTGCCGAGAGCGAGAACGCGATAAGCGATCGTTCGGTATTCCGCGCGCGCGGTGACGAGAGAGGAAAGTTCCTCGGCGCGGAGCGTATATCGACGCGAGCGGAACTGCATGCCTCTTGTAATTCTGCGCGGCCGTCGTCTTTTATGCAGACTTAAATCACATTCTCGAGGAATGAGTCGACCCTTCTCCTCGGAAGAGGAGAAACGCTCGCGTTTGGTCGATTCTACCGGGTGATTCGATACCGAGTTCTGCTACTGTGTACCTAGGCAGCTGGTCGACAACGACTCGAGGCGACGCGACCAGGCGACTCGCACGATTCCCTATCGATTTGATCCTTTTGCGGGAGGCTGACTTTACATGGATTTCAATCGCATTCTGATTCAGTGAGTCAATCTCTGGAACCAAGAAAGAGACTCTCTCGTATCGACAAATACGTTCGCCACTCCGCGTAGCTAGTCATTTTTATCGCCAGGAAGAAAACCGCGGCCGGTTTAAGTTCGGAGAGATATTTACTGGGAAATTGATTCGAGCGGAACACGAATTGCGTTGCGTGGTGAATCGTATTTTCGTGCCAAGCGAGCACTAATTTAGCATCCGAACGAAACTTCGTTCGCCGCGGGCCAGGCTTACCATGAGTTAAGCTCATTGTAACCTAGATTCGCCGTAGACGAGGATCCACCGTGTAGATCGCTCCTGTCTACGTCTACCTAGTGGATATTAGGCGTTCCGTATCGCGTTCGAGGTAATAGTTTAGATTCCGCCGTAGCCCAATTTCTCCATAAACCAACCTCGTCGACCGATCAGATATAGGCCAATCTAGATTTCCTATAATTTTGACGCGGGCCACGCGTGCGGGATGCCTTATAATCTGTAGCACTGCGACAATCGGATTCTGCGTAGTCCACGTAACCCGTAACTTATACCTACGACCGTCTACCCACTGTGTAATATAGGTTTAGTATAATCTAGCTTCTAGGTAATTTAGCTCTACCTTTACAACGTAGGACACTGTGTAGCGCGACGTTTACGATAACGTTGCTTCATGCGTATTTATCGTAAGTTGGATTTAGAATAACGCTGGAATCATCTAATCCGCATTTCGAGCAACGTAGAGAAGTCGCGTACACGTATCTCGCGCTCAAAATTTCGCTCGACAGTCTCTCGATGCTTTCACGGCCTAGGTCGTTACGTTTTACCTTGTTACGCGTTTCCTGGCCTAAAACGACGTTAGAAACAGCAATGGTTACCAGTAATACCAACCAGTAGCAGTAACGTTGTCGCGATCGATACTTTTGAAGAGAAAAGAAAGAAACGAAAAAGCTACTCGTACGTGTATATTTGATATCGAAATCAAACGAAAAGCAGAAGTTGGAAGTACAAGAGTGATCAACGACTTTCTTCTCTTATTCTTTTTCTTTTTTTTTTTTTTTTTTTCGTCGAAAGTATTAGCGAGATACCGTGAATGTAAGCGAGAAGACGCGTGTTAATCGAGGCCTGGACGCTTCGCTCGTTAAAAACCGATCACGTAGGCCATATCAGCCAACTAATTGTTGATTATGCAGCCGTTTGTCTTGGCTCTCGCTATATACGCGATAACGATACGCCTAATAAATAATGTAGACGTCGTGGATCTCTAGTCTCTTTTCACGTGCTGCGCTGCTAGCCGAGGCACCCATTCGGAATTACATATGCACACCTGCGCTGTGTGTTCGGAACGTTGTAAACCGACGTATACCTTACGCCCGTGGCGGTTGTATTGGTACCGTTGCCACCGGATCCTCCATCCCGTGTAAACGGCCTTAAGCCTCTTACGTCAGGTTTCCACGAGTGGGTACGCCTGATAATTACCAATTAGTGGGTGCCAATTAAAACGGGAAGCTTTCGATCGTACCGCTCTCGCGATCCTCCAACGCCCTTCTTCTCCTTTATCGTCAAGATTTACTCGTCGCGATGAATTTTACCACTCTCCCTTCTTTATTCCCCCTTTTCCCTCCGTCTTTTTCTCTTTCTCTTTCTCTTTCTTTGAACTCCTGTTTACCACGCGTATCGTCGTCGACGCAAGTGGCTCCTTTGTTTGGGCTACCAACTCGGGATTTACTGTGAAACCGTTTAGTCATCCATTGCCTACAGATACAGAAAAATCTTACGCGGTACGATGTAATTTCGCGAGAAACGGCAATTCTTTCTTTCCAGGGTGAAAATAAAAGAGTTCTCGACGTTTCTACCACAACGTGTACGAATCTATGATTCGATGTGTTCGTTCTGTTTAAAATATTAAACGGAATAATAGTACGCCGCGTATATCGTACACGTTGCGCTTCGTAATCAAAGTGAATCGTATAAAAAATATAAACATCCAGAATGTTCGCGAGTGAAAATACAAAACTGCGAGGAGGAAACTATTAGAATTAATTGTTAAACATTCTACAGATAGATGATAGTCGATATTCGTCAGAGTTAAAGTTAAGTTTATGTCAGCGTCGGCACAACAACCGATCAGATGTCGGATGGAATAACGTCTACTAATGAAATCTCAAATATTAGATGGCATTGTATCTCGTGTTTTGCAAAACCGAGGCTCCCTCCGTTTCCGCCTCTTCTTGCCGCAATTTCTTTCTACGATACGATAAAAGCGATTCTGCGAAATCGGAGCCGCAGAACGCAGCCAGTCCAGATACCGAATCGCCTTCGTTGAGGAGTGTAAAGTTCGATACTCGGTCTCGAATCCCATTCTCTCGTCTTCCCATCGTGCCTGCAATTAAAATTATGCGAAACATCGAAACACGAAGAAGAAATAGAGGTATACTCGACGAAGAGGAAGAAAAAAGGGAAGGAAAAGAAGGCTGTCTCAATTTCTATTCGTCGCGGATGTTCGAAATGGCACAACCGGAAGTCGTCCTGTGTCAGAACATGCCTATTCCATCTACGGGTATTTCCTTTATGGCTGGTCGTTCCCTCCGCCATGGGAACCCATCGGGACCTCGTTCTACACGAATCGAAGAAACGTAAATTCAGAAAAAGAAAATACGGCAATCACCACGACGTTCTATCGTTCCCACATTCTTTTACCCAACGTCGCAACGTCATGTAAAATTTTTATCCTTTTTATCACCACGGTCGACGGAAATATAGCGAAAGAGAACGTCTTGATTGATTTTCGTTTTGGATTTCGTCGTCCGTTGTCCGTTATCCGTTTCGCTTTCGGAGGATTTCGTCGTTTTAAAGAGGAAGAGAAGACCCGCCTTTCTTCGTCGGCGGTAATATACTCTGCGTGACACGAGCAATTCGCGTAGAAGCAAACAATTTCATAAAGGGGTGCGTGCACGGGCAAGCTCGTTAGAAATTATCCAACATCCATCTGTGACACGGCGGTCGTTAGATTTAAAGACCGTTGCATCCAGCTTTTTTTACAAATCGCCTGGCATTAATCTCTTTAGGTTGCGAGCAGCTAATGCAGAGAAAAGACGGATGAACGTTTTCGTCGATAAGACTCGTCGTTGTTTCTTCGCGTGTGCGGGTTTACGTGTGGGAGAAAAAAATGCTGAGAAAAAGGGAATCTGCGGTACCAGGTGTCCAGGAGTCCTCCATTAAAATTTAATTAAATCGATAAACAGATACGTTATCGCGCACCTTATCTATCGACTGCAATTAACCAAGTAGAAGACGCAAACTTGTTGCTTCTATGCCGCCGGTAGACAATTTAGAGAGACAACCTCCCCGAAGATACGAAAAATTGGAAGAATAGATAAAGGAATAAAACGGTGGTAAACGCCGTTTACACAGCTCGTACGTCGATCGTAGGAATCGTTTTATCGTTTCAATCGCATGCAGGTAGAACCGAACTAATAAAAATATGTTAGAATGCTGCTGGTAGAAAAATTCTCACGGGACGTTGGGGGACACCTGCTTTCGTATATTTGCCTCTCGATAGGAAATAGTCTCGTTGTCAGTGCGGCAATTAATAAGGGAGTAATCGACGATCCATTATACTAGAGGCGACTCTTCGCTACGCAAAGTCCTCCCCTTCCGCTTTTAAATTCATTTCCGCCCACGTGTAGTCGATCGAAGACGTCCAACGCTCCAAGACGATGTTAATAAATTATCGTTTTAAATGTATTTCTTATCGTATAGAGTGAAATTTCTTGGAATTCCTTTTGGTCTGGCCTTAAGATCGTATACACGGTATATTTTACGAAAGTATTCGAATATTTATCGCATTGAGATTAATCGATTGTTTAAATACTTTCGTGATTTTTAGATATCTTATTCGAGCTTTACCAACGTGATCATGATACTCGTGCCTCGTTACAGCGCTAATAAAATTTCAGAACGTTTCTTTATAACGAACATGATATATCCATAAAATGTTTCTACAAGTGTTGGAATATTTCCGTAAGCTACCGTAGTTAGGTTTCGCGAGAAGGACTATTACGTTCAAGGAATCTTCAAAAATTTCTCTGACAAAATTTCCCCGTAATTTTCAACGACGTGTCAGCCGAATGACGTAACAGACGCGATATCTCGTGGAAAGCTAGAGAATAATTTCAAAGACGACGAAATAGCCGCTATGAGAACGTGAGACGAACATCACGTGCTCAATTTTCCGAAGACGTCACGTAACACGCGTAGCTTGCCCCGTACCAGCGACCCTTCTGTCCTATTTCAAACCTTCGGAAGCTAATTTCCCTGACAGAGACGTTTCCGTTCGTTTTCCCTCCTTTTCCATCCTGGCCGCAAGCCGGGGAACAAGAGAACTAAATCAATGTAGGACATTTATATTGGCTGGAAATCGCTGACTCTCGCCACTATGGACACCCACCGGGACATATTAAGATTTCTGATCCGGCTTGCCGGCCGTCGGACATTTTTATTATTGCGTGTCCACCGAACCACCCCCGCGAACCTGAGAAATAAAACGTGAATTATTGGCCACGCGGTGTCTTCTCTCTCGCCGCGGTCGATCCGACTTCGACTTTTCGCCTCTATCGTCGCTTCGTCGATTTTTCGATCGAATCGTAACACGAGAGAGAAAGAGAGAGTAAAGTTAGCGTTATTCGAGCAAAGCTAAGTAATTCACCTGGTAATTCGCTAAATTCCGTTACGCGTCACTTTTCAGCCATCTATATTTGAAAATGGAGTGTATTTGACTGGCTTTTAGCGACGCGATAAACGATAAAACACGTCCTGTAGATTGACAGCTTCGCGTGGACTCATAGTCTTTTCTACTTAGACTCTGTGGATGTAAAATACTCATCAAGAGATCTTTTCCATGTACATGTCTCGATACGATCGAAAACGGAGGAAGAAATGGAATTGCGAGAGAGAGAGAGAGAGAGAGAGAGAGAGAGAGAGAGAGAGAGAGAGAGAGAGAGAGAGAGAGAGAGAGAGAGAGAGAGAGAGAGAGAGAGAGAGAGAGAGAGAACCAGCGTGCAACGCCTATGCACGAATGCCACCGGTGGTGTCAAAGCAATTCATTTAAATTAATAGGTCCAGAGGCCGCGCGTTTATCGCGCGATTAGTAGCAGCTTTTTTTTCATGTCCCCACCCAGGGTGGGTGTTCGTATTTGTACTCTCGTTATCGACTGCTGTCACGATAAACCCGATGCTTTTATCGCCTACAATTATATGCCCCGTTCCTCCCTCGCGAGATATGGATGCGTTTTCAACGCTCGCTCTCGAAGATCTTTTGTTCTTAGAACTTCATAGATTTCGCGTTGCGTTTTTCGCTTTTCAAACTATCACGTCGTCGAGTCTAAGAAAAAAATAGTTACCTCGTCATCTCTGCAATTTGCTGCCTTGACTCTTCGATATCGTTCCGAAGCAAACGAACCTAGACGTTTATTGGTTGATACGGTGCAATTATGCAAATTCGCCTTCGAACGAAGCGAGAACTCTTGATAACCCGCGTTATCAAAAGGACGGATCTAAACGCATCTCAGCTTCTTGGTAGCAAATCGTGTTCCGCTATTGGTTCCTATCGGCCCCACTACCCTCTCGGTCAATCGGCGCGCTGACGCGTAGTCAGCTCGCTCGCAGTCTGGCGTAGGCCTTCGCGTGGTCGGTGTCGAGTTGTCTCTTTGTTTCTTTCATTCCCGCCTCTTCTCGTCGCTTCCCAACGTTTGCCATCAAGTTATATTAACGAGTCGAAAACGGAGAACGCGTATCGACGTTTCTTCTAAATATAATCATTTATATACTTTCCGAGAATATGCGGAAACGACGATAAGATTTATTTCACAGCGTGTCGTCAACAGCGTGTTAAACTACACGCCGGGCGTTCAAACGATAGTGGTGATTAAACCCGAAGACCTTGAAACCAGAGTGTACTAATTGTAAATCGCTTTTTCCTTGGCGAGGAGCGCGTGCGTTCGAGTTTCCCCGTGTCCCTTTGAGGAAATTTCGCGAGAAATTTCGCAAGTTGCAAGAAGGCGGAAGTTGCAAGGATTCTTTCGCTGCCCCCAGGAACCGCCGTTAAATTCGGCCTAAACGGCCATAGTCCTCGCGTTAGACCGAAACTTGTCTGTCCCTCTCGTTTTGTCGCGCTTTCGGTGGCACCAGGTGGAGCAGTAGGTGGTGGCAAAGTGGAGGGGCGCGAAGGAGAGAGAAGAAGCAGGGACAAAAGTTTTCGGCGGAACGGCGGCGGGAGAGGAGAGAAGCTTTCGCCGGGAGAATAAGGGAAGCGGCGTGGAATATTTTAACATATATCACGCTGAAATTGGGACGAGGGTATGCTGCCGCGAATCTCTCCTTCTGCGCCACTTTCCACCCCCGTGCGAGCCCTCGCTGGCAAATCGCCGGTTCCCCGCTACGTCGCCGTTATGTTGTCCCATCGCGCGATTTGACTTGCTTTCGAGAGGCTCCCACCATCCCTGACGATATGTTTGTCTACCCTGCTGACTACGGCAGCTACAGAATGGTAAGGGATGGAACGCGAATGATTTTCCGGCCTGGCGTATCTTACCACCAGTAAAATGTATTTGCACGCCATTGTATCTGTTATAGCATTCGATTCGTACCAATTAATTAGGTCCAAGTACAGTGACTACCACCTATAAGCCTTTTACATACTGATTAATTATTTAATCAACCATATTAAATTTAGTATTCTCTGGTAGTACGTACTACCACACGACTATAGAAATTTCATACTACGAAAGTACAATATCGAAGCTGATAAAAATACGCTTCATTGAAAAACAAGGGCATGTGCAAATACTTCTTCTGGCCTGTACACCCACCATTACCCCTTTTCTTTTCTTTATTAATCCTTAAAATATATCATCGAACGGAGTCACGTGTACGCTATCGCATTTGAGTCCAATGTATTTCCTTGCGTTCCAAAAATCGATGAAACAAAGGAAATTCCAGTAAATTAAATTATTCGATATTAGATGAAAAGTGAGAAAGTTATCTCATTGATGATAATTAGAAAAGTACCGTTGTAGTCCTCTATTTAATGTTTAAAATTATCCCTAGCTTTGGAACGCCGAAGAATTCTTTTCCAAGAGCGATCGTTAAAATGTACTTATTACGAGTTTCTAATTTAGTTTCTACTAATTATTCGTAAGAACACGTCAAGCTGTAATCGGCGCATAACGCGAGTCAGAGGACGAATTACATTTTGACGAGTATATTTCATAACAATCCCTCTATGCTTTTTATTCAAAATTGATAACCTCTGTCGTTGTTTTCGTTGCAGTATGGCTCGGATGAATTCGGTCAGGACTCTCCACGATACACCTCCCCCAAGGCTGCGGCCCTCTACGCAGATCCCTATTATATCGGTAAGTTATCCAGTCTTTTCATTCCTACCTTAATAAATATCGTAACTTTCACGATAGCAAAAGAATAACGCGATATAACGGTAGACGAGTCGCAAGAGTCGCAAAAATACAGACACGACGTTAACTTGAAATTCATGCGGGGAAAAAGTATTACGAACAAAAAGGAAAAGTCGTTCTATCCTCGTTACCGTGTTCTCTTAAATTGGTATCGATCGTGAGTCGAAAATCTAGGCCGCTCGTTACCGGACACAACTAAAAGTAACATCGAGCCGGTTCCGTTGGATCGATCGATCGATCGATCGTTGTCTAACGATCGACCGAGGCCTGGATCCAGCCTGTCGGTTCTCCCTCGTTCGCGTACACGTACACGTTGATCCGACGTGCACGCATCTATATCAGCTGGAAATCGCGTAACGATTCAAACGAACGATAAAAGGGACTTTACGATCGCAGTAATATTCAACTGTTTAGCGTTGGCTCGTAAAATTCGTCGCTCTGCCTGTCGCGCGTAAAAACAATAACAATTTCTCTTTATTTGTTCGAACAGCGTTGCGTCCGACTCGTTCCGCGCTGAAATTCGCGGCTACGCGGGACGAGAGGAAAAAGTCGCCCGTGGAAAAGCCGCGACGGCGCGTTTCGCCAGTCAACTTTATACGATGCCTCGCGCTGCTGAGATGTCGTGCAACGCGATTAATTCTGCCACGTTTTTTCGGTTTTCGATCGAATCGTATTTCTCTCTTCTCGTATTTCTCCTCTAGAAAATTTCCAAACATCGAGCAAGATAAGAAAGAATCGTCAACGAAATGCGCGATTTCCCGTTCCAATCTTATGCTAACGATCTTTCTTCCTTTCTTTTTCTTTCTTTTTCGTTTTTAAAGTTGTTTCCTCGGTTGGAAAGAAAATGTGACTTATCGTGTTCTTCTTCTTCCGTGTTCTACAGTCTTCTTAAAACATAAGAAATCTTTTTTCGCGACTAACTTAAAAGCTTAAGGTACAAGTAAAAAGTTCAAGGTGTCCGTAACAGAGTTAATGCGCGGAATCTCTGTCTCTCTCTCTCTCTTCCATTTTCTCTTTCAGTCGCTGTCAACGTTATCATTCGTGATCTTGACCGCGCTCCATTTAACCGCGGATCCTGATATTTTCGAAACGAAGTCAGAAAATTTACAAACACGTCACCCAGCTCGAGATTAACGAAGGCGAGCATCCGCGCGTAATTCACCGATCGATACGAGAGCTTTGTTCTGGCTTCTATAAATTCCACAAAGTCTTGCGAAATTCGAAGAATCGTTTCGCCGTTAGCCGCGGTATTTTTCGAGGCAGTTCTCTCCGAGAGAGAAAACCGGGAAGGTCGTCGAGCGCATCCGAAGTTTCCCGGATGGATTACCGAGGCGGTAAATCAATAAGATCGGTAAAGTTTCCGAGTAAAGTTGTTATTAAAGATCAGAGGGTAAGGAGGCTCGTTGGCCGGCTTCTCGAATACGTTCTCGGCTCGTGACACCCGGTAAGCGAGCGGAATACCTTATAAATGGGGAGGAGAAGGGCGAACGAAAAAGTTTTATCAGACATCGAATGCCAGTAGTTGGTAGGAACGGACGAGTAGTTTGGCTTAGTTTCAGTTCCCCCGTCGTGGAAACTCTGGCCACGGAATTATATCAAGCAAAAGTATCAAGAAATACGTTCCCGAAGCTTATTGCTGTTGTTTTCAACTGAAATAATGGCCCGTGTCGTCGTGCCGCCTATTGCCCTTTCTAACGGGTGTTCAAAGACGACCAACAAGTTCCATCATCCGATAAAAAATCTCGTTCAGTTTTTCTCTTCGTCGAACAACATTTCTTTTTTTCCAGTCAGAAAATCCCATTTCATAGAACCTTCGATTTAAAAGAATTTCAATTTTAGGTGATTTTCATCCTGACAATTTTCCAGTGGTTTTTGGGATATGTAAATGTACCTAAAAAAAAGCAGATATAAAGATTTCTCTTGAGAATAGCATAGGGACGCTCGGGGTACTTACCTGCTGGTCTCGTGCAAGCGTAACTCGTACCGGTGTGATAATTGGCGCAAATTATTACCAGGAAACCGATTAGTCGACGATATTGACTTTTTGAGTAAGAAAAAATTACCGTATACGGGTTTACGGTTGCGTCGTACATTGACTACACAGTCACAGTGCAGTCGTGTTTTAAACTCTTTCCGCAAATAAGGAGTAATGTTCGCGATTCGGTTTCCGGGCAAGCGAAATAGCGAGCGAATCGTTTGCATCCGCACGCTTTCGACCTCGCTCATGGTAGTAATGCAACAAATAGTAGCACGTGGCGTTCAGTGTCCAGGGCATGTCGCGCATGTGCTCGAATAATGTTCCTCGTCTAATCAGATTAAAAGACACGTATAGAGCTGGACATGAAACCCCGCGGAAAAAATACGGCTCTATATATAGTTCATTATTCACGATAGAAATATTATTATAAAGGTGGACACGCGTATCGGACGAAACTTTCATAACGTGTAATGCGTCTCTTCTCATAAGTGCTATTTTTTATATACCAAAGAATTATCTAAATCCCGTAAACGAATAAATCGACAAAATACCCTAGCCCGTAGCTTATTGTAAACGAGTGTTTTCTTTGTGTTCTAGATGGGAACGCTGCAGGAACGGGTCCAGGGGATCCATGGACGGGAGGCGGCGGCGGTGTCCAGCCTCCGTACAGCGGCTACGCACCCCCTCACCTGGCCCAACCAGCCTATCCCATGCACCTACCCCACGACCCCATGGTAAGCGACTTCTTTCTTCTCTCCGTGCTTTTCTTTCTCTCGCTCGTACGCACGTCGTTTTCGTTCGTCGATCGATCACGCGTGACTGAGCTCGTTTCTTCGGACTTGACATCCCGGTAACTTCACGATAGACAGGAGAGCAACTTCCCCCAAAAATTCTGTTCTGGGGTCGACCAACCGACGTCGACCGATTCGTCGTTAGAAGATTAAAATCTTCGAACCTAATCTTCGTCCTTTCGAAGATCGATGCCTCTCGAAATGCTAAGCTTTTGCCTCGTTTACTCGAGAAAAAGAATCCTCGCGGTTGCTTCGTACTTGTTAATAACGCCGCCACGTCACGAATTTCTTGGCTCTGCAACTTTCCGGAATGTTCGTCGATATATTTTCATCGCGGAGGTCGCGGAACGAGGGAAAACTTGCCGGTGAAAAATTGCAATCTCCCGGTTAGGCGTTCCGCTGCAGCGCCATAAATTCAGCCGGTTCGCAGCCATTTTTCCAATTCCTCTCCTTCGAAGACGTTCGACTCGTTCGACATTGTCAGAGCGAAGACTAGCCTATCGACGCTGACCTTAATCCTTTACATCCAACGTGATCTAGATCTTAGAACGCATACGCGAACGCCGAACTTTTGTTTCGTTCTCTTCTGCTTTTCGTTCGATCTCGGAGTCATCGATCACCACGTCGCCTGATGCTCTGCCGATTCGTTGCGCAGATCCAAAGTAGTTGAGAAACACTGTTGACAGTGCTCCGTGTACTCGGAGCAACGTCAAATGACTCACTGGCTTCTATATATAGAACGACTCTCCCGCTACTCGGTGTTTCTAGTCAAGTGCAGCCTTCGTTTGATTTACGCCGTTCATGGTTACCACGAAATCCTCCTGTTCGCGGCACCCCGGATTCTCCTCCCACGTTCCTCTGCCTCCTTCGAACCCGTTCAACGCATCGACTCTCCGCGAGTCTCTAATTGGTCCCGGACTCGAATCGAATTCGAATGGAGATGAGAGCTTCTAAGATTATCGCGTGCCATCTTTAGCTACTTTTGATCGCTAAAACGGCTGCGAGATAGTTCGGTAGAATTCGTCGACAGACACGAAAGAAGCATCCTGAACCGGGTCGTCGAAAAGAGAGAACGCCGCATAGTTTATGCACGAACGTTTTACAAAGACGCGCTCGACGCGTCCACGCGACTCGAGACATCTCCGGCCGAAAGGTTAAACATTTACGATCCCGGTTTAACGATCCCTGTTTCCAAGAATCTGTCCCCCGCAGCAACGAAGGAACCCTTTGGTCGAAAGCCGGGTTCATCGCGTTTCCCAGTTCTCGATGACCTGCTGCTGGACGCCGAGGAGCACGGGAGAAACACGAGAGAGCGCGATACTCGCCGTTAGTTATCGCCTCGTTCTTTCCTTCGTACAGCGAACAATTAACTGTGTTTCTCGATCGTGAAATTGAGCGAGGGTAGCGTGCAAACTCCCTCTAATTTGTTGATAAATACGCTTCGTTGTTGAGCCGGAGACGATGACTTAAAATTAGACGTTTTACGAGCGAGCTTCAGTAGGTGCGAGCGAGGGCTACGCGCCACTAAGCGTATCCGATATCAAAGCCGTTCTGGTCCGGCCCATTATGTACCAGACTTGGATTCAAAAGGTCGAACGAGTCGTCAGTCAGCTAACAACCATTCCACGTCTCGTACCGTTCTCGCGGAGATGTCTTTGTCCCTGTCGTCAGCGACGATTATTTGGAACCATTTGTTCCGATGGCGGTCCGTCTGGCAAATTTTCCACGTTTCAACGAATATTTCCTGCAACCTATATAATTGAATTTGTTAATAATTGCAGGCATACTCGGCCATGTCACCGAACGGAGAACCGGCAGCGCCAATTCTCGGCTCGGCGGTGACCAGTGCGGCCTCGCTGCCACCAATGTCGACATTCCGGGGTAGCGGCGCAGTTGCGGCAAATAGTGGAACCGGTGCACCATCCCCGGCATCGTTGCAATATAGTCATAGTCCTGGTGCACCGACTACCGCACCCTCCGCCCCCAACTCTGCACCCACGACGAACAGACAACCTGCTACGGGGGACAACCTCGGCATTTCTATCTCGGTACTATGCAGAGCTGAAAAGAAAACTAACAGTACTTCGTTCGCGCCATTCTTCAGGCGACGCAATTAGTAAATGTGACCGTTTCAAAATCATAAAAAGAGAGAGAGAGAGAGAGGGAGAGAGAGAGAGAGAGAGAGAGAGAGAGAGAGAGAGAGAGAGGAAAGAAAGAAGTAGGCTACAAACGAAAATGCATGCGAGATCGAAACGGGCCTTCTTTGCAACTTTGCGCAGTACCTGTTGTAATAGAAAGATCTGTTTAACCTGCTTTTTCTATTGTTTTCAAGCAGATTAACCCCACGAACCAATCAGTATCGAGTTATAGCAGCAACCCATCCACACCGGTCAGTTCGCCACCACCCTTGACTGGTTCAGCGCCAGGTTGGGTACCAGGTGCTGCACCAGTTTCTCCACATTTCACGGCGGATCCCAACCGTGGAACCATTCACATGGTATGCATCAAAGCTTCGCTGTTAACAGTTTCCTTTTTTTTTTTCTTTTTTTTTTTTCAATTTGTTTCTTTCGAATATACTTATCTACCATTATTTCACCCGACACTTCCAACGAGACCGAATTTGATTGTTTGTTGGAGAAACACACGCTCGGTGCCGAGTTTATTGGTGAACTAGATTTCAACGTGGATCTCGTTGGAAAGTGACGGGTGCATCTCTGAACGCAGACACGCTTCATCACCGTTTCGACGCGCTTTAGAAACAGGTCAAGGACGTTCGTAACAGAAACCTCTCGTGCTCGTTCACTTCTCTTACGATATTTTATCGTCTGCACTATGGTGACTCGTTGAGAGTACACCCGTTGTTACACGCACTGACTTTATTTCTGCTCGGGGGAGGATCGGAATGCTTCAATCGAGAGCGTTAGAACAGAGACAACGAGCGAATTAAGAAAGTCACTTTTATTTTTCTTTTTTATTTTTTCTTTCGTTGTTAGATTCTGCCCTCCGTTGCGCACTTTCGATCATTCGCACAAAGTAGCATGCACTCGACGCACCGACAATTCATCTCGCGTGTTTTGTCCACGTTGCAGACCACTTTATTATCCTCCCCCTGTTCAGTTATATTCAAGTCGATCATCTGGCATATTTCATTTTTACATATTACTTTTTTTTTTTCTTTTTGACCTTCGTTTATCCCTTTTGTTTGTTGTGAACGCTGTGTTGACTTGGTTGTTCTCTTTTTTTTTTTGGTTTTGTTGTTGCGTTGGTGTTGTGTGTGAAGCCGGCGCCTGAACAGCAGAGGCTAGACGATGCCATCGGCTTTCTTCGCGACCATGCCGAGGTGAGGACTGCCGATTTTTAGTTTTTTTTTTTCTCCCCCTTCTTGTTTGTTCTTGTTTCTGATCCTCTCTCACCAACTCATTCGTAATACACCACTTTTCTGCATGAACTTCGACACACGGTACGGAATTTACGACGCGCGAACGACACACCGCGAATATCGACGTTCGATCTAACGAATGTGACGTTCCTGGCGAGACATCGAGTACTTCTTTCTTACTCGCATATTAATCACGAGTCACGTTAATTCTCACATTGTTCAAACAATTTCTTATTGATAAAAAGAGACGAGATTTGCACTGTGAGAATTAATGGCATGTCGAATTTCCGTCACTCTCATCAGTTTCCATCACATCGACTTTTAAACAGAATCCTGTCTCATCTCATACACACGCTTTCCATCATCTTGGAAGTATGTTTAATCCACTGTACCAGCGTCAGAGATACCTCGACGATACGTTGAATTTAACGATCGAGCAGCGATTAGCGTTGTATCATTGACGCTGGTATCTTTGGTGATTTGAAAGAAATGTCAAACAGCCGTGTAATCGAGTCGAATTTCGGATATTCTGTTGGTACAGGGTACGCGGATGGAGGAACGATTGGACGATGCCATAAACGTGTTGAGGAATCACGCGGAGAGCCAATTGGGTCTTCATTTGGGTCCCGTTGCTCCACACGGTTCCATCTATTCCCATACATCACCACCTCAACTAGACCATTTGGTAAGATCTCTATTCGTCCAAGCGATTGAGGAAATTTTTGGAAAAAGGTTGCAACACCCATAAGACAAGTGGCGAGTCGAGCAAATTTCCTTGAAAATTTTACTTCTATGTTCTTAATATTAGCTCTACCGTTACCAGTTTGAATCGATGATTGAAATGGATCTCAAAGAATTTCTATTCCTTTTCTAATATATTCACGAAATGAATGAAAACTTTGTGATAATTGAAAATAAATCGATACTTTATAAGAATTCAGTTATTTAAGTAGAAAATATACTTGGCATCTACTTAACTAGATATCTGTACAAACTTATATCCTTAACACAATTAGACAAAAGCTGCAGCCTAAGCAGAAATTTGTTTCGCTTGGCAAATATTACAACTATACCATTTCGGGTGTTTTATATATTTCTGCGCGTTATTATAATTTTGTATTTGCATTTTGTTACTTTTAAATCTCTCGCAACCGCATAAAAATTCGTAGCCTATATACAGAATGTTAAAAATATATTTATGAGACGCAATTCTAGAAGAACGAAGATCTTTCAAATTGTTTCTTAAAAAGTTCCTCAATTCGTATTTATTTAAAAAACACGTCGAAAAGAAGTCAATAATGATCTCTTGTCCACAGACGAGTCCTCATCCTGCGGTAACAGTAACGCAACCTCAGGGCTCCTACTCTGGTCTGACGCCCACACCCGACACGGACGGTTCCATCAAAATCGAAAGGTTACCTGTGACGAATGCCAGTAAGTTTCAACTTATCCTGCCCTCCAATTTTTCACCTTCCAAGAGCTTCGTGGAATAGAGATAAATGAGAAAGATTGGTTTAACGAGGTAGGAAAAATGTTCGTTTAAAGATGGCGAAAGACAAGTGTCAACGAGCCTTGACAATAGCTAATCGGAATGGCTGCGTCGTTCTATTCTCGGCGTCGCATCATCGAATAAATGCTTTTTTCCCACGAGTTACAGTGCAATGACGAGAGAAAGAGAGAGAGAGAGAGAGAGAGAGAGAGAGAGAGAGGAGAGGAGATGAGGAGAGGAGGAGGAGTACCCAGGTGTTCTACGTTAGAGTTAGAGCCCGATAAGGAAACATTAGATAAATCGCGCGAATGCATCGTGGTCGTGCCTTTATTCTTCTCGGAGACCTCTGTCTCCGGCATTGTGTCTTCGTTGCTCTTTGTTTCTGTTTCTGTCATGCGTTCCTCTTACCGGTGAACGTTCGTAATCCTTCTCTCGGTGCTCGCCTAATGCAATGCACAAGTTCTCCAAGGGTCCTTTACGAAGAAACGCTCTTTTCTCCATCGACGACCATTTTTGGCGATTGGAATTCGGAGCGCACGATCAGGATTCTCCTTCTGGTTACATGGAACTTCGTACAATCGTCTTTCCAATTGCTTCTTTTTCCTTTCCTTTTTTTCGTTCCTCCTCACTTTTTTTTTTTTTTTTTTTTTTTTTGTCACTCTTTCGACGAGAGGAAAAAAAAAACGTTGGCGATGCTTTCACCGGCTCTCATCGATAGAGAGCAAGCATAGTAGTGTCTCGGCCGTGTTTCCAGGGAAAAACGCAGTCGCGGACCTTTGCACACAATCACGGAACTGATTTATCTAGCGCGATTCTCGGCGACTTTCATAGAAACGCAGCGCACGAGTTAAATACATTCGCGAAACGCAGCGAATTGTCAGGCGAGTGCAGCGTTTAAGGAGATGGTTGAATCAGTGTATCGAGCGTGCACGTAAAGCGCTTCCTGCTCCTAATTGGACACTTTTCACGGTTTCGTGACTAAGCGGTCTGTCCAAAGCTCGAGTATAATATCGGGATCCTGGTATCGCCGTACACAGCGAAGGTCATCATACTTCCGGGTGAGTTCTGGCTGCATTTTTTCCACCGTTCTTGTAGCTCGACAATACTTGGATCGATTTCTGGACAATCGAAACGGTTTCATTCATCGTCAACGTCGAGTCGATGAATGAGAAGGATTTGATAGGACAAGTAAATGCGAGTTTTCTCTATTTCACGAATGCTGATTGATGCAGAGGAAAGGGTAGGAATATCAGATATATTTATATTTTACTTTTGATCTAGTTTCAAACAAAGAAAAAAAGAGAGAGAGAGATAGAAAGAAAGCGAACTTAACAAAAATTGTATCGCATATGCAATTACTGTAATTTTAATAAAAGAACGGCAAGAGGTCAATAGCTGCCGTGGAGGGCATTGTAATTGAACAGCAGGCGAAAAGAACACGACGAATCCATTTTTTCTCAGCGCTCGATAAGATTGTTGGGAAAGGAACAAGTTCTTAGATTCAGAAATTTTATAAGATTCCTAATAATACCATGCAATTTCGTAAACGATTAAGCGAAGAATCATTGTGAAATGTTTAGTAGGGTGTAAAAATACACGCGGAGACCATAGGGATAAACAAGATAAATCCTACTTCTGATGAAAAGAAGGAAACAACCAGTTAGATCCAAAGGCGTAAACATTTAAAAAATATGTGATACATCTGTGAAAACGTATATTTAGTCTCGAAAGCAAATAAAAAGAAAGATTTAGAATTATGAGATTGGTTAACAGCATGTGGAATTTTAAAATTATCGTCACGTAATTTGCCGTACTTCTTTTTCCTATGGTCTTCATATTTAACCCTGCAACGCGAAATAAAATTCTATCTACTTGCTCCTACTCGCTAACGTTGCTGGAATCGTTTATTTTCTTATCGTGTTCCGTGCCTGTGGTCTTCGGCTATAATCTCTAATAATTGATCTCTAAACATCTTTAAAGATATCGAAATTATGCAGCGATCGAAACGCTAGTATCTTGAAATTAGCGTCTTAGAGTGAAATAGATGAAAATCTTAGTATCTCATATACCAGCCCTCTCCTCTATTATAATACTATGACTGTGTTTTTGGAAATGTAAATTGACGGTATTAATAATGAGCAGAATACGTCTCCTTAGAAAAGAGAAAGGACCCGCCGGATAGTAGCGGCGGCGAGACAAAACCTTCGAGCAGCGAGCTTGCAGCAGCGGGTGTGATCTCTACGTCTCAAGGAAAAGGGACGAAGAGATCGCGTAGATAGTAAGTATATCTTGGATGTGTACACTTGTCTGAGATTGAGGCGCAACGATATCGATCATAGAACGACAGTAGTGAAACATCGAGCCGAGTAGAGGCAATCAGTCGTGATCAGATCTTGATCCAAACGCAGCTTTACCATGCCGAATATATCTCGGTAGAATAAGACCTGTGCATTCTACGAAGAGAAATTGCGCGTCTTATAACAAAGTATAAAAGCGTAATAGACTGCAACTTCGAGATGGTAACGCTGTGATGGACTAATTATACATCAATCGACGATACGCCAACGAGAGGCCGATCTCTCGTTCTTCTCGTGCAATGTAGACTTGTAACTAATCGATTATATTCAAACAACCGTTGTTCGAGTGCTGACGAAGACTGCGACGATCCCAGCACCAAAGCGGTGCGCGAAAAGGAACGTCGCCAGGCCAACAACGTGCGTGAAAGGTTAGTGAACACGCGCAGTAAGCTCTCCCGTTGTTATTTCCTCAAAGTTCTTCCATTCATCCGGAATCCTCTTTTTTGCATCCTGTACCCTCCTCCTCTCGTATGCATGCCCCAAATCAAACAGAAGAAAAAAGAAAAAATAAAAGAAGTAAAAGAACGCGCAGTTGTAATTATCAAGATCTCGATGGCATGCTTACGCTCTTTCCAACGCAAGGCCCGTGTTCTAGCGTGACAATTAAAATGTTTCTGGTTAAGGACAGAAATGATACGAGATCAGGCGAGAGATCCACAGTTCTCGTGCTCGCCTCTCAATCAGTTTCATTTTAATTCAGCTGCGATTCGGTCCCCCCAGGCATGCTATCTATCTATCTATCTATCACCCCCCTTTTTTTCTTTTTTTTTTTTTTTTTTTTTTTTTTATAGATCAAAGCACATTTCTACGCTCTGCATTATTACTTGAACGTTGTTGCATCGAGTTCTACGCTCTTTATATCGTATCATCTATCGGGAATCCTTCTGTTGCATTGTTATAAATGATTTCTCGTACGAGTTGGACAAAAGTAACGAACAAAGATCCTCTTGTGTATAATGCAGATTCGTTTCTTTCAGAATCGACATCGTTCGAAGATCACCCTTTTTTCCTTTTCAATCTCTATCCTCTGTGATCACACACTGTACCATCCTTTCCTTAGAAATCATCTGATTCTAAATGTTCTAGGTAACAGCACGAACTCAGCTCTGCGCGTTAAATCCGCATCTTTCTCTCCGCGCGATTCTTTACCACTGGTTTGTTCTCTGTGCAAAGAATACGGGCCTTCGAGAATGGAAACCTGATTTCTGTCCATAACCACAAGTCGATCAGATAGCTCTGCGCGTGTTCAGCCAACAAAAATCGTTTCGTATCGCAGTCGTACAGATTCGTCCGAGAAATCAAGAATTGAGATTTCCTCGTAGAAATTATTTTTATTCCTTTTCGATCGCTCTGTTGGTATCAGTTTTTCCTGGCTAATTGAAAATCGTCGATTTCACTGCTGTCGAAATCATGCGCTCGATCTAGGACACAATGTCTCGCCCACGTCAGGTGATTAATTGAGTATTGTTATTGCGCAACTGTTGTTCGAGCGCCGAAGACGAGGATGATGATCCCGACGTAAAGGCGCAAAGGGAGAAAGAGAGGCGGCAGGCTAATAATGCTAGGGAAAGGTAAGAGAATCGACGAAATCGTGCAGTGAATTCCTCGTGAAATATCGCGTCAAGCGATCCGAGGACAGTTTGGCCCGTATTCTATGTATATGTGAAGCAAAAAAGCGATCGTAATACCGTGTTCTGTTCGTAAACCAAAGTTTCGCGTGGATCTTCCGAATAGTCAGGCTCTCGTGCTATTATGTAGAAAGATCTTTGTCCTTTTAGAAATGACTCTCTTGCGTCTTCTTTTCCTACTAGTTTAAAAGATTCGGCTATAACAACGATAAATCTTATCGTAGAGAGACAAACTTCAACCGAATGATTAACCCTTAAAGGCAATCGCGAGTGAAATTTCATTCCATGCGTATTTTCGCTTAATTATTTCGCAATAAAATATTATCTCGGTGTATCGCATAATCGCTGTGAATGGTAAAGTTTTAACTTTTCATCGAATATCGGGTGTAATAATAACGACGATAATGATAACACGATTGATTTTATTGGTTTTTTCAAAAAGTACGAAAGATGTTCCGACATGACATTTCCTTCCTGTAACGATAGCTTTTGAGAACAAGCTATGTATTAATGATATTAATTTCAATGTCGAACGTAAAGCGGAAATACATAAAAGAATAGAAATACTTCAGCGCGTTTGCCAAGGGTTGACGCATTGTAGTTTATGCAATGTTACTTGATAAACACGACAGAAATCATTCTCAAAAGAAAAAGTATTAATGTCAAAGCTTAGCGTTGCATTACGAGCTAACTGATGTGCTGTAATCGAGATTTGTTCCTTCAGGATACGTATCAGAGATATAAACGAGGCTCTGAAAGAACTTGGTAGAATGTGTATGACACATCTAAAGACGGACAAACCTCAGACGAAACTCGGTATCCTCAACATGGCTGTTGAAGTGATCATGACGCTGGAGCAACAAGTTAGAGGTAGGTTCAGGGAGTTGTAGATTACTAGAAGAAAAGAGAGAAAGCAAGATTTAAACGAATTTCTTTCGATGTTGCAGAACGAAACCTGAATCCAAAGGCAGCGTGCTTGAAGAGGAGGGAAGAAGAGAAGGCAGAGGATGGGCCTCACCCTCATCCTCTTCCCCACGCGCATTCTCAGCGACTTTTCTCCGCGATGCCTGTAAATATTTTTTCATTAAGCATTAAGGTGGTACACTACTCCGACAGGTTCCTAATGTCGAATTTTAAAAATTTTCTTAAACTATATATGTAGATATTTGTGCGCTATATATATTGTGCATATATATATATACACACACACACATAGAATGATTCTTCCATCTTGTCACTATTTAGAATAGAGATTTCTAAATTTTGTCCACCTTTAAATGCTTCAGAGTATGTACCCTCTTCTAAGATAAGAATAATAATAATAGACGAAGAAATAACATATACTAATTCCAAAATTTATTCTGTTTCAGGGCCCACCACCGCCACTTCAAAACCATACGACGCAGCCACAGTAGCACATCCTGTGTTAAGGGGTAGATACACCGGCTCACGAAATTTGAACACATAGCATAGAAAATATTTATGTTCATATTGTGTGTAATATATAGAATATTTCGAAATTTCACTAGCACTGTAACGAGACCCGACTGTCATAATTACGTCGATCAAGTTCGAAGTCAATTTGAAAATGTGTATACAAGTTACAAGATATTCATTGCAGATATGTATTTAATAAAAAATTATCATACTGCTTGGATAGTATATGAGAAGGACTATGTATGGTCCCACCGAAGATATTGGAGTTTATTAAAATAACGAATAATTCATTGTTTACTTACTTTTCTGATCTTTGCGAAATATACACTTGTACTAAATATCTTGTAATTTCTCTATCTCTATCTCTATCTCTATCTCTATCTCCATCTCCATCTCTATCTCTATCTATCTATCTATCTATCTATATACTCAGATTCGTTTCAAACTTTACCGATGTAACCATGATAGTCGGATCTTGTTACGGTGCTAATAAAATCTCAAAATGTTTCGTATAATACACATAGTACATTCATAAAAGGTATATGTACGAATGTTGGAATACTTTCGTGAGCCTGTGTACGGTTTCACCCCTCTATACCCCCTCCCACTCCCCGAAGGCGGCTTCAAATTATTTTTATAAATAGCGAGAAAACAAAGGAATATGGTTCCTCTCTTTCGAGATATAAGAAAAAACCTTATAGCATGGTCGAGATTTTATTGAAACGATCGATCCCTGCTACTGGTACACCCCGGCTCTTGTTGAAGTTGCCCACTTTTTTGTGTATTGTAAACTATCGTATAAAGCACAAGTGCAAGGTTTCAGTGAAAATGCAGTATGTATAGGTAAACGATAGGGAAAATAAGGAAGGGAGCGAAAGAAAGAAAGAAAGAAAGAAAGAAATGCACGGATCATTTACCCATCGAACGTGGAAAAAAGTTCAAACATATCTCTCGCATAATTGTATATATACAGCAGTAACGTACGCCTAATCAATTACTTTATTATGATTATTATTATTATTATTATTATTTTTATTATTATTACTATTATTATTTTTATTATTATTATCGTCATCAATATGGCGATGGTTATTATTATTATTATTATTATTATTATTATTATTGACACGACAATGATTTTATTATTATTATTATTATTAATTATTATAATAATTATCGATTAATGATCGCCGAGGAAATCCTTCGTGTGAGAGTTAAAGGGGACATTTTTGTTTTTGAACAAAAATATAGCTCAACTCACAATGTGTACCCAGTTGCCATGTATTTTAATTTATTTAGACTCTTAAATAAATTTTATTGAATAAAAAAAGAAACAAATATGAAGGAAAGAACAACAGCAAGAAATAAAGCAACCAACAATGACACTTATTGTCGTGAGTGCCTGTGCTTTGCTCCGTCTCTTTTTGTTCTTCGCTCATTTTTCTTCTTTCTTTTGTTTTTTCAGTTCTCTTAAAGACAAAAGTTGTCTCCGCCGTCTCTCTGGCTACCATGTCCGGCCGTACACGATCAATCAACCTCTCCTACAACATATCACGCGTATCACACAGCTATATTTTTCTTCAAAGGCATATCTAATGTTTCGCACGGTCCTAGAGCAAAATTTGTTACGCACGTCTCGTTCTCTTTGCTTTAGTATCCATCTCTCGCCGTTCTCTTGAACCTGGCAGACGATAGTACTTACTTTCTCGTCTCTCTTGTTATTTCCTTCATTCTTCTTTTAACCAAGTACCATCGCGCGAATGAAAGCGACAAAGGAGGGGCTGCTGCCGTGATTAAATAAAAATAAAGTAGGATCAGGACCGTCGAAACAAACCGCGATGAATGTCGATTCGTAACGTCGCAGAGATGCACAAGTTCTTGATCGGAGAATCGTGCCCAGCCAGATCGAGATAACTCGCACAACCTCGCTTTAACTTCTAATTGAAATTTCAAATCGCGCCACGCCGCGAATATTATCTCCAGAAGAAAGAAAGGGGAAGCAAACAGAAATCAGAGAACAGTTGAAATGCGTAGGAGAATCAAAATGTACATTATACTACGATAGGAGATCAACGGCGATTCATGGGAGATAAACTAGGCACGAGAACACGCATAAACAGATGCGATCACGCACTTATATTCGCGATGGTAATCATGTAAAATAATAACGACAATAAATAGCTCGTAAGCCCGTCTAAGCTAGGCACACCTGTCGATGATAGTCTTAGATAGTCGAAATGAAAAGGTAAAAGGCGAAGAGAGTGCGCAATACGGTTCCAATAGAAATCGAGGATCATCGAAAGGTCTCTCATAGCGCAGAAAACTGCGTCAAACGTAATTCGTCTGGTTTTCGATCGTCATGATATCGATTGCGTTTCACACTCTCCCCGAAATTGCTCTTTAGTTCACTTCTTCGTGTATATTTGTTTCTATTTCTCTAGCCTTTCTTTCCCTTCTTCGATCAAGCGAAATCTACAAGCTCGTTCTGTTACGATCGATCGAACGATCGATCGAGACCGATCAAGACAATTGCATCGATCGTTTAAAGTTCAGTAGTATGATCACGAATTTGAGTTTCACGTGTACGAACTTTGAAATTGGTGAAACAACTTGGATCGATGCAATCCTTCTTCATCGATCGTGTTGTATTGATCGTTGTATTAAGCAAACCAGGGAAAAGAAAAGGAAAGAGAAAAGAGTAGAAAAGAAAGCGTTTCTTTCTTCAAGTACGACGTACGAAGAGCTGGTAGGGTTATTAATTAGTAATAATTGCGCGATCGAACGGCGATGACACCTCTTGTTTGCCACAGACACGATTGTCGACAAGTGAAATCACACGTGTATATTAGATATTACGGACATTATTGTATAATATGTAATTAAAGGAGAAACGTACGCAGGTCTGGCGTGGCTAGTTCGCGTGACACACCACCGGGCCTTAGGAGGATAAACTACTTTTCCGACATGCATGCGATTGTTAACAAAAATCAAGCGCGTCTCTATTAACATCGATGAAGCACGAGTTGAATATTATGCATATATTGAAAGAAAGAGAGAGAGAGAGAGAGAGAGAGAGAGAGAGAGAGAATGTGGAAGAAAAATAAGAAAGAGAGAGAGAGTATGCGTGTGTGCGTGTGTGTGTGAGTTAGAAAAAGAAAGAGTGTGTATCGAGAGTATTTCGTTTGAGAAAGAAAAAAAAATGTATAATTATCACTAGTAATTATTATTATCACTAATAATATAATAAATGTGCCATTTTTTCCATAATCAAGGTGTTGCCTGATTGCGGCTTCTTTATTATTTTTTGTTTTACTTTTATTTTTTTGTTTGTTTGTTTTTTTTTTTTTTTTTTTTTTTTTTTTTTTTTTTTTTTTTTTTTGTTAACCTATACGTTGATCTTTTTCTTTCATCGCTTGACATATTTTTTTTTCTTTCTCATTCGAGCTTTCGTTTGTACATTATACACACTCCCAGTATTAGACGACACACAAACCATTTATATCTTTGCTAGTTTCTTTTTTGTCATTTTATTCGTTTTATATTTCGTTTCTACTTGAATAATCAATCACTCGCTCGCCTATTTTTGCATAGGTACGAGAACATATATATGTATAATGTAGATACATTTAACTGTTAAGACATACTTTTAACCAGAATAGTACAGTGTACGATACTATACACATACGATTAACCATCCAGCTGTAAAAGCTGTACAAATGTCGGCAACCTGCAGAGGTTTGTAATACAGATCTTCAACGTTTTCAGAAAGTCTGAGTTCTAGTGACCTTTCTTTCTTTTTCTTTTTTTCTTTTTTCACCATTGAAAATTGAAATTCCGATGAACGTGTATTATTTACTTACCGCTTAAATGTTGTATGTTTATCCCTCATTGTTTTGTTGGCGAAGAGGACTTAATGATTCCTACTGAGCAAAATTCTGTAAACTTGCGACCTTTGTGTTTACGTTATGAAATAACTAAACGATCTTAAAATGAAAGGGATATACATGAAAAAAAAATAATCGTTCGTAGATTTTTAATATAAAATAAGCGTAGTAGTGCAAATAGATATTACATCATCGTCCAAGTAATATTTTAATCGAGAAAAGAAACTCGAAAAGATATTGTTCGAATACATTCGTTCCTATTCACAGGATCATTCGACATCATTGTCTTGAATCACATGTCACAAAATACACTTGCGATATTCTCATAAGATTTTCAATACCGAATCGTTAATACACACGGTAGTCGATGTTCGGATATTTCCTCAAGTTCTCTCAAGAATGGAAATTTGAATTAATCATGGATCGAAATTAGACATTTTTTCATGCTCTGGAGAGTTTCTTCTTAAGAGAAAGATAGACGACGATTCTGCAGAATATGTAGCCGCAGAACAAGAGGAAGATATCGAGCCAATACATGCCGTCCGTCATTGACAGGTCTGTCATCAACGTGCTAGGCATGCTATAGTGGCAGTAGATCTTCGGACAGGATAGCTTCTCACGATCGTAACCGTAGATCGCGTGAACGGACGCGTGCACCCCGTATTTGATGTAGCTTAGGTAGCTACTATAGAACAAAATACGTGGCATATGGCTGAAATGAGCTAGGAAGCCCGACAGGCTTAACATAGTACAAAGTGTAATGGCACCTACGAACGTTCCGTTTATAGGATTCGTTAGAATGCCTATCAAAACACCAACGCTATCCGATATTAGCGTAACTATAACGGTCACCATTAAATACATGAGAAACCTGTTGACGTCCAAAGGTTGTCCACTCAGGAAATAAGAAGTACCACTGAAGACGAAGGCGTACAATATCTGTATAGGCAAGTTGCATATAAACGAGGCCACGAAATACGTTCTTAGCTGGTACCAGTTATTGAATCTTTCCTTTCTCAACGTTATTATCTCCGAGGGAAACTTGAACACCGCTGGCATCATGGTCGTGTAGCTCAGATATATGCAACTGACCATGAAAAATCCAACGTTGCTAAGAGTCTTGCTTCCGTCATGACCAGCATCCGTGTACAGCAGACCTAGCAACACGCCTATCGCGAAATGAGCGAATATCTTTAGGTAGGTGACCGTCCAGTCTCTGAACAATTGGACCATAAACCGTCGTGTCAACACGAAAAACTTCTCGAATTCTGACGGTGGTTGGATCAGTACACTGGTTTTCGTTACGTTCGTACTATCGTTAACTTCTGTACTTAGGATCTGCGAGCTGTTCAATCGCCACGACTTCTCTTTATTGCTGGCTAGATGTGCCAACTGATCGTTGAAATCTCCGTATTCCTTGCTTATTATTTCGATCATATAGTCAGCTGGATTGTGATACATGGGACAGCGAAGTCCAATACTGGAAAAATACGCGACCGTGTTCTTCGTAGTTCCTTCGTACATACATCTACCATCAGCTAGAAGATAAACGATGTCGAACATCTCGTAGGTGGCCGCACTAGGTTGATGAATCGTGCAGATGATAGTTCTACCGGCCTTGGCCAGGCTACGCAGCAATCTGATGCACTGGTGAGAAGACAAAGAGTCAAGGCCGGTTGTTGGTTCGTCGAGGAACATCACCGGTGGATTGTCCAGCAACTCTAACGCGATGCTAAGCCTCTTCTTTTGTCCACCGCTCAATCGATTGCATCTAGTTTCCTTCGTTCTGCTCAGATCCAAATTATCCAACATCTCGTCGATCAGCATTTCCTTAGCCTTTAGGCTCAGACTGTTACCGATTTTTAAATTACTTGCCATCCACATGGTCTCCCACACGGTGAACAACGGCAGCAAATGATCGTCCTGTTGAATGTAACACGACTGCTTCTTGTATTCTTTCCAACTTTGTTTTCCCTGATTCCCGATGTAGTTGATCTCTCCTGTCCACTTGCCTCTCTGAAATCCCGTCAGGATGTTCAACAAAGTTGATTTTCCAGCACCGGACAGTCCCATTATGACCGACAGTTCTCCGGACTTGAAGGTTCCACTAACCCCTTTCAGA
Organism: Bombus fervidus; assembly: GCF_041682495.2. NCBI lineage: Eukaryota > Metazoa > Arthropoda > Insecta > Hymenoptera > Apidae > Bombus > Bombus fervidus. Next base: position 11,448,179 of record NC_091528.1, read on the forward strand.
ATCTTCTTCAACGAACCGAAATAGCCATCCTTCACTTCGTAGGTGAGATCAGTAAACTGGATATCGATCGAGTCAGCTTTTGGCAAACTTAACAATATCACTCGTTGACACATGTTGATCTATTGATTTGCCTGAACGACTGAGAAACGATCGTATTATGCGGAGCTTCTATGCCTCTTCTCTCCCGTTCTTTGATCAAGGGAGGAGGTCGCACATATCTACGTTATCTGACGGAGGTCACGTTATCTACCCACTTTTCGTCCGTCGATCTTCGAATAATTTTATAACGATTTTGCAAAATGAGGTTATCCGTTTGTTTCAAAGGAATACGTCGATTCCTGCCACTTTCAGCGGTGAAATTTCGCAACTATACTTCGCAGTTTCTTCAATTCGTTCTTAGAAAAGAAATAATTTCAACGAAAGTGTAATTCAGTTCAATCAGCTGTTCGACCCCAACGATTCGTATTTCATGTGTCACCGCTTCTCGAAAATATTCATCGATCTTCGCAAACTTTTAGGTGCGAGCGTCAAATATACGTACTTTTCAGTTTCTTCAAATACAAACAAACTTCAAAAATGAAAATTTCGATGAGATCATGGACTTTAATTCACTATAAAATAATATTTCATAATCTTCGATAATTGTGAAATTACAATTTTTAATTTTTATCTTCCTAAGAGTTCACTGGCTCTGCCAGTAATAATGGAAGAACGAAGTGAACTATTTTGTGGTAATATATTATAACACACGATAACAATACAATTATCAGCGGAAGCTTCGTAGAGTTAGTTGTTTGGCTTATCATTCAACCGCTGTCTGGTGGATAGTTCGCTTCGCTATTTCGCTAACCCTTCTCGTTGATCCGTTGTTCGTTTCACGTCGGTATATTTTGCATCTTTTCTCTTGTATCTGTAACGAACATTAAATCTATTAGAATTAGAATTACGAGATTCACGCAAGTCATTGCAATAAACGGATAAAGAATTTTTTAACGTTAGATTTTCTGTTCGCTCAAGCGATCATTAATATATGCATTAGAAAAAGTTTATTACTAAAAAAAGCCTATTATACGGTGTAATACGTTGTGCAATTTATCGTGTATTATGTATTTATGTAATTTTATATCACCCTACGTTACGAGTTAAGTAGCTAATATTTAAGTATTGCCATGCTGATAAATTCTTTTGCCGTTTGCTTTCCTCCTCTGCACTATATTTGAACACTGTTATGTTGATAAATCTATCAGTTCTTTTGTCGTTTTTCTCTCGTTTGTGGGATATCATCGGCGCGTTTTGTCTCGTCATTCTTGACATTTCCCCTGAATAATCTATTATAACGTACGGATGATAATGTTTTCGAGTTTAACAAATCGAAAGTTTTTAAAATTTGGTATTCTCGACGTACTGTATGATTTATTCGAACGCTATAACCATTTAGACGATAAATTTTATCATTTGTTTAAGCAGATATTTTACTCAAAGCGGAATATTCGCTTTGCTTGATATAAATCAATTTGTCTAATAATTTTTTCTATAAAGGTTACCGGTTTCCTTCTGGCGCGATGGCCGGCTTCTTATAATAGTCCAATAGAATTTGTACTTTACTATCTCTTAGACTACTCACGCTTAAACAGCTTCTAGCTACGCTCAAGGTAGAGTGGATGTGTTGGTCGGATCGGGTATCCGAAATTTTCGAATTCTCGCACATCTCTAGCTCATACCATCGACACGACAAAAACGAACGATCTATCTAGCACGCGTAAGATAAATTTGTCTTCTTTTCTTTTTAGCGTAATAACTTTTGAAGATTACTAAAGTTGAAATTGGTATCTATTCTATATTTACTTATAAAGTAAATACTTTCAGTAAGTGTAAGCGTAAATATTTGGCAAGAAGTGAACCCATTTTTAACGACCTAAATCTTGACTCATGTTGTAAAGGACACTCGTCCGAGTAACTTTCCATAGTAGGTTTTAGCCGCCGCTCGTTATTTCGTCAAAAATAAGTTGAAACATCGTCGGAGCGTAATTCTAGACATCTAAATCGACGAAGATTCGTAAAGAAAAGTTCTTTTTTATTGCAACATATTCCGTTCGTCACGAGGAACAAGAATCTGAAAGGAACCACGGATCGCTGATCGCCTCTTCGTCCGAAAAACGATGTTAAAATTTTAATAATTCCTAGCAAGGAGACTATATATAAGGAACAGGTATACGTCCTTGGTTATCCGAATCCTGGAATTTTGTCAATCGAGAATGTTACAGCTTGAAAAACTGCTTTCACAGATAATGCACACTCCGAAATTTGTGGAACGTGTTGCAACTTACGTAAACATCCAACGGCAAAATTTTCGTCGAGTAGCATAATTATTTGGTTAGAACTGCTTGAACGCGGCGAATTGTGTAAGGACGTAAGCCTTCTTCTCGAATCGATCTATTCTCACTCGACGACCTCTTTTATAACGTAAGTACAGCGATAAACACGAGCAACAGCGATAATTAAATCTGTTCTTCTTTACTACAATTGATACGAGCCTGCGGGGATCGATCGACTCGTATTCAGACGTCGCAATTCTTGGTTTGTTAATAGTTGTTAACATAACAGCTGGAAATCGCGTTGGTACGGAATGATCTTTCATTACTGCTATATCCTGATATATTTTACAAGCTAATCTGCAATTTCCTGTTGCTATGTAAATAATATGCTCATTAAAATGGCTTCCTCAATCAATGCGAATATAAGTCTCTTTATGCATTCCGTACGTAATTCTGCCTATACGTAAATACATAGACATACGTGTGACTATGGACACAGATGCAATCGACTTAATAGCCATGTTCGTCTCTCACTTTTTATTTCGAAGAAATACCACGCGTGTTGCTCGCTCGCTCCACTTGCTCGTAAAAATCTAGTCCCATTAAACGCGTACCAATGCCACGTGCAGGCGAAGGAAGCTCGATTTTCGATCAAAAACTTTGTCTTATTAAAAACTGCTCGCTCGTTCGCTCGCTTCCTTTTTCGCTCGCGTGTGTTTCCTTGATAACGTAGGCCAAGGTCAAAGTCATTGGAGTTGGATTCACCTTTCCTCGATATTTACCAATATTCGATTCCTAAATAATTGCCAATTTTCTCCAAAGAATTATAAGAACATAGTCTCGACACTTGTGAAATGCAATTTCCTCGTTTACTACTATTTGTTACTACTACTAGGTATCATTTCTATTCTAATTTTGACAGTTTGGTCTATCTTTATACGAAGGCACGAAACATCGCATCATTTATCGTTTCCAGATATTAAACGTCAACGTCTTGAAACAAATCATAGATACACGATACAACGTCATTTAGTTCGATCTGCGAGTTCATATAACGCGAATACATTGATTTTTCCACTTTCTGTATTCTGTATATTTCACTTGTATAATTATATTCAGATAAATGCAGCAGTGGTCGGGAGTTTATTCGATTGGACGGTAATTAAAATTTTCTGGAATAAATGGATTTTCTACTATACACGACTTTCCAAAAGCCAAACGACGTTCAATGAAAATCAACCACAATTTGTTCCAATTCTCATTCGTGACAAGTTACGCTACATCTTGATATCGCTAGATCCATAAAATATAAATCATATGCGATTGAATTAATATCATTAGCGAAGTTTATTATACAATTAGTGAAGTTACAAGCTACATGCTATTAGTATTAGTAATTTCTCTTGCATAATACTAATAAACACAGGATATGTAAAATATGGCTATTTGAATATTTCAGTCAAACTAAATAATTCGCCTCGTAATTAGTCAAATTTACATATCAACCGTTTTTAAGTTATCTATTTTTGAAAGCAGACTACATTTGACTTGTTATTAACGCAACAAACGGTGTAATTATATAATGTAATATGATGAACTCGTATTGGCAATTCGTTGGTCATTGTTTTCTATCAGAATATAACTTTCAACGATTAAAAGGTAAGAGGTTCGTTCAATGTTAATATCTTTAATGATAATTATTATAATTCAATAGCATTTGCATATTACTTTATTTCTGGAAGTTGTTTTATTGTGCACTTCGTTACTTCCTATATAATTCCATCTCGCTGCTTCAAACGAACTTACCATGGAATTATTAGAATCGTCTTCTCGTCTTTGATGTTTTTTCTTCTTGGACATAAAAGTCACGATAATTTCCCGCCTTTTCATTATCTGATATTCAAGTTTAATGGTGTTACATGACATGGAACAAGTTCGATTATTCTGCGCAAAGTTTAAGATTCAATCGTAAAATGTCGAAGCTTGGGTGATTCGCCACATGCCTACCTTATTGTAATGAAATTTTACAGATTACAAATCATCTGATTATCCTGTTTGGCGTAAAATGATAAAAAGGATAAAAAGGAAAACTATAACTTGTAACTCGCGAATTCGCTAATATTATAAGCATTAGTAACTAATGTATCGTGCAAGCGTGTCCAGAACTCGCAATTGGAGATGTAACGCATGCTACTCGTGTACAGTGGGTCTTTAAAATAGATCATTTGTGGCGTTCACGTACTACATTCATGCATGAAAGATTTGTTGGATTTTACGTAATATCGTTCAACCTCTCGATTGCATAAACGTTTGATGATAATAAAGACCTTGTTACCTTACAGAGAAGGTGTTCCATTAAGATTTCGCAAGACCGTATAATGCATAAAATCAGTCATTAGAAGCATCACAGAATTTATTAAATTACATGATCCGATATTCATTAAATGAATGTAGAACAACAATATTATCTAACGCTAATAGGGAAAAAGAATATGAGGAAAATCAATGAGAATAAACATTATCGTAACTAAACATGACACATTTGTGACGAGCATAAAATTAGTATTGACGTATCTTTAACTTTCGTATAAATTCGATCGATCTGACCATGTGACTTATCAATTACATAACAGTTTAATGACAAATGATTTTGTTTGAACGAATTTTCATTTCGAAAAATTACATTCGGTTAGTCGTTACGTGTATTGATCGATAATCAATCATCGTTAAAAAAATTATAAAAACAAAAAAAAAAAATGCAAATTTCACGGTGGCAGTTAAATAAACAGCGTTCCATTTGATTTGCTCGTGAAATCGAATAAATCGAGGTAAGGTGGTCTTTAAGACGGTGATAATTCGGCGCGAGGAGTAAAAGGAAAAAGTTAATGAACTTGAGAAAAAGATTTATTAAACACGATGGACAAAGAATAGGAAGAAATCGTATTTTACTACGCGAATCATCTAATTTAGCTTATCTTGAAACTTTAGTTTCTCGTTGAGACGTCGCTGGTTTGTTCTTGTCTTTTTCATTTTGCAAAGAAATATCATGAAATATCGTTACGCAACGATCATCCCGAGACAAGTAAAATAACAGTTTGCCTTGAATTAAGTAAATTCCGTTGAAGTAAAAAATCTTATATTCTTTTTATTTAAATAATTTTTATCGAAATGGTTAACCATGATGGAAGGCAGTATCTTAACGGTTAGAAACAACACGAATTGTTCTAGCTTCGGTCAGCAACATTTGAAACACGATAGTTCATGTTTATTAATTGTTGTCTAAACGAATAGAAAAGAATATTTGAAAATAATATAATAGAACATTATACTTTACCGCAACTTTGCTGTAAGTCAAAATGTAAAATGTCTTTCTATATGTGTTTAAAGGCAGCAAGAAACCCGTTTCACGTTTCTTTACAATTACTGTCTCCTAAATAGATGGGTAGTTGCCTATCCCAAGTCTCGTTTTAGTTCCATGTATCAGCATTCTTTGTACAAACAACATACGCAAGTCTGACAAGTCTGTTGTTTGTTATACGTAACGACAATTGAATCTACTATCGCTCTATTACATAAAGCTTTGTTCGCTTTTATTCTATCTTCAAGGCAATGTGACCACAAGCTCTTATATCGCATAAAACAGATTCTAAATGCAAACGAACCTTTCAGTGGTTAAGATAGAAGTAAAATAATCAAATGTTAGCTTTTTCTGTTTCTTTGCAACGGTTAACGCTAATTGTAACCAAATTGTAAATATCGCAACAATTCGGTTGTGCAACTTCTATGGAAGCCAGCGATTCTAAGATGGATTTCACGATTTATGGTTACGGTTAATCACGATTCCTCACCAAACTATTTTTATTAGCTGTTCATTATATCTCTCGTGGATAAATCAAAATACGCGTGATTTTTTTCTATATTAAATTTGGACACAAGAAGATATATATATGTATATATTATAAATCTGTGTGACGAAATTTTTTGATTTTTGACTGTGGTCGTGAGTTCTAATGACGCATTATATCATGAGTCATCTGTTGCTCGTGTGGAATACACGAGCAAATTCTACACGAGTTTCGTTTACCTTCGCCATTAGAGATGATCTATGGCTTTATTGCGTTGTGAAACAACCATATCGCTATTTTAAATATCGACTCTAACACATTCGACATCACAGTAAATTGGGGTTAGGATAGCTTCGACCGCACTTAAGACTGCGAAAACCGCTTCGATGAATTCATTGCTAAAGAAAATGAAGAAACTAGAACTTTCGAAAAATTATCATACAACTACTTAATAAACGAGAAATACAGGTACACCTCGCCGACAAAGTGAGAAATCCGAGAACGAGAAAAACATCCGTAAAAGCATTACCATACATCAAATTTGTAATATATACTCTTATTAATATGTATTTGTACACCCCCGGCTAGTAGATATTCTAATACTTATGATCTTATGGCCAGTGTATATCCATATGTAGATTCACTTACTTCGCAGCTTAAAATTAAATCTCAATTAATAATTCAACATCCTGTTTTTCCACGTCTAATACCTATGCATCAATTATTATCGTAATCGCTATAGAATATGGAAATCGGCCACAAATCGTACAGTTATTAAGGCGTAATTTATTTAATATCGACTATGACTTGCATTTGTATTATAAACTATAGGAGGTCAACTAAGAGGTAACTATAGAAATTATCTCGTTATTTGCTTATTGCTAATGAAATATAAATTTTATACTGAAGATAAATTGCCGATCAATCTTTGTTACAGATAAGTTGTATCTACTTCGTGCGTTCTAATATCAATTTTCTGATAACATTAGAAGAATTGCAAATGTTAATATATTTTTTCTACCGTTTTTATGTTCCCCGCTTTCGTTCCCCTTTATCTTAGAATCTTAACGATTTGGACAGGAGTATTTTTTTTTAATAAAGTTCTACGTATGAAAGGAATTGTTTCACGTGGGTAAGATGCGTCATTTAAATTACAGCCTTTACAGGTTTATCACTTGCAAAGTATGCGGACGACATTTTCTGCTACATTGTAATTTCTACAAATTCTTTACAATTTTTTCAGCAAACTACGTATGTGTCGTGTAAATAGGTAATTTAAGAAAACGTAAACAACGTATTGAAACTTGGACGGAAGAACGTTCCGTTTTGTAAATGTAGGAATATGTATTTTACTTTCGATATACTACCGTGTATATTTTTAGAGGTTCTTTACTTCTCTACTCTTTGCGTAACTATAAATACCTGTTAGAAATGCAAAAATATTTCCAACTTACTTATGAAACTCTTTAGATATAAATTATCGTATCCAGATTTATTTGTTGTTTGTATCAAAATTAAGTTTTTAGTATAATATTTACAAAAAAAAAAAAAAAAAACAAAAGAAGAAGAAGAGATACGCGTATCAGGTTTTAAAAGTTAACTTAATCGGTCCAAGATACACGTTTTATTAAATTTAACTATGGTGATGATAAAAAGTATTACGTGAATTTTGTACAAAAACGTGTATCTATTTGGATCTGAATATCGAATATTTGATGTTAGTGATGCCATAAGAAGTACGCATACCTTGCAATAAATACACATACTATATTCCTTCAATAAATACACATACGTACGTGGAATATCGACTTTGTTGAAAATCACGAAATTTTTCAAGATTAATTCTTTTATAACAGTTCGTGCGATAAACACGTAATTAATATATACTATAATATATTACCAGAGTGCACATAGTTAATGTAATAAATTAGCCGTTTTAACGCTGTTATTCGTACTGAGATCAGGATCGATTCTATTAATTCCAATTGACCTTTATTCGACGCTAATCTTTACGTACTCGTACTGTACTATCACTATAAAATATTTTATCACGTAGAATTACCGTATTGTTCGATAGAAGCGAAATCTATTTCACGCAACTGATTCTAGACTTTGATTTTAACACAAGCTTCTCGAATTTAACCACTAAATCAATGGAAATTTGTTGTTTCGCGTAACTAGCTGTGAATTTTCGTACCATCGCAAACACCTAAGTCTTCGTCAAATATGAATTAGCTTTATCTGACATCCTGTTTGACATCTCGTAGACACTTTCGTATCTACATATGATGCATATACTACGGTACATTGTTTTACAACTACGATCAGAAAACCAGTTAGTTCGATTAATACAGATCTGGGTGAAGGTATTGATATTTTTTTCCGATTAATACCATTCAGATATGTTTAATAGTTTCCTGTCAATAATTAGTTCTAATTACACTCATTGATCTTTCTACCTAAGCTACTCTTACAAATCTTGACTTCTGTGCCTAACAAAATCAACCCTTTCACATCGAGTCAGAGATTCGAGTTGCAGGAAACTTTACCAAACTTTTCCAAACATAGTCAAACATCATGATCGATCGATCACTCACCGAAAGCAAACTCGAATATTATCGTCGTCGGATATCTCCCAGATATTGCGAGCTCGTTGCAGGAATTTCACTGAAACTTCTCTGAAACGATATGTTCGAGAATAAATTCTTCTTTGAAACGATTTTCGATCCGGATAATCGCGCGTCAAGCCAATGGTCGAGTCGGAAAACTTATTCGTGCACCAGCTCGAAGAGCTCACTCGCGGCACCAGCTCGAGAACATCGCGCGAGCGAGAATGCGAATCGCTGGCGTACGCTCGCAGGAATCGCGTTAATACGCCCCGCTCGCTATTCGCCCTTCTAACACGTTTCTCTGGTCGCTTCCACGATCCATCGGTTCGCGGAGCCAGTTCCGACGTTTATCCAACTTCTCCGACTTGTCGGGCCTCCTCTTCCTTCCGTTTCTCTCTTTTCTTCGATACTCTCCAGTGGTATGCATAGCGATGCATTTGTTTCCCATTGAAAACTCATTCTCCGGCATTCTCTGTGTCTCTTGGCAATTTTGATAGGGTTAAGATATCCGAACACTTACAGATATGTGTATTTGATGGAACCTATTATATGCAATTATCGCCAAATATTTTGAATTTTGAAATTTCATTAGCACCGTTATGAAAACTCCATTATCGCGGTTTATATTAAATCCTATTAAACGCGTATCTTGCAGAGATCACGAAAGTGTTTAAACAGCTAGAAGAAAATGAATAAACGTGGGAAGCTTTCCGGCAAAAGGAAGACGAAATTGTAATTTGATTAAATTTCGAAGTATTTCGACTATTTTCTGGCTATTTAAAGTTATCGTCCATGTCTGTTCTTTCCTTCAGAAATTCCTTAAAACGAAGAAGCATATATATGTATATCGTAATTGTTATCGATGGACATAACTTGTCGTTCTAATTTCATACCGAGGGTTTCCTTAACCCTTTCCTTTGTGATATCCTTTCAAATACAGTGACACGTTTTACAGGCCAAACGTATAAACACGAATCAAGGTCGTGATACATCTTGCGAGCTAAAAATAAGGAATTCCAACGAGGTTCACGATATAACGAGCCAAACTGTTGTAAATGTAAAGCGAGCGACGTTGGAACCGATTGCGCCATTTCGCGAATCGAATCATAAGATTAATGATTAACAGACTAAAAGTCTTCTTTTCTTTCGAACAATCGTGAAATTGAGTGGAAAGATCAAAAGCCAGACCGGGGTCAAAGAATTTTGATTTCTCTATATTTACAAGACAAGTAAAACGTCCATAATAATTTAATCGAGTTGAGAAAGTTCTGTAATTGACGATCGAAACGTACGTCCGTTTTGAAAGAAGTGATTTTCGAAACTACGTGTATATTTTTTAACACTTACGAGATGATTCTTAACACTGATAAATCATGAAAAAAACCGATTCTATAATTTTCATAGAAATCTTATATATATTTGCTATTCCGAAATTTATTGGAACCATCTCGTAGTTCGTGGTATTCGTTATATCATTATACATACGTTTAAGACTATCCCAATATCTTAGAAGAGTTTCGTACAACACAGAGAATATATTTGCAAAAGGTTTCTAGAGTAAACATGGAAATATATTTATGAGTAACTGTAGGAAGATGTATTCAACGACGAGACGCATGTAGCTTGAAAATGCTTGATCTCCGGTGATTATACAAAGTAGGAAACATCTCACCGATTTCGATGTCATAATCATACGTATATCGTATGTATTCCATAATCATTCGTTTAAAGATCTTTTCATCTATAAACATTTTTCACTATTTTTTTTTTTTTTTTTTTTGTTACGTTTCTTGTCAATCGAGGATCGGAATAAAACGTAATGTGGATGACGGTGAGACGCGTTGATCGATTAAAGGAATGTCGAGACAAGTTGATTTCGTCAAATGTATTTATAAGTATCTTTAAATATAAAATACAGAGTTAATCGTAAGCGTTGCCCGCTCGATGCTATTCGTTACAAGGATACTGGATACCGATACTAATTGTTACGCTGATTCGTTAGACTAATTCGCTATACTTAGTTGTTCGACTGATAATCTCGACGACTGATGTCTCGAGAGCATGATCGTCTATTTATACTGGTCGGGAGGCAGAGGGAGTACTGCAAGGTTTGAACTTCACTCCGGTTGACGATTACAGCGATATTGCTTTGTCCAGAGTACGTTAAATTTTATGCGTCGTAATTGTGTTATTAATCCTCTCTGACAACACAACTACACGAGGCATTTTCGAATCGAAACGTCCTATGAAGCGTGTGCCGCTTCAGCAATATTCGATAGATCGATCGATTCATGGAAAATTATTTCACATCTAATGGCAGCCAGATATGAATCTAATTCAACCTATAAGTCGTTCATTTTTTCTTTGTTATTTGTACAATAAAAAAAAAAAAAAAATTCGTTGTTTGATTCAGATCGAAAGTTATGCGTATAAGAAAAACTTACTGAGATTTCGTTATGACGTTCTTGACATTTATACGAATCTTCTATTTAGAGCCAATTAATTTTTTAAACTCGTAGATGCTGTTGGCATGAGAAATTAATCGTTTACTTATCTTTACCGTCAGGCAGGAAATCTGCCATTAAGTTTACCAGTTTATATGAATACCATTGCAGATATGCTTATTGATTAGCTAGTAATAAATTAAAGATAACGCACGTGTAAATTACATCTTTATGCGAAAGCTGATCGGGTGGATCAACATTTTATCGTTAATTACTATAATGTTCGCTATAACATAAACTTTGTTATAGTATTGTTACAACTATATAACTTTATAATACATAAATCTAATATACACGTGACAGTATCGATTCATAATGTCGGAATAAGAGACGCGTTCAAGTGCATTTTTATTATAATTTCGACGCTTCTGTGCATTCGCACTCCTAAAGTAACCGTTGATTTCTTGTGCTTGCAAAATCAAGATATTACTCTATTTCGATTAAGTTAGTGAACAAACATCGACCAAACTTTAGATACTCTACTGTCGCTCTTTCGTGTCATTTATTAATTACAGTGTAGCTGTTATTGCATTTATTATAACATTTACGTACTATTAGTATCAACCACTTTCCTATGAAAAATTGATTTTACGAAAAGAATGTAAAACTTGATAAAAAGATATTTCTTGTAGATAGGAAGTGAACGAGAATTTATTTGTTGCATGAAAATTATTTCTCCTGCAAGATACATATATCACGAATAATTTATTGCCATAAAGATACAGTAATCTTTCCGAACCTGTTTCATGTTTTACTTTATCCAAGGCCTTCGAATTCGAAAACAAATTAAATTCCACAATTTTCATTTCATCCAGCAAGATCTTTTCTAAAATTGAAACGCAATATTAGCAAACATATGTGTATTTTATTTAAACTTGATCTTTTTCGAAATAAACGAAAGATTTCAACTTATCGCGAGAAATAATATCTTAAAAAGATAATCAACAAATTAAATTACGTAGAGATTTGAAACATAGAACACGATAATTAAATAAATTATCAACTCATCTTTGCGTCGTTCAGGATCAATATCTAAATCACTTTCACGACAAAGTTGAAATGTACTCCAGTTGTATTCGTTTTTGTTAGCAAAACCAGTTCCGTGGATGTTTCTTTCTTCGCTTCGCGGCCCTGAACTCGACCAGGATTGCAGCGAACTTGTCCAGACCTAACGTTAAGGATCGCGCAAGTATAAATACTTTAAACATGTATGAGGTTATAGGTGAATACATAATTTTTTATCTTCTACCGTATTTTTCCTCGTTTGTGCACATCTCTTCATAAGTATTACATTACGATACATCCTGTTATCATATAATATCCTGTAAAATGTGATAATTGCTTCAACATAACTATGAATCAACTAATAAAATGTTGCATTCATGTATGATATAATGTACGAAGAAAATCTCTTGAATAAAAATATTACTAATTTCTTTCAATTGCTATTATTGCTTATTTTTTCATTTTTCTTAGCAAAATGTTTAATCAATCGATGTTTTCATAATCTACAAGTTCTTAAGTTTTGCATTTTATCGTAACGTTGGAACGTCTATATATTTCCGTGACTTGTTACAAATAGATGTACATATTACGTAACGCTATGTCACTCGCCTTATACGCACATATCAAGATTACAATTAAGGCAATTACGTTTCACGTGTTACGTAACCTAACACAAACGATTCTTTTTATCGTGACTGTAACTCTAAAAGTCTGCTACAATTAGTCATTATTAGGCTTGTTAATATCGATTTTCTGCCATAAATAAATAATTAAACGATGTTCGAATCTCTACAATTGGAAAACTTTTACAAGACTAGAGTTTTCTTCGTTCTTTTCCGCCACGTTGTAAAAATCTCTTCAGATAGAAACATAATCTTCCTCTATCTCGAATTAGTTTCCCCGTGTTTGCACGCGTTATTTTACCTCTGTAACTCGAATTCAAAGAAACCGAACCTCTACATACCAAGTTTATCTATATGTTTATAAATTGTCGTGCACAATTTATCCTGCTTTTTGTCGCGCCTTTGCTCTTCCGATGTAAATCGATTGTTTTTCCTCGATCATGTGAAAAGCGTATACGTATATATAATTTCTAAAGTTAGATTTGTTACGCGTGTCAAATACAAGTCAAATATAATTCGAACACAAATCAAAAAACCTAACGCGTGTAAAAAACATTTGTATGCCGAATGTTCGCTCGTTAAATCCATTTTACTCGGAAACCTTGACAAGTCGGTACTTTCATAAGTCGAAGGTTTATACTCTTCCCATGAGATTCGAGTTACCGAGGCTTTACATTCATTTGCATATTATTTTGTTAAATATGAAAGCACACATATCTAGATGTATTTAATAACCGGTTTCACATAAATTTAATATGCAATTGAATGGTTCTAAATAATTTTTCATATGAGTTTAACGATCTTTTGCCGATCATCGAACTTCTATATCTTAATTTTGCTTTTATTTACATTCAAAGTGTTTTAATGGTTCAAAACGTGATATACTTTCTAATACGAAAGAATTACAAAAGAATGAATTTAAATCATCTAGCAGTTAAGTAATTCTGTTTACATATAAATCGGTTACGTGATGGATACGGTGATAAGACCCACGTCTTAAATTGTAAGTTTCAGAAAAAGCAATTTCAGCGTATTCGTACTTATCATCGTTGATTATTCTAAAATGTGTATCTCGGTATGTATAAAAGTGCATAAATTGGTTACACAATACGTAATTAGAAATGCATCGAGGTTAACTGCGTCACATAGAACATTCGCTCGATCAACATTTTATTTCTAAATAAAATAAGAGCAAAAATTCCATATGCGAGCAATTAAAGAATAAATTAGTTCGCGTGCATGTAAATTGGTCGCGTAAAATGGTAAATTTTAGAACAAATCGTAGATCTCGATTAAGTCGAAAAATCGAACCAAATTTTCACGAATTCCTGGAAATTTGGTCTGATTCGACGATTTTGTATCAGGAGAACGTGACGGAACAGGAGGTGGCGCGATTCTAGCAATTTTTGGAATTTCTCGGAGCCGAAATCGTGATAATTTGGCCCGATTTCGAGATTTTGTATCAGGAGAACGCGTTGAGACCGGAGGTGGCAATTTTTCTGAATTTTTCACGTTTTACTTATTCCAATTTATAATAATGATAAGGTAATTGGTGTAATGATAAGGAATTGGTGGTGTAGGGTAAAGTAACGATAAGGGTATTGGTGGTGTATAGAATTAAGGAGAAATGATAATTCATTCGAATTCCCTTTAAATAATCTATATATTGATTGAATTTGAGAAATTATGCGATAATCTTTATAATTAAATTTACAGTTATACGCACACTCAACCTGCTATATTATTCAGAAACGTATTAATAAATGTAATCCTGTTCCAACTTACATAATTCGTACGTGTCAATCACGCTTATTTGTAGAATGTATTTATCGTAGAAGCATTTCCATAAAATTTAATGCTATTAATAATATTCGCGTTTCTTGCAATATTTATGGTAATCAGTATACCGCTAGTTAAGATATAAATATCCTCATCGATTTTGAACACCCGGAATACGAATAATTAGAGATGGTCTTCTTCCAGATCCTCCTTCTACAGCACTGCCGTCCGTTTATGTCACACCGTATCGTCGTCAGTACGGACAGCATTAGACAGAGACATTGATATTGTGCAAAGCGAACGTACGGCATTAGAAAGAGACAGCAATATTTTTGATAAAGGACGGAATATGTAAATGGCATTAGGAGGAAGTGGTGGCGATTTTGCGCGAATGGAATTCACGTCAGACTGTTATATTTGCTTTTCTTCCTCTATATTGGCGCGAATGTCAAGGATATGGGACCGTTGGAACATGCTGCTAAGGATAAACGAGAAGGGTTCGGATTCGAAAACTGATATATTCTACATTACATAATCGAGCATAAATATTTCTTAGTCTTGCTATTATAATTGATATTCGTTTGCCTATTTATTATATTACATGCAAGGAGCCGCAGTCTCATTCGCTACGCAAACTAATTTTAATATCGCACAATAATAAACACGATAAACGAACTGCTAATAGCAAGATATTTTAATGCGAGTTATCTGTAGCTGACGATGGTTTTCCAGTCGGTTTTTCCATTTGTCATCGATTCTGTGCTTCGTGCTATGGTCGGTATAGCGTTGGAAAGGCAGGTCTTTGAATGATTCAGAAATCAGGGATAGAGATGACAGGACTGTTCCCATATTCGGAACGTCACGGATAACATGCTGCACGTGAGTACTCAACACACACCGTGGTTAAAGGGATGGAATAATCGTATCGATTTAATTTGATTTGACTTTTAATATTTGCGTTTCTTGGTATTAATCGCCTGTATTGCGAATATATATTATTATCTTGCGAAGATATACCGAGAGTTGCGATTTATCATTTGTAAGTAAGTATATTTTTGATTCAAGTCGTGTTGGAAACGAAGGTGCCTGTTGCGATCCTCTTTTCTGGCTTCTGGTAACTACCAATTTAAAGAGGTTGATGTATACAGAATACCGAATCGTGTCTTTCTCAAGCGACGATATATTCGATTTATGTTTCTTAATTTTTTTGTTCGAAACTTCCCTTCGAGGGTGGATATTTTGTTTATTTTGTTCATTTTTGCTTATTTATTACAAGTCTAACTATATTTATCATTCATCGTTTGTTACAAAGCTATGCGAATGCTACTATGTATCGCTTCAAACTATCAAGCTAAACTATCCGGATATAAATTTTAATTCAAACTAAAAAGTACTTTTTTTGTATGTTACATTCAAATAACTATTACCTTTTCTTTTTATTTCTTCAATTCTAATTTACCTAATACCGATGCGTCTAATTAAGAGCTATAGGCACGTTTTAAATGATTTACCGCAACGCTAAATAAGAAACAAACCAACTATTTACTAGAAATAAAGCTAAAACTATTATATATACATTCTTTCTGCTTCCGAAATTCTGATTAGTCGCGTACTAATTTATTCGATTGTATATTTGGTTGAAGAACTACGGATACGTCCTGAAAAAGATTACTGCGAAGCTAGATGAGGAATACTCTTGCTGCAGTCGCAGAATTAGCTTCGAGATATAGCTTCGTCCCGCTGGACGTAAAAGACAGTCTTAAGAAGAAGAATTTATCGATCTTAGCATTTTCTTTCTTCACCTCGGAGACTGAGAGCGTAGGCTGGGAGCCTAAGAAGCGGAGGTGGCCGGAGAAGGAATTAAAGATGGCGGTACTTTTTCCATTGTTTCTACCTCCGCTTTCTCTTGCACACCCTTAGACTCGTTGGTGGGGCGAAAAATGGCTGGAAATATTTTCGAGGGTAATCGAAACGGGGGTGAGTATCCTTGTCCACTCCCCTAGGGCAGTTCGTGGGATCGAACGATGGACGATCAAAATGTCTGCCATTGTTATGTCTGAAAAATAAAAAATAGGATTATTAAACGATAATCATTGATGGAATGATTTCACGTTAATTTATTTTCCGAGATATTACCTTTTCTGCTATTAGCATTTCTTGCATTTTGATCCTACCGAAACATTGTTATTAACCATTTATTGATTACCATTGTATGTCCATCTTTATGAATCTAATTAGCTATAACGAAAACAGGAGCGACAATTGCAAGCGATACAGAGTCAAAGCTTTCGCTGCATCGCTATAAGATAAAGCATTCACCGTAGAGTTAAAAGACTAACAAGGGTTGAAAAACTAAGCATCTTTATTTCAACCAATGTAAAATCCTAGCAAAGGATAATAATCCATTAACGATGAAACGAAACCAAGGACCAATTTTCCTTCCTCGTGGAAGCTTGCCGAGTCAATGCGATCGATGGTCGTACAGATATTCGAAAACCATCGGCGTATCCTTTTCACTCTCTAGTCCATCGGAGAAGCGTGTTTTTTTTTTCCCTCTCTCTTATTCTTTCTCTTACTGCAGCGAGTATCGATCGACTGGGATCGTATTTTCCTCGAAGGTTTCTCCAGACCTAGAAAACGTTCGCTGTTGTTTTTATTGCCTGAACGCGGAAAGCGGAAAGAGGCGACCGGTAGAATGGGAAGGAAAAAGAGAGCGGTGGGAAGCGAAGGGGTAGAAAGCTCGAAAGGAAAAGCAAATGAGACTCGATGTTACAGAGCTCGAGAGGATGGAGCCAGTAATGCGAATGGTATGCAAGAAATCGCGAGTCGCTCCTGCTTTTCTCTCTTTTTCGTTTTTCCACCCCTTCTCGTATCGAGACTTTCCTGCGCGCAAAAACTTGCCGGCAAACCGCCGCTTATAAAAGAACACGATCGAGAATCGGAGAAATCTATCGAACTCATTTTCCGTTGTGTCTTCTCTTTAGAAACATACATATGCGAATACATATCGAGGTACACGTACGCTTCAGTTCGCGATTAAACAAATAGAATCTAAACAGATCCATATGGTTCTCATTTTGGAAACTCATTTTGCTCGTTAAATAATTTTGAATATTCGAAAAATAAATGGAGATAATAAGTAGCTAAATAAATAAAGAATCAGATAATTGTTAGAAAGATATGTACATTGTGTATTGGTAGTTGCTATTCCACTTGGCTATAACGTCACCAGTCGCCATGCTATGATACGATACAATAATAAACGCACATATTTTATGATGCTTTTGCAATGAAAATATAACAGAGTAAACTTTAGAATTAATTTCACCGACAACAGCGCTATATCTAGGTATCGTTTAACGAGATAACAACTCACGAAATCGAATTTAAAAGGGCTAAAAAAGACGCTTGAAAATTGCTCGAAAATATCGGGTAACTATCGATCGTGGCAAAATTAATGTCCCATGGGGGACATACGCTGCAACCACTCGCGGGACGCATCGTCACGTTATTTAACTAACTGTTCGGCTTATAATTAAACTCGCTCTTCGAAAGGACTAGGCCATACTGAAACCGGGTATGTTGCGATCACGATATAAATGCGTACACGAAACGCGTTCGGTGTTCGTCGATGCATCTACCAACGCGTTTGACCGGTATGCAAAACATACATTGACCATCGTCCCTTGAAAAAGGATCGCTACCGAAAATCTTTGTCGAGGGTTCGATCTCGAACAGCTGCTGTCCCTCTCCTTTCATCCCTTAACCGGTAACCCTTGTCCCTTTCGAGCACTTTCAGTTACCATTTCAGGTAATTAGAATTACCATTTCAGTTACCATCTTATTGTATACTACATGGAAATTTATTAGAAATTCGTACTATCTTTTAAACTACTAAGGAACGATAGTTTCTTGGAACAATTGTTTCTTACGAGGCGAATAAGTGTTAAAAAAAAAAGAGGAAAAAGATGACGTAAACAAATATATAAATTAAACATTCCAATTGCGTTAAATATTTTTTCTTAAATGTAATATGTTGGAAAAATTAAACGTTACGCTATAGCATATTTCGGTCTATTTTAGCTCGCGGCAAAGTATAGAAATTTCGCGTGACAGCTAACGTGCTATACGTATATGCATAGGTATACATATACACGTGAAATTCGAAAGCACGGAAAAGACAAAGGAAATGCTCGATCAATTGGAATAAAATTACAGAGGGTTTACGCGTCGGGGGGTGAGGGGAGAGGGTCAGCCAGAGCAGGCAGTTTATTGATTTAATTGCACGGCAATTAGTTAGCCGTTTGTCGTTAAATTTCATCCGGAACGAAGCAGCGATTCGCTTATTTAACCAGTGATTAATCGTCGCCAGTTTTATCTGTAGCTAACAAATGACGCTAATGGGTAACCAGAAACGCCATAGAGCGTCGGAACACCATTAGCTATCGATCGACATTAGCGGTTACGCACGCGAGCCCTGGCAACTTTGATGCTCCTTCATCCGGTGCCGATCGAAATAGTTTTTCAATTTTCACGGACGATTGGTCACCCTCCAGTCGCAATTTTCCCGTCGCTTGGCTTTTCGATTATCCACCGAACATCCTGGAACGTTGGCTGTCCCGACGCCCAGCCAGCAACTAACGCGTCCGCGGGCAAAACGCTCGATCCGTCTTTCGTTCGCTCGATTCTGTCGATTCCTCGCGCAAATGAGCCTTTCACAGACTGCTAATAGATCTTGTCGACCTTTCGCTATATTCCATTATAGTTCTTTAAATAACCGAATAACGCAAAACTCCGACACTAAAATATGGATAAAAATGAAAAACGCTGTTTCATAAATAATTCTTTCCGTTCTTCCAACCACTTGCTCCAGATTGGTAAAAAATACTAGGAAATTTCTTTTCCATCGTATTGTTGTACAGATCGTTGATAGTTTTCGGCGTTGAAACGGTTATGAGATTGTCGAGAGTTTCGCGTGCCCAAGACGAGGATTTCGGTCTTTTGATAATCTTCTGAAAAGGACAATAGACCAGGAAGGAAAGAAAGAGAGGAGGCAGAAGGGTCGTTACAGTAACGGAGAGGCGAAGCGGGGCTGAGGATCACGTCGGATAAATTATGACGCGATAAGGAAAGGCGAGTAGCAAAAACAAAGGATGGCAGCTCGACTGAGGAAATAATAAGGACTTTTTGATTGTACTATAAATTTCAAGAGGCTTTGTTTTTACGAAACTCGAAGCCCGCGTACTTTTCGATCGTCATATTTTTCTCCTCTTTTAACATCTTGACGTACGAACAGCTATTGATACGCTCACGACAAACCCCTACCTCAAACCCCCTATTTACTTTTCAATCTACGTGAAAACAATATTAATTCTACTAATTAGAGAGGACAAATAACGTTAATGTTCGAAGGCTCCCGGTTTTCGTATTTCTAATCAGTATCTTGGTATTTATCATCGTACTATTTCACTAGTATGGACAAATTTTCACGGACCGAACTATCGGCATTTGTATATTGGCGAAAACACTATATAATACATACCTATGTACGATAGATCGCTCGCAAGTCATACTGGGTATAACTTTGCAAGTTAAAAGATGGATCAACTTTATCAACGATGTACTTTGTACCTCGAGACTGTGTTTGCATCTTCTTGTACTAAATAGTTTGTCGATGCGAGTTATTTATCGCAGAAATTGGACATTAAGCGTGTGTCCAGATAACGAGTATGCGAATTTATATTATCTCTATTAATTTATTCGAACGTGATTTTAACTGTGTATCGTGTTAATGCTATTCTATTTATGCGATCGAATCGTACTTTTAATAAATTTCCCGAAGAATATTTTTTAACGCTAAAGTGAAATATATAATTCCTATTGATAAAAATATTGAAAATATTGATACACTCGTAGGCAGTTGTTCTGACGCGAGAATCTCGACCGAATGAATCGAACTTGTAAAGAAATAAACCAGCGATATAACGATAAATTATATCTTGAGATACTGTTAATTCCTTGTCGGAAGGTTAGTAGGGCAGGAGTGTGAGGGGTTGATACAAGGGGTTGCGGACGGCAGAGTTAAAAACTCGTGTATCGTGAAACAGGTTTCGGACACCCGGAAGCCTTTTTCACGCATCCGTAGTCCAAATCTCTCGTCAGGGTTGTTCTTCAGAATGAAACGTCGCTCTTTCTTTCCTATCGACCTTTTCAAAAATACTTATACACATATGTTTATAGAGAAATGGAAATATGTACAGTGGGAAATTCGAATTTCTAAATTGGAAAGGTAGACCAAGTTCTTTCGGGGAAAACGAAAATTTCGAAGTAGCAGGCAGGCAGGCGAACGTCCTTAATTAAAGAAAAGTCGAGGATCATTAAACGGTCGACCCTTATAGAGGACACCACTCCCGAGTGTGAGAAGGCGTATAGATGCCGTTGATCGCGCGACACTAAAAACTCTCCGCTGGTTTTAAGCGTCGACACGGCTCTTTTACGCGCTTCTAAAAAGTGCCGGCGTGGCGATAAAGAGTGGCCCCGAGGGTGCTCTCGTAAACTCGAAGAAAAGGCTGGGTGCTAGGGTCCAGTCGTAAAGAGGTCGAGCCGTGACGCATCTAAAAATCTTTAAAACTCCTTCGCCGGCATTTCGTTAGGATAATTTCCATTTATTTAAGTAAATAAAACGGAGAAAAGATCGAAGTCAAGCGCGTAAATCGATCGTGACCATCGATCGAAAGCGATACAATGGTACGACAAATTCAAACGTATACATACGCACACTGCCGTTCGAAAGTATGCGATTTATTCTAATAACAATTTTAGTTACAACGTCAATACGAAAAGATTCCTTACTTCTAAAACTCAGTAAAAATCGATCGATAAATCCGCATGCTAATGAGTAGCAGCGAAGCTACTTCTACAAATAAGATCGTGGCGTAACAATGAACGGTGTATTTTTCTTACCCCGGCACGATCTCAAACACCATCTTGAGCAACATTGCGTACAGCATCGCGAAACTAGCTCGATCGTAAGCGAGAAAGAGAGGAGAAGCGAAAGGAGAGCATCCCCTCCAACGAGATTATCCCCTCCCTTCTTTCGTTTCTTTCCCAGGATTTTTCTGGTTCCGCGGGCCAACGGAGCGGCTAAAAGAAAAGAAGGGAAGGAGCCACCCCTCGAGGCACGAGAAAGGAAGGAGAACGGTCGCTTGGAGGTGGCGAAGGTTTGTAAAGGCACGTAGAAAGAGCGAGGGAGCCTCCTGTCGACCACCTTCGCCGCTCCGGTATTTCAGATAAGAATAAAGTAAACGGCGAATGGGGTTGCCGGAGGGGTGGCTGCAGTAACGGCCAGGCTGGGGTAAAGGTGATGGGGGAGGGTGATGCTTCTCCGACTGGGCCGTATCAAAGCGAAAGGGGTGAAGCAAAAAGTACGACGATCGATGCTACCGGTCACACGGTATACGATGAAGACGGTGCGCGCTTTACTCTTTTCCTTCTTTTCACTTCCCTTTCCCCATCCCTCTATTCGCCTCGCGGAGGTCTCGAAGATTTTCAGGAGTTTGCCCCATTCGAACAGATATTGCTGCTTTCGCGATATGCGTACGTGTCTTTCGAATCTCGATGAAAGAAGTAATTTAGTTAAGTTATCGCGAAACGAACGAGTCGATAGAAGAGGTCGAGTAGAATCGTCGAAGCGCAGAAATGAAAGCGAGGTTCGTATAGTACTGGCTTATATTAATTTCTATTCCTACGTACACGTCACACGTCACCGTGTACATGTTCCATGTGTCGCAAGTTGTGCAAACCTTTTTACAGTTTTTCCAGAATACCACGCAATAAATTATCAACTTGTGCAAGAGCGGTAGCGTCCGAAAGAAAAACTAGGAACGCTTAAACCACACTCCCTGTCCATTGTTCCGTAATAGCCTCGTACAAACAATATTTCCTCGTTCGAGAAGTTCGTGTTTTAATACTCGTTAGAAGTTCGCTGCAATTTTCCTCGGTGTTAACTGAAAAACGACGATCGTTACCCCTTTTTTCACCGCCCAGCCTCTGCCCCCTCCCCCCTCCTGTTCATTCGGGCTGTCTTCGAAGCGGGCTGGAGCGTAATAGAGGCGAATGGGGCGGCGGGATGAATTTCCTAATTAAAACTCGTGGGAAACTATTTAAAACTTAAAAAGGAACGAGGCTAGACCCAAAGCAACCCGGGCCCCATTATCGCCCTTGCCACGAGCAACTTCGGCAAATTATGAATTTCATCGGACTTGGCACAACCCTCCTGGACAGGCTAACACTCTTGTACCTTGTTCTATTTTTCTTTTCCTCCGTCTTTTACTTTCTGTCGCCCTTTTTGCTCTCGAAAGTATGAAAATTGTGGTCCTCGAGCGAATTTCCTCTTGCAAATTGCAACAAGACAAGTTTAGAAACCGTTCTTATTTATGTCCGGACAGTGAAAATTAGATCGCGTCTGATTCACGCGCATTTCCCACGTTCCTTGTTTTCTGATTTATTACTTATTCTTTCGAAGAACTTCGTCCACGCCACTCGTACGTTCCTCCTCCGCTGCTGCTGCTACGTTACTACTACATACTACTACGTACGGTATGTCGTTATTGCTTTGATCGATGTTCATGCCAACGTACGACGAAGCCTTCTACGATTTTCTTAGGAAGGAAGAAAAAATGCACGAACTTTTTCCCTCGAAGCATTTCGGTTCCGATCGCGCGATGCGGAAAATCGAGGGTAGTAAATCAGCGAGGTAAACGAGAACCGTAGGGGATGGTCGAGAATTTGCGAAAAACTCGCAACGGGTGCAATTAATCGTATCAAGGGTTTACGTTCCGTCGGTTCGTTTCCCCGAAAAGGCTGGATCCGGGAAATGCCTGCACAACCTTCCGGCCACCATCTCCTTCCGTTCTTTTTATTTCGCGAAAACGCTTCCACTCTCCGAGACTTACTTTAACTGCTTGCAACGCGGCGGGCAATTAGAAGCGGCGTCTTTTAAGCCCGGTCATAGATTTTTCCGCGTAGCTACACCGCTTAAAGCGGGAAAATTTAAGGCCAGTTTACAAGCCACTTGATGCATGTGGTATTATAGACGCGCTTAATTTTCTTGCTGCTTTCTCTTTCGCATCGCCTTCGAGATACACTCATTCTCTGTTTATTCCGAAGCGATTAAAATAGAAAATTAGTGCGAGTTTCTCTCTCTCTCTCTCTCTCTCTCTTTCTCTCTATGTCGTTTAAAAATGCGAGAGAAACTCGAAGAGTTTTGCGTAATCTTTCTCGTTGATGTTAGGGGTAGCTTACGAAGGGAAATTTTTCGCGAGTAACAAAGGTGACTGCTTTACCGATTTTAGAATCAATGAACGCTGCCATCTGTGCTACTTATAGGGAACATGCACCAAATTTTCTCTCCGTCGATCAGGGAAGAAACTTTTAAGCTCGAAAAGTACCATGTACGCGCGTAATAAAGAGCGGAAGACAGAGGGCGGCAGTATAAAAGAATTTGATAAAAAACAAGAGATATTTTCTGAACAATATTATACGACTAATATATTTAAAATAATACTATTTCAGTTTGCTTTTCTTTTATACGGGAAAATAACTACGAGTTATCAACCATCCACCCCTATGCCATTCTACTCTTATATTTATTTTCGATTTGTTAGAAAGATAGTAAACGATCGATCAACGACAACTACATAGTTGCAACTTCAAAGAACGATCGTTTACCTTGGATCAACCTGTTTAACCGCAGTTAAAAGTTTGAGCAAACAGAGGGTTGTACGAAAAAAAAAAGAAAAAAGAGAGAAAAAAACGAACGGCAATCGGTCTGTTTCTCCACGTTAATTAATTCGTAAGTAACCTGTTCGCGCGCGACCAGTTCCAGCCTCTCTAAATTCGTAATAGGTCCGACTACGTCAGGGCCCTTTGAATAAATAAAATCGGCTACGGATCGATGACGCACATTTGCCCGGCAAAAATGTGTACTCGCCGGCGGTGCCTAAATGTCATACCGACGACGAGCGCTAATGAACTTTATAATTAACGCGACAGACGAGCTCGCAACGCGACCGGATTACATCGTGTCAAACGAATCGCGGCAAATGAAACGATTACCAGCTGGCTGCCCCGTGAAATTCAACGACGGGAAGCGTATGCACGGGATCGAAATTAACCGGTTGATCGCGTTCTCGAGTACGCTGTTTACTTCGACTCTGGTCGCTCTGTTATCGATTTTTTCTCTCTCTCTCTCTATATATATATATAATAATCAACCACGAAAGTGATAAGTGAAAAATTTCCCGTATTGTTTATGGAATTGAAACGAAAATCCTTAAGAGGATCTACTCGTTAATCGAGATCTTTTGTCAACGCGAATAAAATTATTCATCTAAATTATTAAAATCTCGGCGTTTTATTATCTCGTTAAAAAATTTATACTTTGGAGAATTCACGTATCCAGTATCACGATAGTCTATAGTCATCTACGCTCGTCGTGTTTTTCGATGTTTCACTTGTTACCACGTATTTGGTTTCACGTGAACGCCGATTCTATAAATTAGATTCGTTATTCTTCTGCGAACAATTTTTGCCAACATACATCGTTATTTTTTTTTTTTTTTTTTTAGGCCATAATTTTGCATAGATTCGATATTTTACGTAAATAAAAATTTCTTATTTATCTTTCCAAGCCTCTCGATAATCCAAATCGATTATTTTATCGGGAAAAGAGGAGAAGCTTTTTGTTTATCAGGTAAATAAGTTTGGAGACTTTTTGATCGCATGATACGACCAATATGGTGTAATTATGATAAAATTATTCCCGAGCGTGATTCGACGCGGATTCGAATTTGCGTGGGAAATTAAATACGCGCAATTATACGCTCCCCGTCTGGGTTAATTATTCAATCGATCGGCCAATTAATTTTTGTAAGCGTCTCCGGCCCCGCTTGTAATTCGATACGCGTGTATTGCCAGTCCCGATAATCCATTTTCACTCGGCGTGTTCCGTGTATCGGCGCGAAATTAAACGACTGCTAACGAGCCCGATAAAAAGTCTACGACCCAATTTCCACTGATCGCGGTGTCGTTTCACGGCCCTCGCTCATTTCGCGATTTATCGAGCGCAAATACACGTGGCGGTGGTACTACGATTTTCATTTTCTCTGAAAAGCGTTATTATGCACCCCGTTAATACCCCGAGGTTCTCGTTTTTCGTTCCGCACTTTTAATTCACTTTTCACGCTTCGTTTTCACACCACTTTCCTACTTAAAACCATCGGAAACAATGCTCGTAAATATTGTTGGACGATATTGCTTTTATTTTACGAGAAATATTATTCGAATTTTGTTAATGCGAAGCCAAAACGATAAACTGCGTTTAAACTACGATTAAAAAAAGAAAATCCGAATAGAAATTTGTCTTATTTATTAAATATTATTGCTTCTACTTTGAATATTTTCAATATCTCTCATATCGCGTGAACTCCGTAAAGTGCACGTTTAATAAATCTTTTATAAATGCGATATCATAGCGTTTAATGTCTCTGGAAGCGAGTTACTCAGATAAAATTATTTATCGTTATAATATACATATACGTATAATTGTTCATAAATGAGATAAACTCAAAAAAAAAAGAAAAAATAATAATGATCGCAACATCTTTGCTATTCTCTGTTCTTCGATTCATGAGAGTTGATCGACGTGTCTTCTAAATGACACGCGTAACGAACGAAACAGAGCGAAAAAGAAATTCGCAAGCATAGTAAAAATGGACACGATGAGAAATACTATCGCGTGTGTTATACCGTGTCTGCGCGCGTTATAAAATTCGAAGAACAAGGCAGAAATTTGCTCGAGCATTGCCCGAAGTTTGCTAAACCGTTCCCAAAGGAAATTTGAAGGGTCGTGGCGGAAGGTGGTCGGAAGGGTGTGCGATCTTTTTCCGTAAAAGGGAAAGCTCGGCCAGTTTAGAAGGGTAAAACTGCGTTTAGAGTATCGTCGAAGGGATAGAGAAAGCGTAGGAACCGAGCGACCATTGCTAAGGGACTCCTAAAAATCTCACCCACCCTGGGAGGGATCCCACGCTCGTCTCATCTCGTTTCTTCTTCCGCCTTCTTTCTCTTTCACACCACAGAGAATGCAACGGTGGAGAGTCCGTCTTTTTTCACCATCGTCGTCTCTTTCCTGCTCGCTCTCTAAGCATAGCTAATTCAAAATGGCGTCGTAGCCCCTATATCATTCGCAGCCTTGCCGGCCTCTCTTGCACCCTCCCTGCCGCTTCTACGATCCTCAACCCTAGCGTCAGGGGTGGGGCCACCGAACTATGGCGCCCCGCGCGCGTACACCCTCCTAGCCTGCACCCTAGATCCTCACGCTCTTCGCGTCTCGGAACTCGACCAACAAATTGAAATCC
This sequence comes from Bombus fervidus, assembly GCF_041682495.2. Lineage (NCBI taxonomy): Eukaryota > Metazoa > Arthropoda > Insecta > Hymenoptera > Apidae > Bombus > Bombus fervidus. The sequence continues at coordinate 11,475,275 of NC_091528.1, forward strand.
CGCATTTTCCACGAGCCTAAGCCTAGCTAGCTTTCCGTCTGCTCCGCACACGATTTCTCGCAGGGCTTCCTGCTAACCCTCCGCTATGCTCTACGTCCATTTTTCTTAATAAACGGAAAACATTTGTTTCGATTTTCGTAAGGACAGTTCTTATGTAAAAGAGAGATGCGGAATTTTATATCAGGTATATTTTATATATCTTGTCGGTAGATTCAGCATGTTCGCACATTTGTGAAAAGTTGAAAAATGAAGAAATGCATACGGTGTTTTTGCCGATTCTTCCAGAGAGGATGCATTTATGAGGAAATTAAAATTGCAAAAATGCGTACAGTGTATACAATACATAAAGGAATGTATAAGATGTACAAAGTATGTCGATCGTTGTAATAAACAGCGAGCAAAGTGTTCGGCTTCCTTTCAGCGGCGTTAATAACAATACGGATTTAGCAAACATTCTGCGAGGAACGCACAACCGACTCTCCGCAGTTTTCCAAGAATATTACAATCTACTCGTGAGAAGAAGGAATTTTTTAAAAAGACATACGTAGAATGTTCGTTTAAAAAAAAAAAAATGTTAAAGCAACTACTTGCACTCGCTTCGTGCGTTGAATCTCGTCCGAGAAGGAACAGGCGAAAAGTACCGTCGTTCCTTTCATGAAATCGGGACCGAGCTAACCGGACAGAGAATCCGGATTGTAGCGTAGAATTTTCACACGGACTGTGCGTTCGTTGATCGTTCGGTGGAAAGGAGGAAGCGTGGGGTTGGCGTTGCAACGAGCGGGTGGCGAAAGAGGGTGGACGGGTCGGTTTGGTGTGTTGGAATGCGAATTCGGACATCCCGCCGTGGCGGTGGAGGGCCTAAGGGGAGGGGGAGGGCCGCGTCCGTCCCGCAAATTTCGACGGCCGCCGAGATTTCGCTGTCCTGTCCATATAATCACCGTGCTCCGAATTCCAGCACCTAGATAGTTAGGGCACTTGTGGCGTCCGCGCGCCACTTTCGCACTTTCTTCTCATCTTTTTTTTCCACCGTTGGCAAACCCTCCGGATTGCCAGCGAAATTGCCACACCACGGCGCATAATCGTCGTTCGTCGCTAAACCGCATAATCGAGTACCGGTTCGATGACGGATGCCGCGACACACCTCGCATCCTGCTGGCATTCCGAAAAAAATACAATTGCACGCCCCTGTGCACGTTTCTAACCGCCATCGAGACAACGAGGAATTCGATGATTCGACGATCGTCGTGCGTACGTCGCGTTCTGAATTTCTCTACACGACTATTGCTACTTTTTCTTTTTTGTCGATAGCGATCGTACCACGAATAAATGAAGATTACGTGGAAAAATATAACGAGACTATCTTTGGCATTTTTTTTAACTTTTACAAAGAAAGGAACACGGAGAACGAGAGGTAAAACGTAAAGTGATCGATACGAGAGCAACGTATAACGCGGCAGGATCGCTAATACTAGAGCGAGAAAACGTTACGTATATTGTATTCGTCTACTACTGAACAATGTCGCTGTTCTTAACGATTCGAGTCACGTTCGACCACAAAAATCGATGACTTCTCGTTTTCACAGACTTTTTGCTCGTTCTCCGTTCTCTCACTTTGTCGGCGAGTTCGAATAAAGAAGAGGGGAGATAGCGAGTTGCTTATTCCGAAGAAAAATTAATTACTCTTAATTCCTCTCTCTTTGCAACGTCGTATTTTTACTGCCGAACTCTCTGCGTTTACATCCAAACTGGAGGAATCTAAGTCAGTACAATCGTTAAAAAATACGAAGGAATACCGTCTAGTTCGATATCGTATGTGTCAAACAAAGTACTTGGTGCATATTGCGGAAATGCGTTAAAGTGCGTATAATTCAAAGTTGGGTTTCTACGTCGAATATCGAAACTTCATGAAAAATGAAACGTATTCCAAGATTTTTCAGTGGGAGTGTATGTATACGTATATTACGTATCGATCGAAACCATCGTCGATGATACGTACGATCATCGCTATCAGATTCACGAAGATCCACGATCCATATTACTACTTACCATCGTAGTGCTGCATTCCAAGCTCCGAGAAATATATAAGTACGACCATAAAAGTACATACTCGGAAGTCGAATATTTATAAAGCTGTTCGAGATTCGAGTAAAAATCCAATGACCCAAAAATTATTGACGACGACTCGGGCGATTCTTAATAAGTTCTCCATCCACTGTGAGGTTAATACACAAGCCACGATTTACTATATACAGGACTTTACATCTCGAAAGTAGTTCGCTGAAAGCAGTGATCGAAAGGGGATCGAGATCTCGCGAGAAATTGCGTGAATTTTTCCACGGTTCGCGTCCGACTGACCTCGCCCTTATTTTTCGCCTCTGTTCGTTCCTTGGTCCCTACCGCTCCCCCCCTCGTCGTCGGCCCTCCTTCCCGCCGCTACGGATTTTTACGATTCTGCGCGTGGAAAAATCGCCTTTTTCCAACGGCGGAGTCTGCGCATCGACGCATCAGGTTTCTTCGAACTCTATTGTTTCAAGACGGTCTGCGTGTCATTCGTCAAATCGAACGGACGGGGAGAAAAGTTGAGGGAATTTCCACTGGCCTAAAAATAGCTTTACTTCTCTTCGCTGTGGCAATACGCTGTAATCCAATTACTAAGAAAATCAGCGCAAACACCTTTCTGATGTGGAAGTTCTGTTTAAACCGAAGTTGCTTCTTCCCGTGTTGGCACAGGTAAATCTCATAGCCTGAATACCCAACTTGGCGAACATTTACTGTCAGAACTTCAGCTATTGCCTCAGATAACAATGAACCCTGATGTAATGTAATATATCATCCAACTTTGTCACCGTGCATCTTCATTTCACGCTAATAACTGTCAAAAGTACAATTTCATCGTGCATAGATTAGGAAAAACCCGAGCAACGCGACTTCCAACGATTCGACTCTTGCTCGTTTCGTGCAAACCATTTACAAGCCTGTCTTTTATTTATGCGCAAGTTCATGCAAAATAAATGCGAAAATTATGCTCGCGTCTAAGCACCGAGGTAAGCGTTCGCTGTTGAGGAATAAATCCAGCAAAAGCCCCTGGATCTTCGAGTCGTTGGTGGATCCCAAGGCGAGCATGGAAGCGGGCAACTATTATTCAAGAAGACTGGTCGGAGAGGCGGGCGTTGGATAAGGGTGCCGTCTGAAGCCGGACGAAGTCTAAAGGAATAGCCGGAGACGAGGCGAAGGGGATTGAATCGAGCCTCGCGAGACCATAAATTCGGTGCTCGTTGCGAAATTCCCACACACACCTACGTGATATGCGAATACGAGGAACGGCGAGAGGAAGAGAGGAAGAAAGAGAGAACGTGGAGGAGCAACGTAGACGTGGAGGCTCACACGCACGCACACACACACACACACACACACGTGTACAAAGAGGGTGAACATATAAATTCGCTTCGCGGAATAAGGATCGGCCCCTTTCAGACGTCGGCCGGGTGGCGTGGTGGCAAGGGGGTGGCGTGAGTTCTAGTCGGGGGTAGGTCGAGCCGAGGTAGGAGGGTGAGTGCCACCTTCTTGGATCAATAAATGATTTAACATTCACAAAATGGCGGGTGAGCCCCCGGCGGGGGCGGAGAAATAATATAATCTACCTTAGACTCTCTCTGCCGGCTTCCTCCACCCTCTTCGAGCCCGTGGTATCGTCGTTCAGGGGTTGACGGAGGGGTAAGGCAAGACGTAAGGGGGCTCGCCGGGTGGCAGCGCGAAGGGTGGGCGCGTTCCCCTTTTCCAACTACCACCGACACCGCCATCCCAACCCCCATCCCCCGTCCCCTCCCGCGTCGTCAGCAGACTCGAAACCCTGAGAACTCCGGCAATACCTACGTTTCTGCTTGCAGCGGCGTTACCCACCTAAGAGGCAGCGTCTCGAGCCTTGGAAAACGCCGACTCCGTCCATGAATTTTGACTTTTCACGTTCCCGAAATAATTGCCAGACCGTTTCATCCTGCCATTCTTAGGCAAGCGCGACCGATTCAATCGACAAGATTAATCGAGAAAATCGAAGTCTCCGGCACGATGAACGAATATTTTTACAGCGGTTCGTTTCTACGTTTTTTTCACGATCAACAACATCGAAAGTTCTGGCACGAAAGAATCCGCGAACGATAAACACGGAAGAATAAATAGGATTATTTCCAACTTGTTTAACCACCGCAGAGATAAAATGAATTTTAAGAGGGACGAAGGTAGCGGGTTACTTTGGCTCCGAGGCGGATAGACACGCGAGATATCCCTAAATATTAAGGGGGCATTAACGTAGTCGGCCATTTTGCAGGGCTACCGAGTTGCGCGTATGCGAACCTTCTCCGGCGAATATTATTATATTATAAGAGGGTGCTGGAGCGCCTCCCAAGATTATGGAAATCGCGGTGGGTATTAAGGGAAGGCGGTGTAGCGAGACTGGAAAGGGAGCGGAAAGGAACGCGAAACCCAACCCACCCCCACCACTGACGTTCAGCTCCTTTGAGATTAGGAGCAAAACTTGATTTCGCCGTATAACGCCACAACTTCTTATTACAGCCAACTTCAGGAAAATCAATAGAACGACTATCGAAATTATAGACGTTAATGCTCGAGAAAAGATTACGTTCTAAGTAACGACAAATTTCCGTAGCTTGTGACGAAAAGCCTTAAAGCAAAGTCGATTTGAAATAGAGTTTCGAGTCTGATGAAAAGTATTAAGACAGAAGGGACGAGAAGGCTAGAGATTCGTACGATAGTTAGTTCTGTCACATATCTTCATTAAGGGGGTGGTAACCGGTAGGGCAGGAGGGTACTTAGTTCGCGGAAGGTGGCAGGGGCGCGCAGCAGGAAGGAGGCAGTAACTACCGTCGGAGAACCAGCTTCGGAGTTCCTCCAAGTTTGTTGTGTGAGAAAACAGGGACTGATTTGAATTTATATTACTTGGCCTCCCCTCTGAATACGGCGCTGGCTAAGGAAATTTCCATATATCTGAGAAAGCCCCGGCGAGTCGAGTCCGCCGCGAAATGAATACCCGTGGTAAATTCGAATTTTGAACGTCGTCGAACTCCAGCAAATCTCTATTCGTCGATCGGTACTGCATATACTCTGAGTCGCGCTTCCTCTTCTCTCTCTCTCTCTCTCTCTTTCTCTATCTATCTATCTCTATCTCTCTTCCTCTCCTTGCTATCGACTGTACGTCAAAACATCGATTCACATTCTGCGAAAGTATCGCGGACGTGAGATAAATAAGAAAATAAACTTCTACCGAGTCGTCGACGAAAATATCGAGTAAAACGTATCCTGTAAATTGGCCCATCATCCATAGCTGGTAGTAAGCTGAGATATATGAAATCTTAGGAATTTTCATTTCCGTGGGAAAGTATGCGCTGTGAGGTTTAGCGTTAACCAACGTGTAACTTGACCCTGTTACGATCCCCCAATCTTTTATATTTTAATCTAATTTTAACGATTTTAATTTTCAATTTTAATCGAGAGCCGACACTTGATAAGACGACCATCACCGTATGATCATACCAGTTACGAACTGAACCTAAAGAAAAGATACCAATTCGAAAGAAAATGGCATTCTCCGTTAGATTTTCGATAAATCGATAAGTTAGTTAAGGGACGAGAGTGACTGAAATGTCGAAAAAGCTGATTTAATTCACTGGCCTCGGTTCTTCTTGTCCGCTCTTAATTCTCACTTAACCTGCGGGTTTTTACGCTAAATTTTCACTGGTCTTCACCCTTGTTACCGCAAAGGGGATGGGTTAGATGGCCAGCTACGCGTTTAAACACTTTTTAAACGTCCCGTATATTTATACCACCCCGTGGACCCGGGGCTCGCTCAGGAGCTGGTTCGCTTTCTCTTTCTGTTCTACCTTCTCGCACCGCGAGCACGAAACAATTAAAACGTCGAAACGAGGGTCCGACTGTTTCACGGAGAGCATGTTTTCGCACCATCGTTTTCCACCACCTCCGCCTCCGCGTTCTCGCACCCTCTCGGTTACATAATCCGGAATGAGAAAGAAGGTGTCTGCCCGGCAACTCTCCATTTTGCACGGATTCCCCCTTTCCTTCGTGCCACGAGTATCGCGGAAAATGATTTAATTCTCTCACGTCCAGTTGCATTACCGCGGATCGATTAACCTTCCGTTCAACTCCGCTTCATCCGCGGATCGTGCAAATATTTTTGGATATCACGATAGAAGACTCTCGACAGTTAACGCACTTTATCAATGTCATTCGGAAGATGAAAAATTTGATCGTCCGAAATTTGTTCTTACGTTAAATAACGTTTTGTAAAAAAAAAAAAGAAAAAAATGGTACAGATGATTTGTAAAAAAAAAAAAAAAGAAAAAAGAAGAAAACGAAAAAAGAAAACTAGTAAAGGTAATGTTTCAGGAGAAACATTTTTCTTCGAGAGAATCGGATCAAGAACTTGAAATATCGGAAACTAAAAATCTTATAGACACTTGACTGGTAACTGGACGCGTTTTTGCGATCATGGATGGAAAATCGCGATGTTTCTTCGGCCAGAAACGATACGAGACTGTCAAGTTTCGTATCTGAGATCGGCGTCACCGACGTCTCGTCCACTTCTAAAGATAAACCTGTTGGACACCCGTTGCTGACCAGTCACGTGAGAATCGCTACGCGGTGGCCCGATGAGCATTGTGAAAACAGATTCGCTTTCCGTGGGCCATGAATGTGGGACAGCTCTGCCAGAATTCCCACAGGACTGGTCCTAGTAACCTGTTATCGTTGTTTCTACTTGCATGCTCCGCAAATAGATACTGACCAGTCGAGTCAATTCGTCACGCTTCCAAGGAGACGTGCATCGGAAACTTGCTTCGACGCAAGAAGTCGAAAGATCGTCACGATGAAAATTTTTACGTGTCGCAGGATCTCTTGAACCATTTTTGTTAAAATATTATCGGACTGCGATAGAATTATCACGCTCGATTATGAGATTGGTGAAACAACGGATTATCGAAAAGTTTGATTACAGTCCCTCTCGTAATTTAGCAGATAAAAATGCTTCGTACGATTTTAATTGATTTTACAGTTTATGGTTGCGCGTCTGAACCGCTCAACGGTCGTGAAAAGGAGCAAAAGATTAATTTGGATAATCAAGATTCTAATACCGTGATGTGGAAAATGAATTATCGATGAAATAATAGATATCGATTGTTTCAGGCCCAGGGAATATTACACACTGAAATGAGATGAGACAGAGAAAAAGCAGCTGAAAATGAGACGTTAGTTGTGCAGCGCAGCCATTTTCCGACGGCACATGATCGTCGTGACGTCCACGAGAGAATCTCAGAGATTCGAGACATCGGTCGTTTTATACTTCTTGAAAGTATTATCCAATCTACGTTCTTCAAAAAATTATATAATCTACGCGTTCTACGCGTGTAAATGAAACGACAAGTATATAGTCTTACTATCTAAATTTATATTGGAAAATGTTGCTGTCCCTTTTATCGTACATTCTATTTGAATTGAAATTAATTTAAATGTCCAGCCCGAGGAGATTGTTTTCGAAACTTTTTTTCAGTGATACGTGTGCAAATCGCAATTGGCAGTGAACCTACTGTATGGTATTGCGGACAACGGTGCGTCCACAAAGGCCGACAATGCTCATTGTCGTGGCCCGCAGGAGAAACTTAAGTTCTCAAAGGCGACAAGTGTACAATTAAGTCGTTAGGGGGACTTCCGGGAACTTGGACCGTGCAAGTTTTCGCACGAGAATGGACCTAAGCGGCCGTTAAACGGTTTGCAAATTGCAATTTCGTCGCCCTTTCGCGTCCACTGCTTGGATTGATCGCCGGTTTAGTTTCTTGCACTTTCGTTGAACATTTTTATGTATTCTGTATATTATTCCCTGTGTCTTTGTAACTTCAATTTTCTCATAACGCGTAAACATCCGCAGTTTACTTGCAAGTAATATAGCCACTTTTCGTATTTTCTATTTCTATCAACTTTTTTAATTTTTTTATTCCAATAACTTTTTTGGTCGCAATTTTATAAAACTTTGATAGCAATAAATTACGTATTGCATTAAACTGATATGCGCAGCCGTCCGTCGTTGCGACGATTTCCTATTAATCCTATTTGCACTAATTCTAAAACTTAGTAACGCCAGAGTGAAAACGTTTATCGAGCTTCTAGAAAAAAATTTGTTTTGTTATCGATCAACAGCAACGTCTAATGGTAATTGTCGCCAACCGTTTCCCGATCGACATATCGGAACGTCACTGACGAGCGACGTTTCTTTCTCCTAGGCACGAATTTCTCGAACGAACCTCGACAGCTCTCGACAAAATCGAGCGAACTCGTTCGAAGGGGTGAGAGGGTGACGATCGACATAGGTATCGCGAGGGCGTAGAGACGTAGTCGGTTCGTAAGACCGACAAAGAGAAAGGTGGAAAGCGAAGGTCGAAGCTCGCTCGAGTCTGCCCGCTGTTCGTTCGATTCGATATTCATCTCGAGATTGAATTCAATTTCCCTGTAGGTATCCCGTCGTCGTCGGCGTCGCAGCGCATCGAGAATCGCGAGTCATTGGACGAGGGTGAGACGAAGAACGAGACACGACGAGTAGAAGAGAACGAGGTGGCTAGAGGAGCTGGAAAATAGGAAGGTGAAAGGGTGGGCTGCAGGGTGCAGCATTGAAAACCACCGCCTACCCCCTCGCCATCTCTAAGAGGAGATAAAACGAGCCATGCACAGTGGCAGCTCTTGCGCCGCTACCCCGCGGACACGACACCCCTTGCCATTCGCGCTGGTACCGCTACCACCTCTCAGCCTCACCCTTCTCGTCACCCAACTATCTCACGATGGCAGAAGGTACTACGCCGTCTCGAGAAACTCTCGTAGAGCGTACGAGGGTAGCTGGAGGTGAGGCGAGGAGCGTACCGAGGTTGGAAACTGTTTTCCACTTGGTCTTACTGTACTAACTGTACCTAACCTACGCTCGTATCATTAATTATCTAAATTGAAGCTGCCACGGCGCACCCGAGTGTCTTACATCGAAATTCTCAAAGGAACGCTCCACCCCGCGACCCCGTCACTCCCACTCTCTTTCCCTCTTCTGCATATCTCTGGGAAAATGGCGGATGTGCACGGGTAGAAACTATCAAGTTTTATCTTTACGTCGTTCCACCAAACACCTTGAGGTGCACGATTAATACCTAACTTCGACCAATAATACCGTCTGTCCAAGACAAGTTACGTGCATATTGGTTTATGGATCATAGCTTTTTCTTTCGAGAGAAAATTGGAAAAACATATCACACGAAGAGGATAGAATAGAAAATAGAAATAACAAAGCAGACGCAAAAATAATATTTCTTTTTGTAGAAAATCTTCTTCAGAGAGATCATATATATAGAATTCTGCGAGAACCATGTTGATTTATAAATGACTGCAGATCTTTTCCGAAAGAAAATTGGGGAAACAAATTTAAAAGAAGAAAAGCGAGAAGAGGAAGGTAGGAGAAAAAATACAAATAATACAAGAAACACCTGTTTCTGTAGAAAAAATTTTTTCCGTGAGACGATACCTATATAGCGTAGAATTCTGAGAGATTACTGTGAAACAAGCCTGATTAAATTTTCGGAATAGCTTGATTCAAAGAAAACTGATAAAGGGAGGACGGAGGAAAGACGGGGATCCTCGGGTCGTCTCATATCGACGTATTTTAGGCGTTTTCCCGGGATCGTCTTGCTTGAACCTAGACTGAGGATCGTATGTGGCGATGTGTGCGTGTGTGTGTGGATGCCTGTGAGTGCGCACGAATCTCCCTCTTTCAAGCCCCGGAGTCTCTACGCTCCCCTACGCCCTCGCTCTGCCCTCTCAACCCTCGACTTCCCCGCGACTAGTGAGTAACGATTTTCCTCCATCTTACCCCGATTCCGGAACACACCCTTGGGGCACCATCCCCCTCCGAGCAGTGCCGTCAACCCCTTTCCACTGCCGCCATCCCTGATTTCTGCAAGCTGCTGCTCTCACGTGAGCCGAATTCGGATGAAATCGAACGATAGATAGTCGAATGGGAAAAATATTTTTCTTTTTGGCCCATTTAATTGCCGTCTTGTTTTTTTTTATGTAACGAGGAAAGATTATTTACCAAGTAGTTCGTAATACATGATAAGTAGCTACATAAGTAAAGACAGATTTTCTATGATTGCATGCAATTAAAGGGAAATTTAAGCGAGAGGATGGTTCGATAATTCTGGAAATGCATTTTCGAGTTGAAGTGGTAGGGAGTTAGCGAAACATACAGCGGAGAGGGGAATCGGATTTTTAGCAGCATCGCGCGCACGTTTCCATGGAAAGTTTTTACCCGCACCGCTCTCTGCGGCTCTCTGCGTCGCGAAGTAGTGGAAGGGTAGAATGTGAGGAAAAAACGGGGATTCGTCAGCGGAAAACGAAAAGTCACACCCACTGGGTTGCGGAGACATCGATGCAGGGTGCACGAATATTCTTTTCACGGCGTTACCCCTTCATCTCTTTTTTTATCGCGCGCCCATCGCACGCTCTTCTGTATTTAAATACCTTGCTTCAGGGTTTCGCGTCCTTTCGAAAGATTCCGTGACAACCTGATCGTAGTACGAGCAACCGTGTACCAATTTTTACATTTGTTCCAACGATATTTTTATTTTCTTTATTACAGATATCGCAAAATTTCTCCAAATATTTTGGATATTTTTGCATCGAAATTTACGCAAAGATCGCAAATGTTAAAGCTTTATGAGACGATACTTGTTTTAATTTACTCGCAACAGAGAACTGCCGAATTTCGGTGATCTACGTAAGATTTAAAGATGATGGACCTTCGCTTTACTGCAACTCCTTGAAAAGCGATTGATCCCTGTGCTCTCGTCTAACTCGATAAACGAATAAATTTCTAATTTATAGGAAAATATGCAAGAGTTTACGTAGCGCACGTAACGTAGAAAAGTATCTGCTAGCCATAACACGACTCTCTAGGCAAGTTCTATTTGTTTGCTTCTATGAAAACGTGAATTTGCATAGACGTTCGCAATTCACCGATCGCAGTGGATTTTCTTTTTATCTCAAGGCGCAACAATTTAGTAGTTGCAATCAACGTTCTATGCCGTTTCTGTTAAGTAAATACGCAAGTACATCATCATCGGCGATGCACGTCAGCTTAGCGACTCCTTTTCCAGGTTCTGTGAATGGGAGGTGAAATGGAATGGGGTGCTCAAAGGAGAAACAACAATTCCGCAAGGAGGGATGGCGAAGGATGATGCTTCAGCAACGAAAATCAGACGCGTCTCTACTGATTACACGAGACGAGCCTCGCGGGCGGTGTTGTCTTGCCAGTTACCCTGAAACGTTCGCCGCAAGTTTCGTCGTGTTTGGTCCTAGCGCACAGCTTTTCACACGATTGCTTGTCGTGGATCGACGATGCTTCGTTCTTTCTTCGCGGTTCAGGTCATAGAACGTGTTCTATGTAGTATTCGTAAATATTACTCTCTTGAAATTTCATTCGCCATCGATCTTTTCTTTCTTTTTCTTTTTTTTTTTTTTTAATAAAATAGAAAAATAATTACGTACCATTAACGATTTCTGATCTTCGATAATTTGCGTATAGATTCAAAAAGTTAGGATGGCACCGGACATCGAATCTCAATGAATCAAACTCTCTGACAGTTTAAACGCAGTTTAGATGCAGATGGTTGATTCTTTCATCTATCGTTTCCAACACCGACCGGCGCGGAGGAAACTTGTAAAATGCATAATCAGATGCAAATGGAATCCGGAGTTCGGGGCGGCCATATTCAAGGAAACGAAGCGGGTGTTCCCAAGACAGTGGGTGGTTTTAGTAACGAGTTGGAGGTGCACAGGCATCAAGGAATGTACGGCGGATCTGGAGAAAGAGATAGACGGAGTTGGAGAGGGTGGTTTGTGGATGGAGAACGAAGACAGGGAGACAGACAACTTCCCCCTTTCTCGGGCGGTATCTTAAGTCTTACAGGGTGGCTCGGTACGCCTGACAAGCGACGTTAATGTATGTATGAGATCCAAGAGAGCGCAGAGCCCGTACCCCATCCACCGTCGTTTCATCCCCCTTTTCATTCACCACCCACCCCCATGACGGGGGCATCGTACCCCTCCCATCGTCGTTCGTCCTTCCAACGTCCTCCTACCATCATCCATCTGTACGTGTACGTGAGCCTTTGGGTTTCCAACGGAGGCTGTACAATGAAACGAGAAACATGAGAGACTAAGTAGAGCCGAGACGCAGCCCTGTAACCAGCTCGTCTCCTTCGGCTGCTACCCCTTGTCAGTCGACGCGTATACTCATCCGTTGAAGACGAATAACCCTGTGAAAGCGTGCTAAACCCGAAGCACTAGCCTCGTTTCCAAGGAATCTTCCTATTTGAATGACAAAGTGACGCAACGCGTTGGATGCGTCTCGCGCAATCAGAAACGGCATTCCTTAGGTATGCTGCCCTTTGCTGGGAATTCCTTTGGTCCCCGAGGAAGAACACGGGCTCCTAAATGATTTATGCAATCTGGATTGTCATTGACTTCGGGAGTTCGTGTACTCCGCGAGTCGAAGCGTGATCGTTACAGGAAACGTTGACAGTGATTCGATAGGATATTGTTGAAACGTGATAAGGAACTTCGATACGATGCCAATTCCACGATCTTTCAATTTTCTATCGCACTTTCGAATTTTTGCGTTTCCAGCAGTCAAGTTTTCGATCTTCGCATCTCGTCTCTTTGCATCCCCGGATAATCTCGTTCAGAGATTCCTCGGTTTTTTCGTTTTTTTTTTTTTTTTTTTTTTGGACGAATGCAAGTCTTCAAGACGTTTCTTCCACTTTTGAAGACTGTTGAATCTTACGGTAGAAGAGATTGGAAAGCCGATGGAAGGAAGAGTACGTCAGGCTCGAGACGAAGGAGCATCGGTACGGCGATGGGTATTTGCAAGGATGAGGAGAGGGGGAGGGGGGGGCTAAAGGAAAGGATGGTCGGGTGTGCAAAGGGTGGCTGGGGTTTACAGTACAGCATAATATAAGGGTAGTTTGTGTTGGAACAGCTAGTGGTGGTACGCTCCGCACGTGTCTCCCCCTTCGTCGACACCCGCCACCCCCCCAAGACGCCCTAGCTGAGCTTCTGATTGGTCGACATTATTCAAAATGGCGTCTTCGCCACATAAGATCCGTTTTATTAGCATACCGGGAAAGGAGACGTCGCCCGTTCTCCTGATGACGCGCGAAAAATCTTCAACCTACCACGAGTCTTTCGCTCGTCTACCATTTTTATCCTTTCTTCGAGCTTCGACGTCGGAAACGTCGTCCTTCGTTCGATCTATCCTATGGTCAAGGGTTATCGATATTGACCTTGAGGGGTCCGCGAATATTTGAACTAGCTTTCTACGGACAACACTTTCTAGAGGAGGGTTTTAAGCCGCCACCTTCGAGCTAGCGGGTGGTGGCGGAGGCAGGGGATCATAATGTTGGATCCCAGGAGCCTTGGATGTTCAGAGGGAAACTTTCATTACTATACCGGAGCTATATATTTATCGCTATGTACTTGGTACTAGGAGTGCGCGGTCGGCTGGGTAACGTAAATCCTATATTAGCGTCCTCTGTCTGAAGACCGTTGCAAGGAAATTTCGTTACGTTCTACTTCCTCGTATCATCAATTACGCTAAGGCGGAATTAAATTGAAATCCCTTAGGCGCGTCTCGCCAATCCCCCGCAAGTATTCGTCCAGCTCGTCGATAAAGGGAGAACTTAAAAGTTCGTCGATGAATCCTTGAGATTTCGATGATGTTTGATTAAACGCTACACACTCTATTGGATCTTTGAAGGCAGAAGATGTACAGTGCCGGGGACAATGCTCACAAGACGTAGTAGCACTGTCTGCTAACGAGTTTCTAGCGAACATCGATTGCGACGAACTTACAGTCTTCGAAATTTATGGAAATGTTACGTCAAAGATTTTTCGAATCTGTACAAGTACTTTGAACAGGTACAACACGAAAGGGAAACAAGAAGAAATATTTCATTTGTATCGAGCATCGATAAGCGTGTGATAGGTACTTACAGTTAGCGGTGTATGTACTACGTTATATTCGCAAGATCTTCGCTGTAAACGCTTCAGAGAACTATATTTCACTGACAGTACGCCACCACCCGAACGACAAACAGACGCTCGAGGACTGAAAAAGTCTAAGAATCGACAAGAACCTTGTTACACGAGTCGAAGGACAAGCCGCTCCTAATTAGGCAAACGAGAGATTTGCAGGAACTTCGAAAAGAATTCTTTCTCCGAACCGGTCAGTCTTACCCTCGTTCGTAATGTCCTCGAAGGACGAGCCATAAAGGCAATCTCGCGTGTCCTTCGGAAACTAGTCCAGCGATTCTTGTCAGACGAGTGGACGTGAACTCATTGTAGTTATTGTATCCTGTATTACGATAGCAGGACCTTTCTCAGGAACTTCAAGGTGGTGGACCACCTCGACGAAAACCTGAATCGCGTGAAAACTGATCGAAACAAGTTTATCGAGATATATACCACGCGGACAGTGTGAAAAGGGACTGTGAATCTACGATCCTGATTTCGTGAGAAAATTCAAGCTGACTGATTTCATAATGACAATGTGTTATGAACAATCATCGAGCCCAAGAACGGTCTCTTATTTGGAGAATAATTACATATTATGAGCTCGATCGAAGTATTTTAATATTCATAATCTTTCACTATTTTCACGAATGTTCTCTTGACGATACAGATTTATATAATTATGTGGTTAATTGAAATTATCTTATGATTTATAGCCGGCAGAATTCACAGTGAACGCAACGTTTCTCAACTAAATTATTCTTCAGAAGTAAAATGGGATGTGAAATCGTATTGCTTAACTAAATTATTTTCTAGAAGTAAAATGGGATAGTTCCTGAGAACAGTTTTAGAAGTAATGCATCGAGGGAACGATTCGGAACCAGTAATACCAGTAAAGGAGTTTCTAGGAAGCACACGGCACTTTCCCACCGCTGACCAGTGGTCAAGCAACACCGAAGACCCTTGAACTGGCACGTAGTAACCGATACCGAGCGAATACGGAGAAACAGTTGCCCCAGGTATCGAGATTCTATACAGCGAACCGGTGAGATTATTCTCCAGATAAGGGGTGAAATAAGGGGAAGTACAGTCGTGTTTGTGACTCGAACATCTTTATACGTTTTATCCTTTCGTTGGAACCGCGGTGGTGGAACTTCGTTTGCACGAACAAGTTAACGCTCGGTTCTCGACGAACCTCCCGGAAGTTAAACCGATCAATTCTATTTTCTTTTTTTTTTTTTACGAATAAACTAACTCCCACTGTACCTTCAAATGCGTGCAAATTCGAAATAAAATTGCGTACGAATGGAAAAATAGTTTGCACGGAGTGTTACGTGAGCTTAAAATTGGCGATGAAATTAGCGGCCTTTCATCGATTTTGCTGCATGCGATGTGATGTGGCCAGACAACGCGACGGATTGTCAGAGGCGAGTTGCAGTCCGAAAATCCTATTCGGACATTAGGGAAGTTCGAGACGCGTGTACGGCTCGGTAACAACAAACTCTAATTACCGTAATTAATCCCGTTTAACTCGGTAAATCGGATTTTTCAGTTAGCACTGCGGTCGCCTTGTCTAGCGGCGAGTTCCTCGACTGACGTCGCCTGGACATCAAGCAACATCTCCGAGACAATTAGCGAAGACCGAAGGGCCACAGGAAACGCTGATGAAGATGGTTTCCTCAAAACTGTCCTTGTTGTTTCCCTAACTGCCCTCTTGTTTGTCCGTTTTGCGGCTTTAGCACGCTCCTCGGTAACAACTGTATTATTATACGTATAAGAGATTAAGCAATTTCCTATACGAAGTTAAAAAAACACGAAATAAGAAACGTAGAAATCACGAAACAACGAGTGAAACGTAAGAGCTATACAGAAGCCGCCGGACCGATTAACTTCACACACTGAGAGGTAAAGAAAAATGTGTTAAATGCCTACGATTTTTAAAGAATGTCGTTAGAATTTACTATTATCTGATTTTCTTGCGTTGGAAAGATATACAACCACCAAGAATCGTATTAATTAACTCTACATATATCCACAATAATTATATATATATATCTACTGTATACTGTAATTTTTCAATGAATTTTCTTGAAATCTACTTATTATTTCACTCTCTTGCAATAGAAAAACGCCTGGAAGTGGAGATAATTTATTTCTTTAACAAAGTGAATAGTAATCATACATACAAGTAGGAATACATACAGAAAAATCCAAAATTCAATCCAAAAAGGAATACATACTTTCTATGGTTTCTAGTCGCTGCGAATTTCACACTTCACCTTTATACGTCTGAATCGCTCGGCGGTCGAGACAAGAGTCGTAACGGACGAAACGAGACGACCTGTCAAGGTAATAGCGCAATAACGTAACAATGCGATGATTCTCTTCGATGACAACAACAGGTGTCGCGATTGCACCAATTTTCCGTCTACTTTAATATTCGTATATACAGGTACAAACATTGTCTAAGATAATTAATAATTTTCGATAGGACCGTGTTTAGGTATAATAATTTTTAAATAACACTATTTCTTATAACTATCAAAGAGTATCGGGGAAGCGTATATTCCGTGCACCAATAAATTGGTCGTACAATATACATGTAAAAAGAAACGATCGATCGATCCGATAATTAACGTTCCAAGCATTAACTGCATAACCGTTCGTGGGAAAAAGCGGCGGAGCAATTTGCCTGTGGTATGGAAGTTGGATCGAGGGCAAGATCGAAGGCGTTGTGCCGGTCAAGCGATTCGAAACAGGACTTGGGCAAGACACCGGTTGCAGATTCTTCGTACGACACCGTCATAATCCATCTCTCGGGGAACTACTTCGCTAACTACCTCTACAGACTCGCCCGGGGTAGGTTCTTTCGGGGGTTTAGGACGATCATGCCAGCGCTGCACCACATCACGGTGGTGGAACGACGATGTGGTGGGGAAGGGAACGAGACCTGGGTAGCTGCTTTCGGGGCACATTAACGTCAATTTCCATCCAGGCTCTCGAGAACTTACTTCCAGTCCAAGTTCCTCGCAACCGAGGCAGCCCTGAAGTCTGCAGGTGGAGGCGGAACACCGGGACGCGGAGGAGCGGAGGGAGGGGGGGTGGAACGCGGCAGTTCTCTCTTCGTTCGCATTATTAATGTTACGAGACACGTGAGCGCCGCGATAGAGCGACGGAGAACGCGGACCGTTTCCGGATAAGACGGATTTAGGAAGAGAGGCGCGCTAAGGCATCGTAAGAGCAGCGAATGGAGGAAGATCAGCAGCCAGCCGAAGCAACTACGCGCGGCTGTGTTGCTCCGAGCAGCTCTGACGCGCCTCGCTCCTCGCGGGCCCCGCCTGTCCTTTAGTCTTTGCTAATTGTCTCGGGGATGTTTCCCGAGGCAACTCGGCGTTCGAGTTCAGCGAAGCTGACGATTCGAGCGGCAGTAACGAGGGAAACGTACCGGCATCAACCTTACGAGCAACCAGCTTTTCCTACCTATTTTGATGATCGATAGACTTTCGTCAGACGTCGATATTGGTTGTTTTGATATTAAGGATAGACTACTTATAAGTCTACTGTATGGATTATATAGACCAGCCCTATAAGAGAATCGAGTCGTAAAGGAACAATCTTGCAACATAATATCTTGCTTTATATGATATCATCCCTTCAAGCAGGAAATCGTTTTCGATTATATCTTGTCGAATCACTTGTGTATAGACCAGCGTTCTCTATCTATTATTTGGTTGATTATCGAGATGAGATGTTTCGGTATCAACACGCTCGCTACCAGCGTCACGTACGGAGACTACACGGGGAAAGACGAGTCGACAAATTCATTTTTGTTGACTTTTAATCTTTACGCTGCTTGATGGTTAAAAGGTATAACTTTATTAATATAATACGCTGTATGATACAGGTGGTTACTCGATTAAAAAAAAAAAAAAAAAGAAAAAAAGAGATCTCAGAGAGGAAGCGAAAGGTACAAGAAAGGAAACACGATCCTCGTTGGAAAATTTTCTCCAGCCGTCTGTGATAGCGAACGCGTTAAGGGTAGATTACAGACTGTTGGTCCTTTGAATCGCAAAGGAACAATTTACTAACGTATGATTCTTTTGAAAGGGGAAATTATCTTGGATTATATCTTCCGTTAGAGACCCGAAATTTAGATTTTGAATGAAGTTGATTAAACGTCGGTGGAAACTGAAGAGACGATTATCCATGATTGAAATAACCCTCGACTAAGGGACTTGAATTTCTGAGTGAAAAATAGGGTTACGTCGAGCCAGTAGGAGTCTCGTTTCTTGAATTAAGGGCAGCGTCGGTGTAGACCGAGAGCCGGGAGCACTTCGGGCTACATAAATTTAGCCGGGAACCGGATTACCCTGGTAATTGCGTAATCGAGTAAAATATCGTCTTTCGAGTATAGAGGCTGCGAATCGAAGGACAGAAGGGTTATTTCCTTGTTAGGGAAGGCGAGTTGGGAACGTTAGAAGCGCGGTGCCTGGTTCTGAGAGTCTAACTTATCGATTTCTCAGGGCCTCCTTTCGCGGCGGTTCCCGGATATGCCATTGGCCCCTTAAAGGTTCACGAAAAGCGAAGAAAAGCGAGCGCGGGAGCCAATGGCCGCGCCCGTTGCTCGTCCCGGCCTTTTTTCCGGCGATTTTTCCGCGGCGGCGACGCCTCTAAGAAAGCAGCCCGCAGCGAATCGCAGCAGCGCAAAATCGGGCTCGCGGGCCGCGATTGGCGGAGCAGCAGCGTCTTGACACCGCCCCTCGAGGAACAACCCGGGAAAACACAGCTCTCTCCGCTTCGTTCCCTCTCTCTTCTCTGGCTTTTGCTTCCTCCGCGCCCGCGTTCGTTTTCTCTCGCTTCCACCCCGGTTTCTTCT
Organism: Bombus fervidus; assembly: GCF_041682495.2. NCBI lineage: Eukaryota > Metazoa > Arthropoda > Insecta > Hymenoptera > Apidae > Bombus > Bombus fervidus. The sequence continues at coordinate 11,494,275 of NC_091528.1, forward strand.
CCGCTCCCTCTTCGTCGGCCACCTGACGCGCGTCACTGATCCTCCTTTTCCCACCATCGTCGCACGACAGACAACACATAGCCACGCGGCGCGCACCGAAGTCTCGTTTCGACCGCGTCTTTCCTCTCTTTCTCCCGGGTCGTTCCTCTCTCCGCGACGACGACGTTCGTCGCCTCTCTCTTTCGTCCCGGTCTTCGCGCGATCCTCCGCGTTCGTAGAGTTCGTTCTTTCCCCCGTGTCCCAGGCTTTCTCAAACCACCACCACCACCACCACACCCCTCCCCCTCTCCGGGACCGCAGGTTCGACTGGCTTTCGTTTCCCTTCCGCCCCTCTGTGCGTTTCGTTTGCTCCGTTTCCTTCTTGCTCCACACCCGCCTTCTATCGTGCCTCCTCGACTGAAACGCGACGACGGAAGGGGTTGGAAGAGGTGTGTGTGGAAGAACGGACGCGGAAGAGGAGGAAGAGGGCGAAGCTACTCCGAGGCTCTACCAGCACGACGACGCTTCCTCAGATATTAGATTTTACAAGGAGCGTGCTGGGATTTTAGAGGGGTCACGGAGAGGGACGCTACCGGCTCGGCTCGTACACGGGACCATCGGGAGGGGTGGGATAAATATTAATTACGTTCCTAAGGGTTGCCTGCGGCTACCGGCCGTTATACTTCCCGGTGTATCGGTGTACGAGCCGGTCTTAGCTCCCACGAATCTGTGGAATTACCTCGCTCCCTTGCTTTCTTATCGATCATCTTCTTCGGTTTCTACAAGCTCCACGAATCAGTAATAAGCTCTATTTCGTTCATTCGTATCTTCCTTCTCCTTACAAACTTGTTTCCTTTGCTTCTTAACTTTAAAATGATTTTCGTTGTTGTTTAACGCGATCCGTTACGTTATCAATGTTTTTCCGCCAGAATGCGTTACTTACTATCTCAAAAGTTGACAAATTTGACGAGGTCCAGTTCTGTTACGACCACCTCGATTCGTTATGAATAAATATTCGAGTACTGTCAGCTTTGTGTACTACGACGATCGTCCCAGTATCAACGATATCTTGTGTACGTAACGATATCTTGCTAGCAGCTTTACAGTACCAGAGTTTTAGCAAATCCGGCGATTTAAACGTACGCTTGTTTTTCCAAAAAAAAAAAAAAAAAAAAAAAAAATAGTCGCTAAAGGTCTTGGCTGTTGACGCGATTTTAAACAATAAAATAACAACGATCAATAGATAATATGTTTTCCAAATCAAACTGATAGCTTGACAAAGAAACGAAGCACATTGTCGAACGTCGTCGACAGTTTCAAGTAGTATCGCACCGCGCGTGGTCGGACGTACGCGCTATTATTGGAAGACGTTCTTCCAGCCTCGTCGTCGGGAGTGACGTTTATCAGAGGCGAAAAAATACTCGATACGAGCCCGATGTACGGACAAAAAGTGACTCTGCTGTTCGATCGAGTTCCACGGCCGGTCTATTATCTCACTCCCCGCCCCAGTAAATTGATTCCCATTATTAAAGGCAGCCTGAATTGGCCGCGAAAGTTTTTCAATTTCCCTGCCACTGTCTCCGGCCGTAAATTACATTGATAAATTACACAATGCCGTTAGTGGGAGGAAACAGAGCTCGAAGACACGTACTCCGGTGTCTAGACGCGTTTGTGCACTTCGAACGAGACGAAAATTTCATTCGCGTGCGAAGCGAGCATCGCCCCCGACTTCGAGATCAAAACGTTCAAACGTTAAAAGAAAAATTGATCCAGGAAATTAACAAAGCAATTTTTCTGCGAATAATATTAATTCCTTTGGTGTTGACATTTTGAAGAAACGCGCGTTCATATTTTTACGCGGCAATTGTCATCTTTTATCCGTAGGTTCGCTTGATTGGTTTTCAATTACAATCGAAATTGGAGGGAAATACGATTAAGCCACTCATCGACACCTGAGGCGTTTGATAGTTGATCCATCGAATCTACGGGTAATTATACGAGGTGGTGGTAGTGGTTAAAACGGAATGATCACGTAATTTCGTGTTATGCGTGGCCGGTGATCGTACTCGATTATCCGCAGAGTACTCTTTCGCTCGTTGGGTAACGAACCAGATCAGAATGATTCGTTGACCAGCCTGCAGAGAGGCGTAGCGAAGGGGTTGTTGGTTTGAAACCTGGCTGAGATAGTCGGTGCTGCCACATCGTGGACGCTCCGATAATCGATGGTAGGCTATACCACTACAACCCCTTTTGCGTGGAAGACTTCGCGACGGATCGCCGATATCTTCGATATAATATCCCAATAACCGATACACCATCTTTTCCAGACACGAATCTCTTTCGACAAACAAGTTTTAGAAAATACAATACAATCACTCTGATATAAAGTTTTTCTTTATAAGTTCAATATTTCCTAGATAGATCCAAGCAGATCTACCATTTGTTTTACGAAATTTCCAGAGAATATTTAGAATTCATCTCGCAAGTAATGCAATAGCTTCGAAATGGTACAGGCATTTATTTAAGTAGATTATCTTCGATTTTGGAAAGTAATACGAAGGAAAGAGGATAAACGGTAAACGTTTGACGATCGATCGATCGATCTGAGGGATTATCAGCAGCTCTCGATGCAACGCAACGCGGCAATCGAACTTCTCCATTAACCACAAATGACGTACTTAGGTGACGGTGATTTCCCATTGATTTGATCCTGCAGTCAATGTTCTGTTCCTTCGGACAATGATTCCAACCCCTTGGGAGTACGCGTAGGTTCGTGCCCCCTTCTTCGTTCACCCTATTGATTTTCCACTCGGAAGAGGCTTGCCGCTTGAGGCGGCAAACGTCCACGGCGAGCCGGTCGACCGATTGACCGACATTCGATTATGAATCAACGCGTCTCGATCGATCGCCTTGTAACAATGAGCAAAACACTCTCGACACGCCTACGTACGGCGCTCATAAGGGACATCGACTTCACGACACGATTTGCGTCTTCAAGTTGTCACGTTATTTTTACGTATTCAACGTTTAACTTTGCTGCGTTCTTCGGATCATTTCAGCTCTGCTCGTGTCTGCTTCAGTCTGAACTAAGTTTCTTACGTTTCAGTACGGTATAGAAAGATCGTTGTCGATACACAGAGTCTCTTGTCATCTTACCGTTTGATATTTTTTAAAAGATCAAAAATCTTGTTTCTCGTTAAAGCAAAGTAATTGCATTCACAGAGAATTTAAAAGTACGAAAATATAGACAGATTGCACGTAATATGTAAAAATACACAAAAAAATTCATAGTAAAGTTCCTCGTCGTTGATTAGACGTACCGTTCGAATTGGACGTCGCAGAAGATTCGCCATTCCGATTCGTTAGGCTTTCGCTGACTGCGACTTGGCTTTCGAAGGAAAGAACAGCCCCGGGCCTTTTCCTCCGAGATACGATGCGAGACGAAGGCAGAGGAGACGACGAACGCGACTTAAAGAGCCGACGAAGTCGTCGAGTTCGGATGAGATGATGAGACACGGCAAAGGAGAGACGGCGACGACGAGACGAGACGAGAAACAGCAACGTCGAAATGAGATATTGCAAGGAGCGGTAAAGGTGCACAAAGCTGGCCCGCGAGCTGTCTTTTCCGTTTGCAGTAACAACGTACAGCGTCTCTGATAACGATTCACCTTCTCCTTTATATTTTTCATTATCAAAATATCGAAATTAAACGTTATACCACGTAATTCTAGCCTATATTTGCTTCTCAGACAGTCTTTTGTTTTATTTAAACGATAGAATAGAACAACGGGCTATATATCTTACTCTATTCTCTGTTTAGAAAATAAAATGCTAAAAAAATCGAATATTCTACCCTCCGTTCTTCCATCCTTATTGCCATTTCCTCGAAGAAAGTAAAATTTTAATCCTCCGTAGACAAACTGCCAGCGCACGAGCAAATTTCATAGCTGAAACGCTTCGAAAAGAATTTTTATTTTTCGTTCTGCGATATGACAGATATTAATATACGTTAATAGAGATTAGATCGTTGTAAAAGTTGTTCAAAATAAAATTTGAACAACTAGAGCACGAAGAAAATTGAGCTCGGACATAAACGATCTTATTTATCGAATTACCTATAAAACGCGAAGGAATATATCCCTTCGCGACACGAAGAATCGAAAATTCAATCCCGTATTTATGAACCGTTGCCACGCCACGACGAGTAGGTATATTTTACAACAGGAAAAGAAACTGGAATAACCGTAGGGTCGAATTTATAATTTGTTCAAGCAGCGAGTAACTCGAGCGGAGATAATCCAGCGGAGGGGAGTCGCCGCCACACGCACACATGCGTTCTTTTCCACCTTTGAAAAACCAGTTTGTAACAGTGATACTAACGAGTACTGTTTCGTTCTTTAGAAAATTTTTCAGCTGGCTCGCGCGTCTATCTATCCTGCCGCGAGGCGGATTTTCCGGGAGGTTAAGGCGAGGTTGAAGACAGCGAAGAGGGTGGAAAAGCGAAAGGAAAGGAAGGCGTAGGGTGATGGGGCGAGGACGAGGGTGCAGGATGTAAGACGAAGGAGGCGTGGCCTCGGCATTGATCCAGAACCCCCACTCTTGTGCTTAAAAGTACGGCCCTGGCTGCTCCACGCCGTGCTCACCCCCGTGTCGACCTCCTGTAAGAAACCGGCAAGAAATGAATATTCATGAGCCACCGGCTTCCTCGTCTCTACCTTCTTGATTCGACCCGGACCAACCCAGCGAAAAAACACGATATTCCATAGGAAGATGTGGGACGTTTATTAAATTTTGTGACCAAACTTTGCCATGATCAAGTCTCTCGCACTCTTCTGTGTTTTTTTATTTATCTGACACGTGTTGTTCCCGTCGTAAGATAAATAGGAATTTTATGTGAAATTAGCCTTCGACGCTTGGAAAACGAGGCTACCACTTGCCCGGGATTATACTATTTATTTATTTATTCATTTATTTTCTTCTTTCTCGTACAATTACCAAGTCCTTTAGGGATTAGTTAATGCATTAAGTTAAGTAACAAATTACGAATTGGATCTTTTTGTCAAATAAATCTATTGTCGACGATACATCGTCAATTAATAATGTTTAGTAAATTATAAGTTTATAAAATTTGAATTTTCAGTGGGTAATATATTGTTATTATCAAGTTGATTACCGCGACGAAAGGATATTTATTAATACGTGAGTAGTAACGACTGATTTGTTAATAACGATATTATTATAATTGCGCAGGACAGTGTGGTTAATAAATATTCTTACTGCACAAGTTGTTTGCCGATAATTCATCGAACCTTACAGCCTCATCGAGCGAATTCTTACAGAGGGGAAAGTTAGATCTGATTAATAGTCGAACGTCGATCAGCGTGGAATTCAGGGGATCGGTTCCGCTGGAAATATCCAGTCTCGGATGCGTTTAGACTAATTATAGCAATCCTATTTCTATTTACTGTCGCAGGATATTGCTTTATCTAATTATCGACGAGAACCGTATGGGAGGGAAAGTGACGTTGTCAATGGATCGGCGGCAGGTTATAAAGTTCCGGTTCTCGTTCTTCGTTTCTCGGTTTAATTGCAAGTCTGACAAGTTTGCGCTTCGACTATTCGATAAAAGAATTCCTTTCATTTCGCTATCGCGAACTGCCGAGCCTGTTAACCAGGATTTAATGTTTCCTCGTCAAAACTTTCCCTCGCGTTTCCCGACCTCTGAATCTCGCGTTAAAAAGCTCCTTTACTGCCTTTCGGCGAAAGAGTGCTATATTCGCAAGTATTATTCTCACAAAATCCACGAAATGCTAAAACCCGACATTCGTCAAATTTCTTTCTACGATCTTAAAAAGTTTTCACTTTCGAATTGCAGATTTTCGTATTACACGAAGGTAATGTGCATGATAGAGTGACAGAGGACTGAGCGAATCCTGTGTGAATCATCGAAGGATTTAGAAAGTCGTTGCAAAGTCGGAGAAAGGAATTTTCAAGGGAATTACATAACGCTATTGACATTCGTTTCCATTCTATTGTAAAATACGGCTTTATTCGTTCTATTTTATATTTTTATCTTATACACGATGAACAGACACTACTAGAATGTAACCTAAGAAGGAAAAATCGAATATACGTAAATAGAAATTCATCTCGCCACAGTTAAACGTTATAACCTGCTTCTCTTTGGATATTTCACGAATCTTTGCACCATCTCGTTCGATACATTTTGGCACTTTAAAGTTTCCTCTTTCATAAGTGCACGTATATTCGTAGCGACTAACGAATCAATAAACGAAAACCTATCAACTGTCGATACGTCAAATACACAAAAGTAATCGTTTCGGAAATTTATCCTCGTTTTCCGAAAGAAATATTCCTGAAGGGAAAATTATGAAACTTAGACAACGATCTAGGTGGATTTTTCCGGCGCGGCCGCGGATAAAGTCGAGCCTTCGGCATCTCCATTTCCAGATAGACCACGGTAGATGTTATTTTATCCAATTTCGGGGATGCTCGCGGCAGACGAAGAGGGAACGAGAGCGACCAAGGGGGGTAAACGGGTGGATGGTACGCCGGTGAATTGGTTGCCGGCTACGACGTTCCCAGAGTACACTGGGAGTTTGTTCTAACTTGCAGTCGGTGCCAGTTCTCCTCAAACAGGATAGATTATATTCCACGTCTCTCCATTTCGTTCCCGCCTAGCTCGCGAATCGCTCGCGCGCACCGATTGCTCGTGTTTGTTCAATCCAACTCCGCTTCGCCGCCGCCGCCATTTCGCTGATTGTGAAAAATAACGCTGGCCCGTTGCGCTCGCGACGAATCGCAGCGTTTCAGATTCCATCGCGAAAGATGCCTCGAGGCAGATGACGATAGGCAGACAGATCCTGGGAAATCGCAGCCTCGCGTGGATTTCGCTTTTAGCGCCGCTGCGGCTTATTTTTCATCTGACAACTTTACACCAACGCAAAATCTGATGCAAAGACATTCGATTCGCCTAATATAACTGTGTCGCGGTCCTCGAATCTATATGTTCGTCGAAAAATTGTTTATCGACAAAGACAAACGAGAATGTCTTTTTTAAAAAAAAAGATTTAATATTTTAAAAGAAGAAATTCGATCCTTCGAGTCTTAAGAAACAATTACTCTCCTAAGATACTAGTCAGTTTAAATCGCAGGCGTCTTCACCTTACATCGCTCGATATAACGTTAACATCCAAATGGTCGGGAAGGACGATTTACGAAGCTGTTAACGTGTCCGATAAAATAGGATCGTTAGTTTTATTGCAGCCATTCGGAAACGAGGCATTTTCACGGCGAAACGTAATCTCCTCGCTCTCACCTTCTGCACGCGTCTTGATCGCGGTAACTTCAATTGGTCGTAACGAGCACGTTCCCCCATCTTTGGAATATTTTTGGAGGGTGACGAGGGAGAGCTAGAGGGAAAGGAGAGAGTCGCGTACACCGCGCCCTCCGCGATTTAATTCACTTTGATCGCGCGGACCGAGCCAACCGCGGTGTATAACAGAAACCCCGAATTCAGATCCGAAAGATAGGATTAACTAGGCTTCGTGGAATATATTGTCCGCGTTGCAGTCTGCTGGAAGCCAACATGGCCCTTTAAACGACCGTTTCTTCGAACTTTTTTCGTTCGCCTCTGTAATTTATCCCTCTTGCCCGTCGAGGCGTAAAGACGGATGCACGAAGAATATTCGAAGTATTCCTCTGACAAATTATGTGCATCGATGGAAGGAAAGAAGGGTCGCAGATTATATACATATATTGAAGTGCAGCGTGAGGTTGGTGTCTGCCGGGCCTCTGCGAGGAAACACCATCGAAATAGAATTATCGAAGATCGACTCGCATCCTGTGGTCAAAGTAGTCTGCAACATCAAATTAAAATGTCAGCTCACAGGTTAATTATGGTCACTTTAAGACCCTTTGAACCCCACGACGCGTTAAAGGGTGGCTATACACAGTCCGGGCTGGGCTGGTAGAGGTTTCTGTGAAGGAAGATATTAATATCGGCGCAGATGCAGTTTTCCATGGTGGTGCTGCCGTCTTTAAATTGAAGTGTATCCAGCGATGTCACGAACTCATAAACTGCATTCCCGCGATCCTTTAAAATATTTAGAGAACCTAGTCGAGGAAGGGTAGGAGGGGCAGCGGAGGGTGAGGAGGCGCACGAGGTGTAGGTGGTGGAGGAGAGACTCATCCAAGTTGGCAACTTTCGGTCGTATTAGCTTTTGTATATATATTACCTCATTTGCGAGAGGAAAGCTTATACTTCTACCCCCTGTAGACACTATATAGATATATGTGCACTCGCCTACCACCTCCCCTTACAATATACTCGTACACGTGCTCCGGTTATATTCTCGTCGCGACCAAGTCTCTTATCGTACCGTGGCCAATCACCTGAAACTTTTCCAAGTTGTCTGTTCCGAGCCGAGCCTTAAGATTTAAAGAGAGAGAGAGAGAGAGAGAGAGGGAGAGAGAGAAAAAAACATAAAAATAAAAATAAAAAAGAAAAAAAAACGAAAAGAAGGAAAAAGAAACACGATTTTCAAGGTGTATCTCTTGCAATAGGGACGAATTACACCTACATGGACCGCATGGACACGTTCGTTCATAGAATCGAGAGGGGCGACTTTCTTCAACTTCGATTTTCAAAGGATTCGACGAGCGAACACGATTTCCATGCGACCGAGTCGGAGAAAAATCAGGCGACGATTGGTAAATGACGCGAGAAAAGCAACGAAGGGTATCGGCGCATCCGGCAAGTATTGGCCGGCTGTCAGATGGTAGGTAGTAGGTAGAGGGTTGTTAGAAGGAAGGTACCTACGCGGAGGTTAGGTCGGAATATAGTTTAAGCTAGACGAATGGGCTGGTGGGTGGCTCTGGAGGCAGAAGAGTGAGCCGAGGCGGGTAGTTTTGCCTGGGTACCTCCACTCCACCTCGCCAACCACCCCCGCGCATCCCGTCGCCCCTCCCGAGCCGCCCCCCAGTTACTACTCCGCCACCTTCTCCACCTCCTCGACGACGCCATACCCTCGTTCATAATATCCTGCACGTCAGACTTTGAAAACTCCAACAATTTCCTCCTGCCGCCTGGTTGGAGAGCCGAAAGAGGAGGAGAGCCGGGGAGGAAGGGGACGGCCGGGGCTCAGGGGGGTGGTTCTACCCGCTACGTGGAGATGGTTCCGTGCTGCTGCTGCTGCTGCTGATGCTGGTGCTGGCTCGTCGTGGTGGTAGTGGCGGTAGTGGTGGCGAACCGACGGTGCGAGGGAGACGAGTTTCGAGTTTATATAAAGTTCGGGCCACATCAATAATTATAAGTAGAGAGCCGAGGCAAGATGGCGCACCCGACTGGCAAACCCCATCCCCCCACGTGCCAACCGAGTCATTATTCAAACCATCTCTTACTTCCTCTTGTTTCCTTCTCTGTATCGCCCTTTCCCGGCCAGACAGACTTTCCCGCGAACGATGATCGACGTGTCTCTGCCTGCCGTGATCGAGGATCGATCCCATCTCAGGTCACGTTTTAGGGAACGCACCGTCGCTTTTGTCGCATCGGATCCAGCCACGGGATAAAGCATACACGACACCTGAAATACGGTTCAATTAAGAGACAATGATACGTACATGTATCGTGGCTTTCTGTTTTTAATAAAACAGCGCCTTTCAGTACTACGGTAGGATGACACGTTAATGGATTAACAAACGTTCCGTTGCCTGCTGAATGATCAGCTAAGATTAAAGATCTCTCTCGTCGCGGGTATCACGTTCTCGCTCGTACTCTGTCTTAAAACCCTTCTCCCAACGGAATTAAGTTTCCTTCTCCTTCTGGAGACATTGTCTAAACTCCCGAAGTTTTGCCTTGTTGTCGGAGAACGTCAAGGTCACGTGTTCGTCCAACCCGGGCGATAGAAGGTCATAGCCGGCCGCTCTCGGTTTTTTCCAATCGTTGAATGCTCGTCGAATGAATTATTTCCATTCGATCGTAGTCCCGAGCGACAGATAACAGGTTGAATAAAACAAACGATGGCGAAAAGACGAACGACGAGCTTCTTCCAGCTCTTCAAAGATTTAGCGAATCCGGGAATTATTAAGGGAGCTAAAAACACGCGAGGGAAGGCGATAGGAGAACGCTCGGTTTCCTGCAAAGATGACGGTTGATTAATGTTGGGGGTAGTTTCTTACTCACCCCCAGCGGTTCGGGATACTCGCTTACAATGGCGGCCGCCACCTTAGATAACGCGCAGAATTAATATCGCGCGTGGAGCGAACTGACTATGGTTCCACCCTGTTCAATTTATAATTTTAAAGATCCCTCTCCTAAATACAGTCCGGTTAATAAACATCGAAAGGAAATCCTTCGTACACCAGCCGGCAAACGTTAAACATTGTGCCGACGAATAAAAACGCAGCCGAATTCTTATGGACAGTAGAACGAATCGCGTTTAATCAGACGCAGCGAAAGTCTTAAGAAACATACTATCTATCGTAGATATGATGCGCTACTCTTCTTAGCGATTATAATAATTTCTTGTTGAAGACAAGAGTCTTGGAAAGTACTTAACGATCGGTAACGAGGGGCGGAGATCCCTGTGACGAAGGAAGAAGAAAATTTTTTAGCGGCTGACCGGTTTCGGCTCGAGTTGGCCGACACTTTCGACGCCAAAGGGCGTCCGGCTGCAGCCGGCCACATAGATACACAGCGGACCACTGGTCGGGAGATCGGTTCGAATCTGTCCCTAACGTAGTTTCCAGTTGAAACGCAGATCTGGTGTTGCCCTAACTCGACTGGGGAAACTCAGAAATCTAATGCCAGGAGGACACACACAGGCCACGCCATCCAGCCCGACGTTAACTTTTAATGCACGGGATTAGTGGCACGGGTGCACGCGGGGCCGCTGCCCAAACTTTGCGCTAATTTGTTCGTCTATTAATCTCGTACTTCCAACAACCGGTCGTGGACCGACTGTGAAAAGAACCAGCATGGTTCAAGATGGCAGAGCGTATTCTATTTTTCAAATCTTTTTAACCCCAATGTACGCGATCGAGTGTTCAGATACCGGTCCCTAGAATCATTTCATCGACGATCTTTTTATTTTCGTGCGAACATCGTTACGGATCTCTATTCTCTCGCCGTTTCGGTCATAACATTGAGATTAAGCTCTTTTGAATATAATAAAGCGTGACACTTTTTTATACGACGGCGCGAAAAAGTTTTCGGTCGCCAGATCTTTCACTCACTTTGGCTATTTCGAAATTTCAAAGAATCCCGATACTTCAAAGAATTATGTGACCGATATTATAGCTAATACGAACAACCGATTTCGCTAATACAATCAAATATAAATAATACAACTTTTTCGATCTGTTTACTCTATATTTTACTTTCAGGAAAAGAAGTAGAAAAACACTTGAGGCGAGTAAAGAGCGAATGGATGCAAGGTACGAACGCAATCACGGTAAAATCAGAGATAATCGTTCGAGTGGGAGAGAAATCTGGGTCGAATGGCTCGTGTAGCCAGCGGACAGTGTAAAAAGAGAAGAAAATTGGGGTGCCGTTGGATGAAGGGTAGAGCGAAGAGTGGAGAAAAAAAAAAAGGAGGAAAGGAGCGAGTGTGTGGCTCGCGTGTAACCAGGGCCGCAGTGGGACGGGTCAGAGGGAAGGAGGGTCCGCGCTCAATTTACCGGCCGCGGAAAAAAGGAACGCCAGGAAAAGACGGGAAACAGCTTAACGGGGTTAAAACCACCCCTTCGGGAGCTTCGAGGTAGGAGGTAAAAAAGCTAAGCGGCGTTTTATAGACCCAACAAGCAGCCCGCGTATACCGAGCCGGGTGCCAACCCCGTTTTTACACCCTCGTTGGAAATTAGAGGCTTTTTGTGCTAAATATACCCTCCCACTATACCTCCTCCTCCTCCTCCTCCTCCTCTCCCTCCTCTCTTTCTCGTTTTCTCTTCCGGCACGGGTTCGCCACCAGTGAATCTCACATTAATTTGAACTCCACGCGAATCTGACCGTGCCACAAATTACTGGCCGACACTCTTTTTAATTGTCTCCTAGTGAAAGGAGGCTTTATAGGCGATAACGAGGCTGGATCTTTCATTTTTTTTTCTTTTTTTTCTTACTGGTTTTTCCATTATTGCCTTTATCTTCGCACGGTCGCTTTTTAACCGTGTTTCGCGAAGCTTGCCGCGAATTACGAGTACCACGACGTTAGAATTCTTAAGCGCGGTTAAAAGAAAAGTAGCAGATTACGTACGTGCGATTTATTTGCGAATGGTTTCGTCCGGTTCCGGAAATACGACGAAGCTTTAAGATCCGTGACAAATGAGAGGACGAACGGAGAGGGCATTTGAGAATCTCGTCCGTGGGTCTAAGTGAAAATAAAACGCTCGAGCTACCGGGTAAGAGGGTGTGAAACGAGGGTGGCATTTCTCTCACATAAATTAGCCTGTGGCGGTAAAATGCAAAACATTCGTTCAAACCGCAGTTCAACACGAACGAGATTGGTCACGTTCCGGCTTTGTCCGTCCGAATTCGCTGGAGGGTTGATCCATCCATCCATCCATCCCTCCCTCCCTTCTGTCTCGTTTCGTGATTCTCGCCTCGATTCGCGCTCATATGAATTTCACGGTTTCACTTAACGCTCTTGTTTTTTTCATTCGGCTAACTTTTTGTCGAAACACCAAGGTAACAGTAGCATCGGAAAGCACTCGATTGACCTTTGCCGCTGGAAATAATCATCGAGCCAATATCATATCGAATAGTCAAAGCGTTATACAAGAACGAAAAGTTACCGTACGTTCGAGCCATCCGACGATATTCCAGCATTCACGTTTCGACTATTCGAGATAGATAATGGCACTTGGAGAAGGTTACAACTTCCGGAGTGAAATCTCGAGCGGAGATCGGGCCATTATCGGGTGACATCCGGTCCAAGAAGCAGTAAACGTGGCAGTCAAAGGGGTCGGTCGGGCCTTAACGGAGTCATTTTTAGCCTGGGCTATCAGCGATTACAGAGGATGCAATACCCATGGGTTCCATCGAAGATGCAACTAGCTGAAAATTCATGGGTCGCACGAAGGAATCGAATATCGCCGGTGCATCGGAACCGATGTATCTCTGGCCCGTTATTCCCCCGGGGGTAAATCGGAACGACGAAGGTTGCTACTCGAAGGCGAAACGTTTCTCCAGGCGGCCGAATAGGTGGTACGGTTGTATATACAGAGGTGTGGGCCCAGATAGCGGCAGATTCCAGCAACGACTACGAGAGGTTATAGGTACGAGAAAGGTGTACCAAGAAGAGGAGGACGAACCATCCAAGAGGACTAGATGCTAGAAGGGAGTCGGAGGAGAGCGAAGAGACTGGAGGAGAAGGAGGTAGGTTTGTAGGTAGGTAGTAGCTGAACTATCTCTCTCTCCCTCTCTTTCTCTCTTTCTATCTTTCTGCCAGTCTCTCCTCTCCTCGCTCCTCTGCCGCTTCTGGCTTTCGAGGCAATATAACTCGAAAATGGTGGCTGGCTTGCGAGTGCCGTTATCATTTCTTAGCCCGGTATCAGCCCGCCCTCCCGGTTATTACTGCACCCCCGGGGCTACGCCATGGACTCTTAGATAAGCCACCCACCGCGAAGGTGTATTGTCTGTTTCACCTACCCTCGCCTTTCTATAGATTGTCCATCTCCTTTGCTCCGGCGCTTCTTGCACACCATTTCACCCCCAGCCTCTCTCGCTCTTTCCGTGCCTCTCTGTAGTACTTCTCTTCCTATCCTTGCCACTCTCCAGCCACTTCCGACACTCGGGAGATGTATAGAATTGTTTGAGAATCGCCTGAAGCGCCGCAAGATTACTTGGGAAAACGGATATGTCGTTCGCCCGCACCGGCCGATAGCTTCGAAAAGCACGTCTATCGATTCTTCTGCCGGTCCGCCTACCGGCTACTACTACTTCGACGACCTGTTGGAGACAACCTTTTGCACGGACCTGACCGGTCTTCTTCGGATTGCCTGGATAATCGGACGGAAGAGGCTCGAGAGTTACGCCGGAAACTCCTATCGCGTGACCACTGGCGATAATGCAGCTCGAACCGCGAGGAAGCTTTCTCGAAGAGAGAATTAATTTCTGGTCACTCTCGCGAAAAACTGGCAACACTCCCGATTTCGACGAGGCGACACAAAATCCGAAACTTTCCGAGTTAAACGTAAATGATTTTTCGAAGCGAGATCAGACATTAGCGAGGCTATCCGTTCTCGTTGATGATCCTTGCGCGAACAGAGGGGCGATTGCCCGGCGAATAGAACGTCCATATAGAACGTGTCGCGTGTCGGGTCACAGATGGAAATTCAAGGCGGAGGAAATAAATAGGCGGCAAGGAGGCGGCAATCCGCGGGAACGTCGCGGCCAAGAAAGGATATTTCCATAGGTGTTCGAGGCCTGGAGCGCGAGACGGCTTCGAGAGTGCGAACGATTCCAAATGAGGTCGGGCCGACTGACTGATGACGTCATTACTGTCAGGCTTAATGAAAATTTCCGGAAAGTTACCGCTCGCCTCGACTGCTGACGCCATGTTACCTTCGCCGGGGCACAGGAGGCGGGGGCGTGTGGGTGAGAGAGAAGGGGTGCAGAAGGGGTGCAGAAGGGGTGGCTGGCGCCCGCGAGCGAACGAGAAATTTTACGAGAATTTCCGAGACTAATTTCTCCGGCGCTTTGCGCTCGAGGCAGGCGGGCGTCGTTAATTTCTGACGTTAATTGCTAAACCTGAAGTTTCTAGAAATTTCCTGGGCGCCCCTAACCTCGCTTCCACCCAACCGGTCTATACTCAGCCCAACGTTCCGCCGTCTCTCTTTCGCCGCTACTTCTATCTGTGTACGTGTCCCGATCCTGGGTATCCTCTTTCTCCCGAGCGTGACTGCTTCGCCCGCTTTTCTGATATGAAGATTAACCATCGTTTATTCAGGCCGGGTCAGCGGCGTACTTCTTCACGAGGCCTCCGAGACACGGTCATCCGGCTGTCCCGCCTTTCGTTTTATCCTTCGTGAAAAATTGACTAACCTACACCGTCGCCCCTGTACCACCGTGCAACATTCGTCTTCAATTAGGAATAAAAGTCGCGTAGTCGAGAAACAAAAGGGCCTGTATCAAAGAACGAACTCTTTATCAGTAATTTACTTAGAATTCCACGATTTCTTTTTAATTCCTTTCTAATTCCTTGACCAGAGACAAATAGGAGATGGAAGGGTTCGGCTTGGGTTTCTACTCCTTCGGTCGCTTGAATTTGCAAACCGGAAAAAAAAAGAGTTTGTTACAGGACGATATCGGGGAAACCGCAACAAGAACCCTCCGCGGTCACTCCTTCCAGCATCGGACGGGGTCATCGTAGGAAGACGACAGAAAGGGTTACGTCCCCTGTTTGAGATCGTGTAGCAGCACGAGGCAATGGTAGGCGGGGGGTGTGTGAGTGGGAGGAGTGGGGGTCAAATTCGTCGCGATAAAAGGGCGAAAGAGGAAGCGAGAAGGGAAGTTGTTCCTTGCGCCCTCGCCTAGTTGTTTAGTTTTCCGCCATCTTTGTTCGCGCTTAGACGAAACGGGGGTGCAGCGGGAGGAGAAGACGGGTGGGGCGGCAGGGGGGCATAGCGACGGGAGGAGCAGAAGGGAAAGGAGCAGGTTAATAGCGGGCTCCAGCGGTTCTGCAGCCCCGTCGAGGCTTTCCGTCGTGGGAAAGAGAGAACGACAACGGGAAAACGAGAGAGAATGGTGGCTGAAAGCGGAGGGATGGCGGTAACGCGGCAGCGAAAGAGGGGCGTGCGTCGAAAGGAGAAAGAGAGAGAGAGAGAGAGCAGAAAGCTTCTACGGAGGATGATGGGTCGGGAAAGAGAGAGACGAGCAAGTCGGACGGAGAACCGCTTAGAAATAGCAAAAGACAGAGACGAACCGGTGGGAGCGAAAGGCGAAGAGGGCGAGGGAGAGGGAGAGGGAGAGGGAGAGGAGAGACTTTACTTACTTACACCCTCGCCGGGGCTTTCTGTCCGTGGCGAGACGAAACGATGCGAGGCTCGATGCGGAGGAAAAGGAACGAGGAGGTAGGTATTTCCCGTAGCGCGCGCGCAAAAGGCACCGTAACGATTTTCTGCTCCTTCGAAGGAATATGAAAGGCGATATTTGCGCGAACCCAGGACCAGAACGCGTTCGCCGCGGCCGGGGGCGAGAGAGGTGGTGGCACGGCTCGACAGACGAAGAGGGAGAAGATACCGTCGAGCTTGTTCCTTTCTTACTCTCCACCTCCTCCGTTTTCTCTCTTTCTCGCGCGCTAATGATGGAAAGCGAGGGAAGCTGGGTCGCTCCGGCAAATACCACTCGGGTGGGATTTAAGGGATGAAAAGGGGCAGGAAGCCTTCTTCGCTCCCTCCGGCAGAGAGCTCTTTGATGTCACTCGACCTGCCGCCTAATTTTCACTCCGGCTCGGCGACCTACTCGAAAGACGCGCGAAAAATTATTAATGCCTCCTTGAAGAGATTATTAATGCGAGAGAATTGAACGCGACGAAAGTTCGAAGGCGTTGCGTGGAAAATTTATTCGTCCCCGCGTCATTTTCTCACGTGCCGTAGAAATTCCTTAATGAACGCAATTAGGTACGTTCGATTCTTTCGTTCCTTTCGATCCTTTCGTTCCTTTCGTTTCATCGATACAATCGATCACAGCAAACAGATTTTCTCGTATCTGGACAAATTGAAAATTGTTTGTACCCGTATGAACGATAAAACTAATACTGACTATCGATAATGACCGCTAACTGTTTCGTACATAATGGTGGTAAACACCTTTGTTTCTTCGTGGGTTTTAATATAGCTCCGAAGAACGCTACACACGTTTCAAGTAGAAGCGTTTCGCAATGGTCGGACGCCGTACGAGTCCGACATAACCACGCGGTTTTGCGAACGCGCGGAGAATTTTTGTCCACACCAAGGGATAACCGCCGTTGGAGTCGGCGAAGGAAGCGAACGAGGAGGTAAGAAATTCCTGGTATCGTTGGTAACAAAAGCTTGGCGAGGATGGCATTCGGAAGAACAGGCGGGGAAGAAGGTTGTGGGCGCAGCAACGGGGGTCGAGGGTGGTTGTGGATGGTGGCGAAGAAGAGGTGTGCTCGGGTGGAAGCTCCCTCATTCCCGGCTGGAGACTTAGAGTTGGTAATTAAATACAAGGAACCTTGCTTCGCCTCGTCTCGCACGGAGTCAGCTCGTGCTCGCCGTCTCTCTTTCTCGCCCGTCCTCGCCTTCTTGCATCCCCTTTCGGTATGCCCGGAATACAGAGAGGGCTGTATTTAATTCGAGACTTCATTCGATTTACTTCGAGTCGCGGATTAGGCGCTGTCGAACTTGGAGCAAACGACCGACTGACGCCATCTCCGCGATTGCCGGGAAACGGCATCGCATCTGTCATGGAACGCCAATTTCTGACGGAGATCTTCAAATTCTCAAAGTCTTCGTTCTACGGCCCCTGCTCTTCCTACTCCTTTCGAAATCACAGACTGACTATACGTTTTAGATTTTAAACTTTCACCATGATTTGTGGTCGTCCTTCGGTTTTCTTGTTCCGTTCGTGTTTCTCATTGGTACGTCGCGCTTTGTTTCGACGTTTCGCGAACGTTTCGGTTCGCTTCTTCGGGGCAAACCTGAGAGTAACGTAACGAAGCGTAACGTACCGACGGAAACACGACGGAAACTCAAAGAATCGCAAATATCAAAACAATGCCCGTTCTTCGTATTACGTGGAAAAAAGCAAACGCTCGGCATTTTTGGAAATAAAATTCAATCGTATACGAGAAAATAACGTAAAGATAAAAATGCAACGTCTACAATAAAGAAACGATAATAGGAGATAGCGGGGAGAATCTCGCGGAGAAACCCGCGGTTGGGATCCAGAATGATAAATCGATCGCGCCGGAATGGGAACGTACGCCTGGTCCAGGCGTTTCTTTTCATAAATCAATTTCTCGATCAACCGGCGAGACATATACGCGCATAGTCGTTCCATTATTGGCAATAACAGTGTTACGGCAGCCCATCCAGCCAGCCAGAGGCCTCTCTCTCCTCGTCTCTCGTTGCGCTCGCAACAGAGCTCTCTCTATCTCCTCGAAGCCGGCTTCGCGGCAGTCTCCTCGCTCTCTCGTGGCGAAACTCAATTCCCCAGGCTGTGTAGAACGGAGAGGGTGCGCACACTTTGCTTGCTCCCGCTACACAAGACGAAATTTCATTCCCGCCTGCGCCCATCCTGTGCCCGGTAATTGTGCACGTGAAGCAACCTGAAACCTGCATTTGCCCTGTAGGTTCGCAAAGGATCTCACCCCCTATCTTCATCCCCCGAGTCGGCCCGCTTGCCCTCAAGACGTTCCAGAGGTCTTCTCCGCATCGACATTCCTTGTTCGCGAGCAAAAATTCCCTTCCTTTCCATCTCTAGAAACTCTCGTTACAAAAGTTTCTACATCGGGAAGATCGAGCATAATATTATATTCCGGGTATTACGTTCGCAAGACCACGTAGCGGACAACCTTCTGAAATTTCTAAATTTCGCCGGCAAACCGCTTGATCGATGCTTATCCTGCATATAGTTTCGTCAATGTTCACTACTCTTTGGCAAGTGAGCCGTTCGCTCTTACGATACGATTGTCTGACGAACGATCCCGAAATTTAGGAAGAACGATGCTCTAGCATGAGAAACTGATAGGTGTATCGAGGCTTGCTTATTCAGGCAAGCAACGAGAGCCTGTGTCGAGAAAGAACGTTCTCGTCAAAGGAGCGGAAACCCGTTTCGATGGAGGAAGAAGCGAAACGAGAGAGCGAAGCGTGCAAAGGCGGATGCCGCGCCCGGAAAGCTAAGGAAAGGAAAACAGCGGACGTAGCCAAACAGAGCCGCTAACGTCGTTGGAAACTTGAGCGGGACCGGCACAATAAGACGGCTCAATGAAAAGCGTCCTTTACTGCGGCTGCACCGTGAATGCTTATATGCCGTGTACTCCCGCGCGTTTATCTCTTTCCCTCTTCTCCCGGATCCAGCTGTTTCGCTCGGATTCCCTCTTTCTCTCTTTCTCTCTCTCCTCGTGGCCCGTCGTTTCGTCGTCGCTATTTGCACGATATCTCGCTCGTTGGGCGCCGGCTCAGCCAATGAAAGCGCGCGGAGGCGAGCTTTTACGGCGTTCTTACGGTATGGCGGGGATCGCAGGGGGGGTTGGGGCCGCTGCCTCCGCAACGTTCTTATTGTTTCAGCCACCCCAAGCACCCCCTTTCGCGGCAACCACCCTCCTGGTACCACTCCACGAGTTTACTCCCTCTTCTCAACGCCGCGGCACTGTGCTTAGAATTTTAATGGACCGGCTTAGAAATTGTTGGCGGAATTAGATTTTAGGACGAGATTAGGCGGGGCTGGCGCTCCGAAATTACTGCAAGGAGCAACGAGAGAAAACGGAGCGGGTGGTTGCCTGGGGTGGGTGGTGCTCACCCCCCCGAAAGAGGCCTTTCCATGAATTTATGCCATTGTGGAAAGAGCACGCGGCCCTCCTCGTGAATCTCGGCTTGCTTCGTTGAATTTCCAAGGGGTACCGAATTTTACGATCGACCTTGCCTTCGGCTTCGCGCCCTTTCCCGTTCGAGATCAACCGCTCGTGGCGCGCACGATTTTCTCTTCGCGTCTTCCTTCCGCCAGCCGATGCTTACGCTCCTGCATAAATTCTAATTAACCGAGAACGACGATCCTCCCTTATATACACACTGCCGGTCATAGGTATCGGGGCATCCACACTTATGAGAAGACTCGTACAAGTTTTACTTTATTCGATGGATGAAATTAGAAAATAACAACAGGTGAAAGCCATTCAACTTGTACGAGACGTTAGTAGTTGCGATACTCATTTTCCTACCGACAATTTTCATACGTACGTCTCGACATCGCTGCCGTTCTTTCGCTCTTATTCTGCACTCTTATCTACTAGATCGTATTTTTCTGTTATATTTTTCGATACGCTGAACATTTTCATCGAGACAAGTTTAAGATGGAAGTCCGAAGATTCGAGAATCGTAGGCTTAATCGAAGAAGGATCTTCTACACGGTTCCATTTGCAAGTTAATCTCGATAAGAAGATAAATCGTATCAGTCCTAAGTAGAGAAGAATATTTTTATTCGATCAAGAATTCTTTCGTTTCGCCAAGAAATTCCGATAGAGAAGAGAGGAGCGAGGCGATAATCGACTTTCGCGGCGATGATCAACGTCGTTGGTTTTCAGAGCGAAAGGAATCGCGTTCAGCCCAGGAAATCTCAGTCGTCTTTCGATACTCTCTCCTTTCGCGTTGCACGGGTAAAAGGGCAAGACACGAGCGAGATAGATAGACGCAAATAGGGTGAGTCGGCCCCCGGTGGTGTTTGAGTTTGAAATTACGAAGCGAGAGAATTTATATGCCTGTGCCGGCTGTTCTTGCGTGGCACGGTAGAAGTTTCATTTATTTAAGGCAACTTGTACAAAAGCGAGGAGGAGAACCAACCCCTTGAGAAGAGGGTGAACGTCGGGATTTCACTGACTGTCGCAACCCCGCTGGCTTTCTTCCGCCACGTCTGAACTCGACTTACCATGGGAATTTGAGTGGTCGCGCGCCTTATGCTCGTGTCAACCGTGGGGTCAGGTCAACTCGCGTTTCAACCCTCGAACCGAGAAAATTTAATCGTCGAGAAAGCGATTCGGACGCGTACACCTCTTTCGAACGGTTAATCGAAAAGTATCGGAGATTCGGCCCTATCGGGATTATCCTTATCGAAATATCGACTCGATTGTGGCTGAGGTGCGTTACGAAGGTAAGATAAGGTGAAAGGTAAGAAAGGTGGATAAAAGAACGACGACGATGAGGCGGTCGAACCCGTTCGCTCTCGAGGCAGTTGCGCGAAAAGCGACGATAACGTGCCCCGAAGTTCTCGAAGGTATCTGGTCCCGGGTTCGTGTACCCCGGCTCCTCTATTTCAACGGAATGCTCTCTTTCTCTGTCTCTCTCTCTCTCTCTCCTCCCCGTGCCCATCCTAGCCTGCAGCCCGTGTCCTCTGCCACGGCGGCTTTGTCTGCAACTTCAGAGCCGGGGTGTTTCGCGATTATAATTTAACGACGCCGGCAACGAAGCGAAGTTGGCCCCAGAAATCAATGCGCGGCACCGAGACAAAAGCCGGCGACGACAGAAAGTCGGAGCGAGAATGAGACAGGACCAAAGAGGGAGAAAGAGTGAGACAGGCTAAGTGAAAGAGGATGAAGACAGAGCGCGGGAGTTGCGGACCGAGGAGGGCTGTTTTGAGAGAATATAAGGGAGAGGCGCGTCTCGAAAAGGAGAAGAGGACGCTTCGAATGTCTGGATCTGATGCGTGCGTTCGAAGTATCTTTTACGTACCAGGGCCAAGGGAAAGGGGAAAGGTCACGCGTCTCGTCCTTGTGGAAATCATGGTTTCTACGATGAACAGCAGGGGTTCTTTCTTCCCGCGTGACGAGATCGTTTGAAAATAATAACAGACAGCGATCGAAGACCGAGATGGGTAACAAAAGACTTATTTTAATAAGAAATTAATATTAGACCGTATATCTGACGTTATTCGGATCTCTTGGGTGTTAAAGCGTTGAATTTTAAAATATCGCTCATCCGTAAAAAGATGGGGAAAGTATTACTCGCCGTTATATTTTTCATCTATGGCCTTCGATTGTAATTCGTTCTTTTAGTTGATCGAAAATTAACGAACGAACGATGGCGGTAGAAGAGAAACAGTTTTTCTTGCCGCTTAGTCAGATCGTTTGGAAGCGACAGAAATGTTTTTTGGGAAATGGTAATTGTTTCTTAGTAGATTGAAATTTAAAGGATACAGGGAAATGGAAGAAGCGGAGCATAGCGATGGGGTACTTAAGAAGAGATGGAGACCCATGAGCGTTTATGGTATCGTTTCCTCGTTGCACCCTCTTTCGATCCAGCGCACGACAGGGACCACCCCCAATTCCTGAACGACGCAGGCACAGACGCCAGGCATTTGCGGCGGGTATTAAGAAATCTCTGCGGACGTTTGGCGGTCGGCCAACATTCCCAGCGAATTAAAATACCGTGCCGAACGTGCGGGGTGTCTCGCGCTGCCGAGGTTTTCCTACTTGCCGCAAAGTACCAAACGATCTGTCTTCCAAAAACGGAACCTCCGTGTCGATAGAACGAACAATTGGCAATAAAATCTGTCGTTTTCAGAACTTGACTTTTCCTTCGACGCGTTCGCCATATCTTTATGCCTCGAACGATGTCCGACGATAACATCATCAAAACGATCAAATTAAAACAATTCAAAATCAAATATTTCACCGAACGATCGGTTCTATCACTTTCTACTACATCCTAGCGAAGATTTTAATAAAAACATGTCAGAAATTTTTCAATTTTTTGTGAAAAGCCTAGAACAGCGGTGAAATATTAGCTGCGTTTGCCTATGGATTTTTGCTTGTTCACGGAGGAATTTTGACATTGAAATTGTCCAAAGTTCCACAAGATTTTCCAGCCTTGTGCCAACTGTCGATTACAATTATCAAACCGAACACACCATAAGATGGCAACCATGCAAAGATTTGTTTCAGCTACTAAATGTTACCGCTACTACCGTACGTACATTGTCCGTCCGCTTTCTTTGAAATTTTCCACTTTCGCGTCAACCTCCAAATACGTAATAAACCTTAATCGAATCGCAATACGACGTACAACAGAGCTTTCACTAATCTGAAACTTAATGGAACCCTTAATGGTTTCACCTCGGGAGCCATAATGATCGACTTGGCGTGAACGGTATTACCGATAACAGAGAATTATTCGACCGGGCGACAGAAATAGAAACGTCGTTGAACGAGTAGCGAATAGAGACTGTAGCGGCGTTAAGGAAACGGCAGAGGCGGTTTTCAAGGTACAACCGTGTACCTGAGAGTCACGGACTGAAGCGTTTGCAGTCGCGCGTACCCGCTGTACAAAGTCGTAGCTCGCGGCCCTTTCATTTGTAAACGAAATTACAGAATAAGGCTGGCTAGGAGAAGCTGGAGGGCTGAAGAAAGAGAGGAATAGAGAGTTGGCGTCAGCATCGAGCTGGCGACGGTTATGCGACGAAGCTGGCAGGGCGAGGGGGTCTGCTAGAAAAGCGGGAGGAGAGCGGACAGAAGGGGGTGGATTTTACTCCGAAGCAAACGGCTCAAAGGAAATTAAGGAGCATTCACTCTACGAGAAGCTCCTACGGAGAAATATCTTCTCTGTGAAGAGAGGCGCGACTAGAGAGAGAGAGGGAGAGAGAGTGCACAAGAGCTGGAAGCTACGAACTGGTTTGGAATACGAGAGAATCCAGTCTGAATCTTTCTCTGCAAAGGACAAGACTTCCCTTTCTGTCTTTGCCGAAGCAAAATCGGTAACGGAGGCGTACCCCTTCCGACAAATGCCGAATATCGTCGTGCCCTCGTCTTCGATAGAATCCTCCGACCCTCTTCGAGCTCACGGACGAACACAGTTTTAAGCAAAGAACAACGAACAGCTTTTTATCGTTGTTGTTATCTTGGTCGTCGTCGTCGTCGTCGTCATCGTCGTCGTCGTTGCTACGATAAATAATAACCAACAAATATCAACCGGTAGAAATATTTTGTCCGAGCTGCAGGATAGGTAATACTAATCGGAGGAATATTAATCGGATCTGTTTCAATTTTAAAGCGACGTTCGTCCCTAGCAACAAGTATATACCCGAAGAATTGGAACGTTTGTCTCTGTTGCGATTTGCGTTGTTGCGTGTTTCTCGGTTCTCTTTGATCTTTACCGCTCTGAACGGAAACAGGAAAGAAACAACAACCTTTGTTGTCGAGAACAGAAACGCCGAGGTACACGGAGGATCGTTGGACGACAAATGGCAACGTTTCGACGAAGCACGTAACACCAACAAGTTCTTCGCTGCAATCGAGTAAAGAAAAGAAAAGAAACGAGAGAAGCTTCGCGAGTCCGCCTTTCGTTCATCGGAAGCAAGGGAAGGGTGAATAATTGGAAGGGACCGGGTGGTCCGGGGCGAGTCAAGGCGCAATTTGTCTCGAAAACCGAGTCATCCGTTTCAGAGATTTTCGCAAAGCGCAATTTCTACCATAGGAAAAGCAATAAAGGCAGCATGGAAGGGTGAATTCCCGATGAAGCTTCGCAAGCAAGGCGGCATGCTTGAGAGCGCTCTAGAAGCACCATTGCCCTCATCCTGTTTTTCATCCCTTATTTTGCCAGAGGGGGTAGAAGAGGGTCGGTAAGACGGGGGTGGCAGTATGGCCGCTTTACTCCGGGACTCCGCCCTCGAGTGGCTTCCCTCGAAAGGGGAGAGAACTTGGAAAACCTGACTATCCTACAGGGTAGTACAAAGTACGTACTTACGGCGTAGCGCGAAACGAAATGGGGGCGATGTAACCGCCCGGTGGGGGTGGAAACGTCGTTCCGTGCGTGGCATCTAGCAAGCGTTTAAGCGCAACGTTTATTTTTATCGCGTCGCCAACTGCGACGTGCGTCACATTCGCCGATCTTAACCGTTTAACGAACGCAAAATACGTTGCTCGCTCGAGAAGGAACCGCTGCCGATCCACTTGTGCACGAAATATTGGTAATTATGACAATAAAAAGATCGAAAAGATTGAAAAGATTGAAAAGATTGAAAAGGGGAGAAGACATTTACAAGCTACTATTTTATCGATTCCCTGACACATCGCTTCGCTCTGTCGCTCTAATTTGACCCAACGTGATGATTAATAGCGATAACTAATAAACAAATAGCACAGATATAAGAGAGGAGACGTTAGAATTGACGTTAGGCTCTCTTTATTTGGTAACGCTAGAAACCTAACCGGGAAAGGTCACGTCGAGAAATCGATAGATGTCAAAAGTAAAAAGATCAAAACGAAAGTCGAGATTAATAAGAAAATTGGAAATCTAACAGCGTACTATTTCGATCTTTTTATCTCGAAGATTCTTTTATTTCAAAGACATTTTTTCAGAGTCGAATAGACGACATGTTCCTGGCCTGGACGAAATATAAATCTAACCGAGCAAGGCTACGTCGAAACAAAATAATTAAAACTAGTCGAAACAATAGTCGGACTGATAAGAAAGTTGGGAATAAAATAGCGTACTACCTTAATTCTTCCATTTTTCGGTTCGTCCTCGAAGCTCGAAGAGTCTGAGAAACGAGGCACCGTCGATCACGGGTCAAAATTGTAAACTGACCAAAGGACGGGGACGCATCCGGGAACTGGTCAGTTCTGGTGCCCCACTCTTCCTGTTTCCCCCTAAGTGACCGGCGAGGTCCCTGGATATGTGGGAAAGAAAACCAGTTTCCGTGCGGGATAGCGGGCCAAGAAAGATGGACAATCGACTATTGGAGGTCGATCCGACTCGGACACGAGAAACGACGAAAAAAAAAAAAAAAAAGAAAAGAAAAAAGAAAGGAAGAAGCGAAGGAGACAAGACGTAAACCTGTTCTGGGTCAATCCGCGGCCCTTCTGACCCAGAGAAGGGTTTCTTGCCTTCCCCGTCTTTCACCCAAAATCCCACCGTTTGTCGTATCCACGCGTCACGGTGGGAACACGTTCAAGCATCGAGCTTCGACGTCGAGTTAGGTATTCTTCCTTGAAAATTCACGTACTTGGAATATTTTCTCAAAATAATGTGTCTCGAAATTTTAATCTCGGAGTTGAAGTTAATTTCTAATTTCTCGTGAGAAATTCACCGTGGCGGTGGTCGACGAAAGTAAGAAATTCAGAGTATTTCAGGAATTTCACTTACGTCAGTACGATGTAATTTAGCAGTATTTTTACGCTAACGAAGAGCATTATCCCGTGTGACAGGCAGAATGTGAAACGATTTTCTTCGCGCACAAGATCGACCCCATTGATTTTACTGGGAACAAGAGCGACCGGATTTGCAGCCGGACAGTTGGGACCAGTTTCGACGATTCGGTTTCGTGGCGTCTATTCGGCAGAGTGTCTAGTTCGACCAGTTTTCAAATATTTCTGGGACAGGACAATGTCCAGAGGAGCGGCAGATGCGGCCGACCGATGAAAGAGCCGCTCTCCCCGAATGAAATTTACTTTTTGATTCAAATGTCTCGCAACGAAAAGGATTTATCGCGAACCGGGCAACGAGAAGCCTTCTTTTTCCATCGGTTTCTTCGTTCCTTGCTCGAAACTGACGAGAAAAAAAAAAGGCGATCCGAACAACCGACGAGGTATGTGCCACGTCTGTGAAAATAACGGAGAGTTCCCTGTGCCGAGTTTCGTGTGCCGATACGCCGGAAGGTAATGACGGGTGCACCAGCGACGTTCATTAAGAAACTTTAATTAAGTTCCATCAAGTTCGAGCGAAACGGCGGGCGAATAAGAAGTCCTTCTCCCGTTAAAATCGACGTCAGTGCCGCGCGAATCTCCAAACCCTGACGTGGATTACTTCGAGATGACGAACGATCCGGCCAATTTTCGTAGAGATTCCGATCGCGATCGATCATTTCACAGTTGGCACGGGAACATCGACTAATTTTTCTGTTATACCTGCGACGATTATTTAAAAATACACACAAAGTAAACCTCGAATGTGTATAATATACGAGACGATTGATCGTAAACGCATAACACGATAAGAGATAATTGAATATTTTAAACAAAAATTGGAATCATTTGAAGATTATCTACGTTGAAAAGCTCGAGAGTCGCGATCGATCAGTAGGACGAATCTACTTTCTGCCTCGACGACAAAATCATTAAAGAAATGGTCATTGAATCGATAAAAATCTACACACGCGCAACGCTTAAATTACGGCGAAACGCACCATAGAGAAGCGTTAAGATTACCGAATGGACGTTGAGAAGCTTAGGTCTACCGACAACGACGAAATAGAGAAGTTATCGACGTTAGTTGCCAACTAACGAAGATAACAGGCAGGATACAACGGACCTACTCGATACCTACGACCTATCCCTACACGTTCAAAAGCTACGAAACAGCTACGAATGACCGTTTGAAACAGATGTTTCGTCACGATCATCTTGCATCGCCAATCAAAACTTACTCGCTGTACTACTCACGATGATAATCTACTACGTGTTGAAGAAAACCTACATCGCTATGAAACTGCTACTTGTCGTCATTGAAACGTCGTGAATCATCGTCGCAAGGATTTCTTCGACGTGTGCAATCACAATCACGAATGTTAATTACACCAGAGCCCCTGCGTGGTGCGCACGAACCGGTGCATAGGTTTCAGGATCAGAGGGGTGCAGACGACGAAGAAAGAGAGAATCGAGGTTCGATCCGGTGTGACCGGTGGTCAGTGGCGTTTCTCTTTTCTTCGTGGCATCATTAGCCCAGCGGTATCGGCGCGACAATGCGGCGAAATGTCTCGCGTGCGGTCAGTTGATCATTAATAAGCAATTATTCAACGGCTCGTTAGATCGCGCGGACGCATAAGATCGCGACAAAAGGCCTGGACGGATGGAAGGAGAGGGACGCGTGCTGACCACGTTCGAACACGCGATGCACACGGCCAACTTGTGTGTGCCTTTCTATTAGAGCAGCCATCGCCCCAAGGCATCGACGGCACCCCTCTGTCCAGTCCTTCTACCGAACTGCCACTGAACTAGTTCCTGGCCATTGGTCACTCCGACTGTGATTAATACCGAAGACTATCAATCTATCGAGACTAGTCGGCGATCGTTGAATCTTACGAAACGCTACGGGATAGCATCGAATTATCGAGATCGTCCGAATCAACGAAACCTTACAATTTTGACACGTTTGCCGGTCTAGATAACATCACCAGAAAAATTCAGCATATTCTTTATAACGAAACCCAAGACCAAAGAAAAGAGGAGAATCGATAGAAGTGGATTTGTTATGTTCCGTGAAAGAACTTGATAACCAATAATTCAATAACTCCGTGTTATCGAAACTCTGTCTGTTTGTTCTGATGTAGGATTAAATACGTATCATTCTGGTATATCGAACGTCACAAAATTAATTGCTCGCAAGAATTCACAGATATCAGTCGCTTATCTTTAAGAAATTTCTTTCCGTCCACGTTAACCATCAAATCGCATCAACGAAAATCATACTGTCGTGTTTTTCATACGCGATCCACGCGTTTGTCACACGTCTCACGATGATTGTCATTACGCTGCTGCTCGCATCGTTGGTCTCCGCTTCTTAGTCGTCGTCATCGACGATAGTCCGAAGAGAATCGCGAACCTATCGACAAAGTATTCGCTATTCGAGGTTCTGAGAGCGAAGTTAATAAATATAACGAGGAAGAAACCGAGGAGACGCGAAGGAAGGAAAACAGAAGGCGGGAGAGAGGATAACATCCTACGACAGGGGCAGACCGACAAAAGAGACCAAGAGAGAAAGAGGGAAAGAGGGAAAGAGGGATACGGGCGTGCGGTGGGCGCATGCGGATGGTAGTCGCGAGCATATAAGTAAAGTTTGTTCGCAACTTATAATGGGGATACCCCGCTTTCGTATCACGAGAAGGATGAGGTAGCAGGGTTCGAGGCTAGGTTACTCCTCTCTCGTAGACGAACTTGTACCGTAATAGACCGTGCAGGTGCAATCTACGGCAGCAGGCAAACTGCAAAGAGGACTAACGCAGGCAGGACGTGGTTATCGATGCTTTGTGCGCGGCCCTCTGTTGCGCCTCTGCCTATGACTCTTGTATCTACGCGCAACGTTACACATACCTGCAACCATCGCACTGATAACGACCCCGTTGCTACGAAAATATCGTCTACGGCGTTGATAAAGTACGAAGAAATTCGAAGCGAGTAGAAGAAAGGGAAGAAGTATCGCTCGAAGTAGAATTACAGTTAAGGCGGTTGGACTATAGAAAAATTATCTGGTAGATCATCTGGACATGGAAGGGTGACACGCCTCTAGCACGAGGGGCACCTTTTTACGCCAGGCCTACAAGGGCACCGAGGCGGGGCCTTGTTCCACCCCTGATCGTATGGGCGAATGGTCGGAAACATGGTCGTCGCTGGAGAAAAACTCTTCCTCTCTGTGTAATGGACTCTCGATTAACGGCAGTGCGATTTAACGCTGTCTTACGAAATTTATCATCATTCCACGATCGCTCCGCGCTTGTCGTTACGCGCCTTTTTAAGAAGACACGAACAAACATCAAGGCGAACAATCGGACGAAAATGAGTTCTTTCGTATTTTGCAACATGTGAAATCTAAGTTCGGAAGCTCGTGTGTCGTGCCCAAACGCTAGATACGTGGTTCGCGTGGAAAGATTCGCGAATGTTCGCGCTCCGTATTACGAGAAAAGAATCCGGAGTAGAAAGTTACGAGAAAAATAGCAACGATCGTTTGCAAGTTTGTGCGAGGCAGTTTAGCAACTGTACGCGTCCACGGTGCATAGGGGTTGCATCGGAAAACTCTCGTGCACGCAGTCGATAGCAAAAAAAATGGAAAGGTTTTTCTCTTTTCGCTGTAGAGGACGGGATGGTAGAATTCCAGACGGTAATGTAGATTTGGGAAGTTTCCCAAGGGACCAGGAGATGTCGCGCGGATACCGCATAAAAAAGTTAGGGGACGATAGGGGTGTCTGAAGCTTTTTTCAGGCGTCCATAAAAAAAAAGCGATCGCGCAAAAAAGAGGCGCACATACGTATCCTAACTGGAATCTCGACTCGGAGGTAATAGAACTCCCTCCTTAAACACGTTCCTGCTTTCAACAAGTGTTTCGATATAATTCAACGAACAAGCTAAAAAGTACATGTTGAAAAGTACATGTACGATTGTATCTTGATTCGACACCTGTAGAGAAGGATGGAAGTTGTTTAGGAAAGATTCGACCGGTCGCCGTTCAAGCGCTATAAGCAGACAGACGTTCGAGGCGAATATAAAACGTGCTGTTCACCCTCTGGCAATTATTCGAAACCCTCGGCGGCACGAAAATCTTCGGTTCGTTCGTGCGTCCATCCCCCGGCGCGGGGAATTATTAAAATCCAGATTGAGACGAGAGCGATCGTTCGCGGAAATCCCGCTCGCAGCCACGAAACAAAACCAACGGACCCTCCGTTTGCTAATCGGAATAATCTGTTCGAGACGAGCCTTCCACCCCTTCACTCCGGATCGGCCGTTTTCTTTTCGGGCGGAGGAGAAGATACCGACGATAACTTCCGCTCGAAAACAATGCCTCAGATTTTAAACAAGCATCTGCGTCTTTAATCCGACGCGGACGGAAGCATCGAAGCGAAACTCGTAGGAAACTGAAAGATCCATTTTTCGTCGTCGAATTAACAGGAATTTGCTGGCAGAGTGTGTTCGATAATTAATCCCGAAAGGAAGGAATTCAGTGAGATTTCTGGAGTAAGATGCGCATCCGGCCAACCTGGACAGCTCTCTGTTTTTCAAGGGCGCGCTCCCGAACGATCCCGTCGGTGGCCAGGCGGCTGGAAAGGGCAACAAAAGGAGAGAATACCCCGGGCAGCTCGCTCGCGCAGTTATAAAACGCTTGTTACTGGCGCTGGCTCTCGCAATGTTTAATAATTACAACGGTCGAAGGGATAGGGTGGGAAAGAGTCGACCGACGAAGAAAGAAACGGCTTGGCAGAAACAGCAGAAACGGCAGAAACTAAGGAAACGACGAAGAAAGACGGAACGCGCGGCAACGCGGCCAGAAGAGAGGCTGACTACGGGGGGGGTGGTTGAAGCAAGACGAAAGGAACGGACGGCAGAGCGAGGCTGGGCAGATAGAAGACGAGGGTGGCGGAGAAGAGGTTGTACGAACGAACGAACGAACGAACGAACGAAAGAAAGAGCACGAGTGACAGAGAGAGGAGGAGAGGAAGCGAGAAAGAGCCGGGTCGAGGGAGAGACCTTCGTAGACGGAGGTTGGAGGTGGCGAAGAAGGTTCGTGGAAAAGGCAACACGGGCGAAGGCAACGAGAAAACGGGGGTAAGAGCGAGACACGCTGAGAGAGAGAGAGAGGCGACCCACGGCTGTTGGGATCTCCTGGTGCGCGAGAGAGCACCAGCGAAGGAAAAAGGGGGGAAAATAAATTGAAAGCAAAATTGTACTCGCACAAGAAAATGGAATTATTCCTCGACGCTGTTCCAGCGAGATACGAAGAAAAAGAAGGGTGGCGGCAGCGGCGGAGGGCTGAAGGAGAAGCCGGGCAAAGAGGAGGGTAAGGTTGTCCGAGATGGATTCGGGCTCCATTGTGCTCGCAGGAAGAACCGGATGAGGAGGTGAGGCGGAGGTGGTGTAGCTGGTAGGCAGTCGAGGCCGGTGGGTGGAGGAGGAGGGCGAGGGCCAGCAGCAGCGATGCCGAGGTGGGAAACTCAAGACTCCAGGGGGGTTTCGGAGGTGTGACGTGGTCGAGAGTAACCATCCGCGGTTCGAGAAATTTTCACCGCCGAGAAAAAATTAAACTCCTGATCCGAATCGCGCCGTTTCTGCCTCCGAGAAACTGATTCGTCTCCCCGACCATGTTCGCTAAGCCGTTCTTCGTACGACAAGGATAACAATACCGCCTTGTCGAAATACACGCGCATTAACGCACCGAGTGCGATTTTCATTTCCAACGAAATTGTCGGCGCACGATCTCCTAAGATCGCTCGTTAACAGTCTCCGATCAAGCGGTCCGCTATCCGAACCCAGGAATCGCAGGAAGAACGTCTGACAATTGGTCAGACTCTGGCGAATCAAAAGTCGAAATTTCGCGTGTTTCGCGCGATAGAAAGCCTGATCTCGTGCTGTGTTCGCAGTGTACGGGACGGTTGCCTCTCAAAGGCGTCGCGGGGTTTCCATCCTGCGAGTGCAGCGGAATTACGAGTCCCCAAAGCGACGCAAATGAAATTTGTATCGCGAGGCAGGAAAAGAGTGGAGCCGAGGATGGCCAGAATCGCGGCGAGGGAAAGACAGAGACGCAAACAGAGACGGAGACAGAGAGAGAGAGATAAAGAGAGAGAGAGAGAGAGAGAGACGACGCGCGAGTCGTGTCCGTTCTTAAAGGTCTTGCCGGGACGTCGGGCTGGAACGCAAGCCCTAACTAAGTTCCGCCGATAATGGCAATTAACGGAAAACACACGACCGGGGTAATGATATTCCCACGCGCGTACATCGGCTCGTTGCGTGTCTGTGTCTGCGCCTGTGTATCTTCGTTCCGATGTAAACGCGCCCGCCTCTACACACCAGGACTATCGTATACAAACGCGCCAGTTAAAGAGGGTGCACGGAGGGCCCGGGGGTGGTTTCTATGTACGCGGGAGCCTACCACCCAATAAGGTCGCCCGCTCTTGGTCTTTTGAACGCGACCTCTGTGCAGCTGCCTCGTACGTTAGGTATCTATCTATCCATCCATTTATTGGAAGGTAGAATGGAAGCCAGAGAGGAAGGGGGTGAGAAAGGGTGCACGGCAGAGGAGGATGCTTGGTACTTAGGTCCTCTCAGCATCGCTAATTACCCAACGATACTGCCTTCGTGAGCGAGTGTGTATACGCGTAGCAGCGGGCTAGCCATCCCCTCGATCGACCATGAAGAACGTCTAGCTATCGGTTGCGCGGAAAAATACAGCGTAGTCTGTTTTCGTACGGTCTTTCAGGGAAAGCATCGAAGGCCAGAGACGTCCGGGAACGCTTCGGTGGTTAGGTTGAAAGGAATGCCGTATTCCCGCGGGTATGCTCCTTTTTTTAGGCCAATTCTTCGATTCGGATTACGGATACACTCGATAGCACACGTGCCAACAAGAGTAATTCCGAGTGTAAAATTACACGGTGCATCTCTTTTGGGTCCGAGCATACCGATGGATTTTTATGGAAATTGTAAAACAGCCTGAGAATTAAAACGGTGTTTTCCTAAGAAAATTGCTAACGCGTAATGGATCGCGGATAGACCGTGCGTTGCCTGTATACGTGCGTTTATGTATTCTGAAGCGAAGCCAACACCGTGGCCTTGAACGTGACGCATCGATAAGAAGCGCACAAGTAGACAGAGTTGCGTTAGAATTTGGTACATGTAAGATAAGAAACGAACGAAGAATATATTTCCAAAACTGCCTTCTCGTCTCCGATTATCGGATCGTACGTTCAAATACGAATAGAAATAATACGAACATGGTAAAATTTACTTAGAAACGTCGCTCCAACTGCTTGAATCGTATCGCGAAATAAAAGCATTCCTGGTGCTTTCAATCAAAACCACGTGCACGTACATCGATTACATCGTAGATAGAAACGACGGATAAATTAATGGAAATATCGCAAAGTTTACTTACAAACAGAGATTGTCGAGATATTAGGAAACGAAGACATTCTGGACGCTTTTAAATAAAACCTCGTATACGTCAATTTGTCGACGCGTTTCAGAGATCGTGAAAGACAGCGCGATATACCGCTGATACGACTAGCCTCGTGGCGAGACGAATTTAAGCCATTTGGAAACTTAGCCGCGCAAAGTGTAGCTCGCGAAACAGCGGTAACAAACTTAGCTTATTGCAATGTCGTCGGTGGTCTATGAAAATTCCGAAACAACATCAAAATGCACACGTGCCTTCGAACCGTGTTTGCGTATTCTACGAACATTACCCTTCCGAAGAGGGAAAAAGATACAACAACGACAAGCGATATCGTATCGCGAAGATAGTCGGTGCGATCGAAGGGCACGTGAGGCTATTACAGACGGAGTAAGGAGTTACAGCGAGCAAAGAAACGATCCGAAAAGATAAAAGGCGAGAGAGGAACGAGGGCGAGCATCGAGGAGACAGAGAGAGAGAGAGAAGGGGTGAGGAAGAAGGAGAGAGAGGGAGAGAGAGAGAGAAAGAGGAAGACGAAGTGTCGAGAAGCAAGAACGAAAACCGCAGGGGTAGGAATCCCTTAAAACATTCGTGCAGCTTCCATCTTGCCGATATTATTGACGTTTTTTGCCACCCCTATTTTTCCACCCCCTTCTTCTCCACCCATCGTCACGGTGGGGTTGACGGGGTGGTTCAGGGACGAAGAAGTAGGAGGGAGGGTGGGTTGCTAGCTCGAACGAAAAGGGGATGAGGGTGGCTGGCGCGGACGAGAAGGGGCAAGAGGAAGTAAGACGGCTCTTATTCGCGCGGGGTTTTTAGAATACTTTATTGACTGAGCCTTCGTGGAACGAGGGTGGCTTGGGATGGTGGGTGCAGGGGGTGGCTGGCTGGTGGTACTGTTGGAGGAGAGCGGTTTAGGGGGAAGGTTGGGCGAGCTTCGAACGAAGGATGAGAAACGAGAGAAAAACATTAGGAAAGTACGCGGGTGAGACGAGGACGAGCGAGTGGAAAGAACGAGAGAGTGAGGGAGAGAGAGAGAGAGAGTGAGAGAGAGTGAGAGAGAGAGGGAGAGAAGAGGAACCGGAGAGAGTTGGCTCGCTCTCGTTTTTGAATTTAAATACCAGAGCGTAGGAGAGAGCGGAGCCTCGGGTCTCCAGGAGCCCCTGCAGCCGGAAAACCCCCGTGACTCTGACACTGTCTTTGCGAGAAATTAATGAAGCGAAGTGGGTACTACCATGGCCGAGATGCCGGCAGCAGCCTTTCCTTGATCTCTTTCTTCCTCTTTCTCTCAATTTCTCTTTATTCCCAACCTCTTCTCCTGGCTCCTGGCTCCTGGCTCCTGGCCTCGTGCCTCTCCTCACCGCCCAACGCGTCTTCCTTGTTTTTTGATCTTCGCGAAACTCACGTTGTTAAGCGGGACTCTTTGCGTTCGACTGCTCTCGCAGCTACGGACGCGTCCGACGAGAAACGAGCTGCTTGCAACTTTGACCTACCGATTCTCCACTTTTCCGTCTTTCGCCAATCAGTTCCCCTTGTTCGCTATCCATCTGTCTTTGATCGCGCATGTTTATTCCAGATTGTGCGTCACCCGCTTCTTTCAACCTGATTCGAAACGGGGCTATCAGTTTCGCGCGATGAATTCTTCGCAGGGCGATTAATAAATTGCGAGTATTTAAACAACTGGAAAGTAGAGAATACGGAAGAATCGCATGGAGAAGCGAGGACTGTGTTCCCTGAGAGCAGAGCAGAGCAGAGCACAAGGGAAGGGGGCGTGATTCGAGAATTGTCCGAAATCGGGAGGGGATCGAATTCGTGCGGCGTAATGAGTGCTTGGCCCAGGATTTGGGCCATATGTCGAATGACCCTTACCGCTGACCCGACACAACCTTCGTCCGAAACGGCTCGTTTGGTACTTTCAATAGGATTTGCGTATACCGCTGGATATATACAATTCTATCCCTTCTGTCGCGTCGCGCTTATTGTTTGCATTTCTTTCTTCTTTTTCTTTTTACCGTATTTCTTATTACCGTATAGTTCACCGGTACTCTCGCATTGCGACTAGACCGCGAGTTTTTAAGCGTTTATTTATTATTCCTTTGCTGTATTCAGGAAAATACGAGTTTGCGAATAAATATTCGTTGCATAGAGATTCGACGCAATCTAGTTTAAATAAAATTTACTTGCTCTTCGTGCAAGATTAAGAATTACGAATATCAGGAGGAAGAAGAAGCAGAAGAAAAAGAAGAAGAGGAAGGAATCGATGATACGACAACGAGGTTCGAAGACAAATTCGTCTTTCATCCGTGGTGTTTTAGGTTGGTCGTGGAATCGGCGAAAAGAGGAGAAAAGCTGGAAGCAGCAGCAAAGGGTTATAGCCAGAACGAAGGATGACCCCTTCTTCGCTCGATGGGCAGGCCGAGAAGGAAAACTTTCTAATCGAGAATTATGAAAGTTATTTGCTGTGCCGTGGCTCTGTGCGAAGGATGGTCCGACGAGGAGGATGTCGACGGACCGAAGGGGTCGACGAAGAAGGATGAGACGCGGCCGAGCGAGAACGCGATAGAAATAGAGCGAAAGAGAGGCGCACGGAATCGGAAAAAAGGAAGGAACGCCCAAGGCAAATCGGTAATTTCGTTCTGCGCGTGCGGCTATGATATTTCCAACCGTTTGGCCCCTTCTTCTTCGTCCCCCTGCGCGCCGTCCCTCTTACCTTCCTTCTTCCACCCCTCTGGAGAAAGTAGCTAGGCTCTCCGGAGCTCTGCAGAAGACAAGGGCGGCCGGGTGGCGAGTGGGGCGGAAGGTGGCTGCCGCGGGGGAACGGGGATGCAAATTAAAATCCTCGCCGTTTTCCCGTTTCTTATTTTCCACGGTGGTTCTCAACCAAAGTCATACCTCCGTATCCTTTCTTTCTCGCGCATAGAAACGTTTATCGAATCGTACTGTCGAACTATCGTACATATCGCGTGATATATACGACGTATCTTCCTACATCCTTCCTATCGAAGAAAGCTTCTCCTTCACTCGACATTCTCTCTTGCCAATCCGACTTTCGTTAATACGTACGATGTATACGATCATAAACGATTTTTATACAATGCCTCTTTGTACATCGTAAAGCTTTGCATACGTACGATAAGTATGTACGCGTTTATCCTGTGTTTCTGAAAGAAATGTTTGATATTTGGTATAGATTTTAAATCGTGTCTCGTTTTTAAATCGCGGTTCTTCGTGAAATTATTGATATATCAGTATCGTATTCCCCTTTCTCACGATGTATCATTGTAACATAATTTCAGCCGCGATATATCTTAATCACGGGGCAAATGTAACGATTATCCGAACGTCTTTGAACGGGAGCGTCGTATCCGTCGTTATGAACTTTTCCCACGGATTCATCGTGATTTTTGACCAATCTTTGGAGATATCGCGACTTCTTGATCACCCTGTTTGCCCGTAACAACGGATTCCTCTTCGAGAATAGCGAACAGAGAGGGGCCATCGATGACAGAGTCGCAACGAAACGAAGAAGTTCGTTTTCTGCGTGTTCCGCGAGCGAGGAGACAGCACGATCGTCATCCCGGAACAACAGTTGCATTTGACAACCTCGCGCGGGCTCCGGACTAAGACAGATTAAGTATTTTAAATTGAACAGAGGAAGGAGAGGTTCCGTGGCCGGGAAGGCCGTCCTTGGGGGTGGTCGAGGGCGGCCAGGGGGGAGGGGGAGGGGGCTGGCAGTCGTCGGAGTCGGGGGCTTTTTCCCTCCTTATCTGCTTCTCTCTTCGTTCTCTCCTGGCCGGAGGGAGTTCAGTTTTTATAATAAAAGACCGTAATTAATGCCGCCCTCCTTCTACCGCCGCCGCCGCCGCCGCCGTCCCCGCCAACCCCGTCCTTCTTCTTACCTACCCCTTGGCTCGCTCACCCACCTCCTCCACCTTCCTCGAGTCCTTTCTCTCTGCTGCCGTCCCTGTCCGATTCTCCGGAGGAAGAGGGGCGCGAGAACCGCCCTGAGCTTTGCTTTTTTCCCTCGGACCAACGGAGCAGCGACCGCTTTCGAGTTTCTTTTCACCGACGAAACTATCCAGGGAAACGTTTATCGCGTTTCCACCCGCTACCTTTTCCTTTCGGCATCGAGGGTGCTTCTTCGTTTTTTAAGGCAGACTCCCTCTCTCCGGAACTCGGTATCCAGGGTAAAAGATTCGAGGTCATCGTTTGTTCGCCGGTCAGCGTTAGCTATCGAGAATCATTAAGTAAATTGCCCGTTAGTTAGGGAGAAGAAGAGAACGGGTCAAAGGAAAGGGCGGCGTCGCTCAAAGCGATTTCGTTTTCCCGTTCGGGCTACAACGTCGCCCAAAGTCCACTGTCTCTCTTCTCTGCTGCCCCTGGAGGTTCCTCAAGTTTCCAACTTGCTTTTCTGACGCTCGGAATTAATGTTTCGACGCGTTCGATACGTCTTGCGCCCGCGATTTATCGCGGTCCCCGCGCGGTCGTCCCTCCTCGACCGTCAGAATCTGGCTCAACCGGATGTGAAAGCATGTTCAACGTAGAAATTCATCGCATCTAATTTATTCCACTGCAATACCATTGGTATACGAAGTTTCCAATATTTCTCTTTCCTAGTGTCTCTTTATTAGCGAGAAGATAGTAGAAGCGGTAGTACTTGCAACAAAGTAACAGGTCTTGTTGCGCTTACGTAGAGCCTGGACGGTGTCGGAGTCGTTGGAGTCCCGTGTCGAAGAGGAAAGGAACACGTGTCTCGAGGAGCACAATGACCGATAAACGCGTTTGCTCGGCACGTTTACCTGAAGGCTCGGCGTTGCACCCGGTCCGGGTGACCGTTAAACGTCCGAAAAATCCCGAGGGCCGTGCTGGAAACCGGTTCCGCAATTTTTATGGGGTCATCCGGTCGGTCGAGAGGGGAGGTCATCTCTCATTGAGGTCAGATCTCCCCTTTACGAAAGCCGCCAGGCCGGGCATCTGGTCATCGGGAATTAAAAAGTGCGAAAAAACTTACCTGACCAGTTCTCCGGCCCCCTGGCATACCGGCGCACACGTGGACAGCTCTCGCAAGGGTTATGCTAATGCGGAAAGGGCCGTTTGGAAGCTGTTCCTCTTGCTCTCCCTCCCTCCCTCTCCCTTTCTCTCTCTCTCTCTCTCTCTCTCTCTCTCTCTTGCTCCATCTTTCTCCCTTCTTCATGGTTCTCCTCGTTTTTTACCCCCCCCCCATCCCTTTGGTCCTTCCACAAAAGCCACGCAGCACGCCAGGTAGGGTCACTTTTGAGGAACGGGTTTCCGGATTTTTTCGCCGTGATCAAAGGGTCCCGTGACAGGGTGGGGAATGGCCAGCGCGATTTTCACCACGAAACCCGGTTAGACGGTTTACTGGACACGCGCGATCAACCGCTTCTCGATCTCGCTCACGATCTCTCGTGTTCCTTTCGATCGTTGTTTCGTTTAACGCGCCGATGATACCGTTTTAAGAACTCGAGTCTCGGCGATATTTTAACGCTCCTTGTATCGAATAGTACAGTCTTGTTCAGGTTAACTCGGTGATAATGTGAAAACGTGAGTGTTTGGTTTGAACATAGACTTTTATAATAAGCTGGGTTACTTATCGATCGTTCCTCGTCCATTCGATACGTTGCTTGATAAACGCGACAATGTGAAGAAAACGTGAAACTTCTTTCGGGGCAGAAGTTGCGCTGGATTTTCGTGATTTTGCAATCGTTCCTAGAATCATTCTTGCCTTGTTTAAATCCATCACCGATAACGCGGAAAATGTGACTTCTCGGTCGCTTCTTGATCGTTTCCGTTTCCTTCGGCATTGTCATTCGCAGACGATAAAGTTTCAAGAACGTGTATGATACCTGCTAATAATAGTTTGGAAATACGTCGGTGATGAGAGGAAAATGTCAAGGTGTTTCGACGTAAAAGTTAATCGTGGATTTCCATATGATTTCTCGGTCGCGGAACGTCTCGAAGCGGAAGAAAGCGAGGGAAGCAGCGAGAATCCATCGAGTCGCGCCTTTTATCGGCGACAAAGTTTGTAAATCGCAGGCCACGGAAGGAAGACGTAGCAGGAGTGCTCGTGTTACAGGATCGATTAACAGTTTGTTTGCGTGGCAAGTTTTGCGCTGCTTAGTGACGAGTGTTGACGACGCACGGAGTATTCGCGAGGTAGGGAGGAAAAATTCGAACCGATCGAAAATTCGCGGGAAACTTGGTCGAACAGTGGAACGAAGTTACACGCGCGATCGACTTTAAACTTTCGTCTCAAGGCAGCGCCGCTTTAAATTCCCTTCGGAATCGCTTTGATTCCAGCGTGTCGCTTCGAATATCCTCGAAACTCGAGGAATACCAGCTAATGTCGCGATCCTTCTTACTCCTTTCTTATTCCATGGATTCTGCGCGATTGAAATCGGAAAGCCATAAGCGAGGATTTTTCCTGGCTCGAGGGGGCGATTAAAACGAAATTAAAACTGCAAGTTTCACAAAAGCTTCGTTAATCTCCAAGTAAAGCGCAACTTCCGAAAGGGCCTTTCCGACCAAGCTCGACCGTGAATATCGTGTTTTATATCAAACTGGAACGAAAGTTCGATTCTTTTAATCGCGCTTATTCCTATTTAACGCGAGTACAGTGAGGCTCACGGATAGTATTCGAACACTTGAACGCTTCTCGTAACAAGTATCTTCCACATATATCGTAACAGGGTTAATACTTTATACGAAATATACGATTCGCCGATGCGATCGAATTGACGCTTATTTCTACCGACTATCTGTTACACGGATATTTATTGCCGATTTTCATCTATTTGTGGGAAATTTAAAGACGCAGGGATATAGAAAACGCACGCAATATACGAAATCGTAAGAAATACTCAAAGTAAAGTACTCGTTACGGGATTTAACGGGGCGCGTAGATCTTTACATCGGTTCGTTCGTTTCTTCGTTCTTACGTTAATGAAAGTATGAAATGGCATAAAAATTTGCTTGTTACGCTTCAACAAACAACGATGCGTATTTGATAATTACGTATCTCTCTTAAAGCAGAAGTTAACGGAGAGAGAGGTGACTGACTTACATATTGACTGACCTACGTGTACAAACATAGAGGCGTACAGTTACGAAGAAGAATCATTTAAAGTTCTCTGTTTCGCAGCATATAACATTCCTCCGCAGCAGCACACTTACACGTGTTCTTACGAAATTAAACAGATCTCCGACCGAAACAAACTGAGGCCAAACTCCAAAGCAAAGTCCTTTCCCTTAAACACGACCGAAGTGCTATAAGAAATTCCGCAGCACTGCAAGCGGAGAAATGAAAAACCTCGCGGAAATTATAACTACCGTTAAAATTGCCTTCTGCCTATACAGCTACTTTCCGTGGAAATCGAGGGACAAACTTCCGTTGCAACCCGATTCCTTGATTCGCGGAGAAAAGACCGGAGAAAGGGATAATCGACGATCGTTTAGGTTTTGGGGAGGAAACGAGGAGGCGAAACGAGGAGGCGAAACGAGAAGGCGAGACGAGGAGACGAAAAACGCAAAGAAGAATAAAAGGAATCCACCACGGCCATTTTACTTCGGAGTTTCTTTTTCCAGGCAATCCCCTCGTCGACTGGCTGCCAGTGGTCCGCAATAGCGAAAGGGGATGGAAGAAAACTCGGGGGACGGAAGGGTGGCTGAATTGGACGGGGGTGGTGGTTTTTCTGACGTCAACCCACCCTCGCGAACTCGGTCTACCAGCCTCACCCTCGGTTTTCGGTAGGAATGAAAGACGAATAACATGGCCGATAGCTCGCTTAATGCTTGCAACGCGCTCCACTCGGACGAAGCTGC
Organism: Bombus fervidus; assembly: GCF_041682495.2. Taxonomy (NCBI): domain Eukaryota; kingdom Metazoa; phylum Arthropoda; class Insecta; order Hymenoptera; family Apidae; genus Bombus; species Bombus fervidus. The sequence goes on from NC_091528.1 coordinate 11,535,429, forward strand.
CACGGAGAACGCGAGACAGTCGCGGAAAAAATATCGATTGATAGACACGCGTTGACGCCAACGCTATTCTGTTCTATTCTCTCGTAACGAAATAACCCAGTCGTTGCTCGTGCAATGAGACGATACGCTTCCGCTCGATCGGTCTTACGATAGTTGTTGTCATATTGGCTACAAAATTGGTAAAAATTAGATAGACAACAACGGCTTCGACAAACAGTTCTGTTATACGATGAAGAATGTGGCGACTACTAGCTATGCGTGATATATGTACGCGGATAGCGCATATACGTGCGCATCTATAGTACATAATAAACGGCACACGTGTATATAAGTATTATTATATTGGCACGTAAGAAAGCTTCTCACGACTGGCTGAAAAACTCATATGGGCGAGAAGTATCGCGTTACGTTCGATCGCGCAAACAAGCTGGAATCAAATTCAGCGTCTTTCCGCGAGCAAGCAAAGTACCAAACCAAGTTTCCATATTGAGTTTCCGATTAGAGAAACCCTGCCCCAAGATTTGCTCGTACTAACATCGTTATCGTTTAATTTCCCGATAGTTATACTTGGCGTAGTCTGGTCGTGCGAAGAATCGCCAACGGTTTTCGCAGTTTTCACGGGGAAAAAAAGAAAACTCTGCAAAGTTCCACCGAAAACCCTTAATCGCAGTGATTCGTTTACCGACACTGTGACGGGCTATTTTTTGCCAGCAGATAAGGGTAATTAAAGTTAGAAACACCGCTGCATATCGAAGAGAAGACACGGCCGGTGGGGCGGCGAAGGGGATGAATCTCGGTCCTCGGAAGGGAGGGACGCTTTTTGTCACTTGAAATATGTTGAACGTGGGGTGCGTTCGCCCGTTGCGGGGGCAAGCAATGATAAAATGGCGTCACCGAGACAAAGGGTCTTAAGATTTTTACCCTCTGCCAGCTTCTCGCCAACCCTTTTGTCGTGCTTCTTTAATACGGACGCCCAGTCAACTTCTGCTCGATCGACTATCTCGCGCTGGTCCAAGACAATAATTAACGTCTAGTAACGCAGGAGGCTAGCGACTGACGTAAATTATTCGCACTAAATTCTCCCTTTTTCCGTAGTATCTCTCGTGAATTACTGCGACGTTCGTTTGAAAAGTTTTCAGTCCAATGGTCTAATAGCATAACAGTCTAACGGTCAATAGTCGTAGACGATCGTAAATATTTGGACCGTTTCGTATAAATTTTACGTACAACGTCTATCGTACAACTTTTTCAACTCCTCGTACACTCTACCTTATACGAAATTAACAAACAGCTGTTTGATTTGACAACGAATAGATCGCCAAGTACGTATATCTCGAATCAAAGGAACGCTGTAACGCGACTTGACCCTATCGCGATCCTCCGGTCTTTACTTTAGTTTATTATTTTGGAAAGCGAACAGACTTCTAGCATCTTAAGAAACGCTTTAGCACGGATCCGCGAAATCCGTTTCGAATCTACTGCACGATCGAGTGCACAATGATGGAAAGAACGCAGCAGAGATAAAATTTGTTCGAAATTATACGTATACGTGGAATTGTACCGTACGATAAATCTCCTCGACATCGATGCATCTGGCAAACATCTCGAACAATTGCGTCTCGAAGGCTTCTTTGCAGCTCGAGACGATCGGGACGAACGACAACCGTTTCCCGGGTTGGTGTTTTCGCTTTGCATCTTAACGCTGTATTTATACGCGACGCCGGGGCTCGCTTGAGGGTTTTTGCCGGGCTTTCACGAAGCTCTTCAAGTACCGCGCGCTCTCTTCCATCTCGAGAAAATCTTTCGCGGCACGAAGAAGGAACAAAAGAACGTAGCCCCGGATGATTTGCCGGATCGCAGGGGTGTAGGAGGGCCTGGGACTCGCCCTAGGAAGGGGTTCGCCGAAGGAACGAGGGTAAAAGAAGCGGGGGATGCCAACCTCGCCAGTCTTCGAAGGGGTTGTATTTTAAGATTCACCCTCGACTATCTCTGCCGCTCTATCGGCAAGGGGATGGATTTTTCCTTCGACTCAGCCGTCCAGAGAAAGAGACGGCGCGCACGCCTCGATTACGCTACTCCGCGTAATACTCCAACACTCGTTCGTTCTATTCGTTTCTGCACGTTCGTCGATTCGATTCTTATTCTATTGATACTTGTTAAGAGTTTATTACGCAGCTTCATTTTGTTGGCAGTTGTCGACGGTGATGCGATCATAGACGAGAGCAGAAGCTTCTAAGACGAACGGCACGAACGTGACTCGGTGGAAACAATTCGTGTCTGGCCGGACATTAATGTACATCTACTTCTTCTTCGGCGAAGCTACGATCGATTTTTTTAAGAATCGCTATGAACAAACCGTTCGAACGGGGCTATGTAATTACTGTAAAATCATCCGATCAAGAATAAATATATCGCGTTACGGTCTGCTAGAAAAGTTGAAATAGTTGAGAAGGTTGGAAGGTGGGAGCGTGGAGTATCGGTCAAACGTTTGCCAGCTTCTTCGAGAAGCACTTTATATCTTACGAGCACCCTCGACTCTCGAAGGCACTTTGCGCCACGATCCAGCAACGCGACGCGAGGCTAGCTCGAGAGACGCAACGAGGTTCAAGTGCCGCTCGCGGCGGAAAACACATGCCATGACACTTGTAAGCGCGACAGGAACGCGGCGCGACGCGATGGTGTGCTTACTGAATGAAGATCATGCGCGCAAAGGTGAAACAGTTTCTCTTCTATTGTTCGCGATTCACCATCTGTCACCTTCTTGATATATAATGCGATAAATAATAGCCTGTACTCCGTGATGGTGTAAAAATAAAATATTACCACAACTCCCGCGTTTCTTTATTTATTATCGCTATCCTTTCGTTCCTTCTCCTCTATCCTTCCGTATTTATTATCCGACATAAGTTTCACTTGTATTTATACGCTGTTGAAAACAATCGGCGGATTGTTACTACGAATAGTTTCATCGCGCCAAACAAACAAACGAACGAACAAACAAACAAACAAACAAACAGAAGATGTAGAGTCGTATAGACTTGCCAGATGGGCAAGCTATCCGTACGATCAGACCGCGGATGTTTATACCGTATTTACGATACGTATGGGAGGTTTAAAAGTAGTAGAAACACGTACAAAATTCATATAACGTGAAAAACTAAAATTTTCCAAGGCAAAGCGCCGGTTATAAAGGTCGAAACGAAATCTTCCGATAAATTCAATTTCTTTGCATTCGTAAATATACAAAATTGTGGAAAAATCCGCAGTCCGCGACATAATTGTGGGGTGAGAAGAAGTTTTACAAGATATTACGGCCAGTTGAAAAACTTCGAAGTTTAGATCGCCGAGTCCGCAGCGTAACGCGATCCAACTATGTGACGTTTTCCATCTTCCGGTCAACCAAATTCGAAGAGACGTTCGCGCAGCATTCGAGAAATCACACTCGAGCGGATCTTTGACCAGCACCGAAGAAGAACACTTTTGTATTTTTATTGATTTGCCTCGTAAGGGGTAGTTAAGGGGCGCCAACCACCAGTCTTACCCCCACCGTTGGTCCAGCGACCCAGCCACCCCTTTTTCCGAGAGGCCAAGGGGGATGGATTCTCCTTACCTCCCTCCTGGTTCTTTTCCTTTCAAACCCCCACCCTGGGGGGCGGACTAACTCTCTCCACCGCTGGCTTTTCCAACGGACGCCGTTAAAGAAAAGTACCCACCGAAAAAGAAAGAACTTCTTCCCTCCTTTCCCACCCCTTCTACGCTTCGTCTTTTTCCGGCGGGGTGGCTCGCCGAAGAAGGCGGTGGTGGAGGCGGCCAAGGAAATCTCGCTGGTGAAAAGGGAGGTCGAATTGCTCGCGGGCGAAAAGATTTCGAGGTCCACCGGGGGCCGACGCGGTGAGAAAAGTGAAAACTTTTCTACGGTCTCGTTCGCCGCAAGTCCCGGAAGTCGAGAGAGCGCGAGAAAAGAAATAGGAACGAAGCAGAACTTTTACCGCGGTTTCTCTCTCCGTGCAAAAACTTGGCGGCGAGATTTCATTTTGCCGGGGCAATCTCACTCTTTCGGTTTACAATCTAACGGGACTCGTGTTCCGACTGTTCCTTTTTCACCGACAACTTGGTTAAAATAAAGAATCACCGGGGCTTCTGTCGTTTACCGGTAATCGTTCGCCATTTCTGAGTCGTACGAGATATTATTATTCTATTATTCTTTCGGACGAATATTTTCACGAAAATCTACGATACAAACGGTAGAAACAGCGGTAGCTGTGGTAGAAAATATATAATCAAAGGGAATAATGGAAAATTGCTAGTATCGGAAAAAGGATCGACGAGCTTTGCAGGAAGTTTCTATAGCTTGTATTATATCTTGGCATAATCTACGATTAATACGCCGATTGAATCTGTTCGCTGATAAACGAGGAATAAATAAAAAATTAATTAATAATGCGTTTGGTTAACGACTGATCTTGCATCGTAACGGATAAATATGCTACGTCTGTCGTCGGCTTCAGCGTTAATTTTCAGTTGAAAAATCGACGTCGTTCTGTAAGATAATAAGAATAAATTCACACGCGAATCGCCGAAGAAAATATATAGGATCGTCTCGGTGACGCTAATTACACAGCGAACATCTCGGCTCGTTTTCGCTGCATGCTAATTAACTCTTCACGCCGTGTAAAGTCCAAGAAGCTCTGAAAAACCGACGAGCGAAGAGGCACGGAGAAAGAAAGAGAGAGAGAGAGAATAGTTCGGGTCGAAGAAAAGGAAAAAAAGCGGTGCAGAGTAATTTACGGAACGCGAAAGAAAAAGGACGTCCGGCTTTCCCTCTTTCATTCTCTCTCTCTTTCTTTCTTCCCTTTTTTCCGTGGTCGTGTAAAGCGAACGGGGCAGCAGTTTATGACCTCTAATTAAGTGAAAAAGCTTCGAGCAAGTGGCCACTCCGGTCTGCGGTGAATGAATAGGACACCGATGCGAAAGCGTAACGGGGGATAATGGGTGCACCTGTAAAAAAGAAAAAAAAAAAGAGAGACAGGAAAAAAAAGAAAAACAGGAGAGAAGGGATGGAACGCGAGAGAGGGAAAAAACTGCGCCGCTGTGGGCTACCACCTGTTAGAAAAAGTACCCTCCCGTGGTGGATCGTGCGCCGGGGGATGAGGGAAAAAAACGAGACCCAGGAACGCGCGCGCACGCATGCACGCACGCACACATGCATACAAGGGAGCACGTGGAACTCGAGCGACGAGAGAGAATCTGGAGTGGCGAAACATGCCACGCGCCGACAGTCGGCGGACGTATACGGGCAAGTTACCTTTCACTCGAGGGTGAAAGGGTGCGCTTTTTTTTCCTTTTTTTTTTTCCTTTTTTTTCCCCCCCATCAGTAAAGTATCCATGCAAATTCTGGTTTTTTGCCGAAACAATTGGAGAAACGTAAACTAAGGAGAGACTTGTTTCATCCTCTAAGTTATTATTAGACCGCGGATATTTAGGCAAATACGCGTTTTCAACGAACACGAGTGAAAAAGTGAAATTGAACTTTTTGTTATACGTAGGAAATGCGAGGTTGTTCCATATGTAACATTTTTTGTCGAAATTCGTGCTCGTGCACCGAATATTTTAACCAACGTAGAATCATAAACGCGTCTTTGACGACGATTTTATAATTTTGTTTTACTTTATGTACGCGAGCTTCTTCGAGGCTTGTAAAAAATGTAAACGGTGGTTTGCCAACGCAGCTGGTTTCTAATTTGTCCGGCTATTAAACGGTTTCCATTAAAGGGAAGTTGCCATCGTTGCGGATAAAAACAGCGGAAAGAAAGACGGAAGGTAAAGGGATGGACACTTTTGCTAGTAAGAAGGGTAGAACACGAGCGGTCGTAAAGCTTCCCGGGAATTGGATGATAAATTTAAAACACCTTTGAAACACGCCTAATGAAATCTGCATACTTTATAAACTTCAGTTTTTCTCACAAAATCATATAAATTTTATGACAATAAACGATGTTACGGATAATTACGTACGACAATTTTTATCAACGTTATATATCGCGAGAGAGTAATGGCAAACACGGCAAAGTTTCCCAAGCGAAATTTATTTTCAACGTAGCCCGGACAAGAACCAAATATCAGGGGGATGGAACAACCCTCCTGTTGCCATCTAACGAAATGGCGGCGCACTACGTAGCCACGAGGTAGCTACACACGAGCAGCGCGACGAATTCGTATTTTTCCAACCCCTAACTTTCAAGCAAAAGTCTAAAGAAAATACGAGACCCCTGGATCACTTCGAGCTTTCCATTCGTAAATTAAACCAGCGGCGTGCTTGCGCCGCGTTAATTAATGCGTGTTTCCATGGCGATATTAAGGTTGCACCTGAAACCAATCGCCCGGAAGCCATCCCTTCGCGATAAATTTCGGGCAACGATCGAGCGCTAAATTCGCGTGCAGGTTGCATCGCGACACACCGTGGAAGTATCGGTCTCAAGGGCCGGCGAATCCCGAGATGAAATATCCCCGGCGCTCGTCGCGCAACGAAAGGGTGAGTCGCTCACCCTCCGGTGGCACGCGACACAAGCGCGAAACGAGCGTCGCGGCGTTATATCTTCATGGAAGTCTGCAAGACCACGTTAATGTTCGGCTAACCATGTAAAACCGTACTTACTTATCTCGAGGAAAACAGCCCTTGGATAGGTCGAAGCAGAGGGAGGGAGGAGGAGGCCGGGTTAAGTAACGCGAAAAGAGAAGAACGATGAGTAGACCGGGACCTCTTCCTTGTAGCATTTGCTTTTTAACGAAAATTAACGGGCACGAACCGAGATTCTGCAGATGCTCCGCGTAATCTAATAGCCGGCAAAGTTACCGCGCCAGGGGTAACGGACCGGGGGTTAAGACGGGGTAGTCCGTGGCTTTTTCTAATTTATTATATCGCCCCCGCAGACCAGACCGCCCCGTCGCCGACCTTACTTTCCTTTCACCGTCAGATTCCATCTACCTACGCCGCGCCGCCAAGTTATTTCCACGATATTACTTGTTCCTGCGTATTAACGGTAGTCTCGCGACCAGCGCATCGTGAACTTTTCTGAAATTTGAAAACACGAACACGTCGACGAAATACCTCGGCTGGCTGGCTCTGCTTCGCGAAGAATAAAAATTGCCCGGTTCCTTCTGTTCGTAGAGTACGTGTATCCGTGTAAGCACATCGATCAATACCCGAACCGGATAGCAACTTTTGTTTCCTCAAATTTATTCCCAAAGTGTACGAGTGAATACTCGGGCTAGGTAATCGCGCGTGTCGAGCATGATAAAAAATTGCGATAACTGCACGGACGAGGACAGAAGAGAGAATTTGGTACAATTGGTGGAAGCGATACGGAACGGAGAGCGACAGGTCATAAAGCGAAGCATCAGCCGTAGCTAATTTTTGAAACATAAATCTAGACATTGGACGATAGCTACGCTACTTCTTTACAAGCTTTTTAGATGTACTGTGACGGAAGCAATAAGGTTCCAGGTGCTTAAGTATCTTCGATACGTCCGAAAATTACTCGTTACAGTTATTAAAAGACGTAAACTTTGCACAACGTTGATTCGATTCGGTTGACAAAGAAAAAGAAAAAAAAGAAAAAAAAAACAGAAGGTAATAGGTAAATGGAAAGAAAATTCGTCTTGAACGTCCGCAACTTGTACAGATTTCTAAATTCGCGTTCATCAGGGAGTTGTATCAGGTTGTACGATTTCCATGGTGGCAGGATTAGAGGGACACGATCGTCGTTGTTCCTGGCTCGTGGAACGGGCCGGTGCGTTAAGGGAAACCCTTTCGGGCCGTGCTTTTTGTCCGGTAGCAAGGAAGACAGTATGTTTTCACTTAAAGGGTGGTTTAGTCACGATATTTCCAGTGGCACGGGGACGCGGCGTCCCAGGCAATTTTTCACTCGGTCCAAGCCCCAACGCAGCGAACGGACGTCGCCGACCACTTCATAAAATTACTTTATTACTCGTCCGGCCCTTGCGGTGGCTCCGGTGTCCCTTTTTCGAGGCCATTTTTTACCGCGACATATGTCGACGAGGGTCTCGCCCTCTGAGGAGTTCACGGCCCGTACCGTCCACGCTTTTTCCTCGATCAGCTTCTTCGCTTCCTTTCCTCTCCTTCGCTTCCTACCCTTGCCGAGGCAACATGCTCGCCTGTTTCCATCGGCTTTATCAAAGATCAAAGAGATCGCGGATTAAAAGAATCTCGACGAGATAAACGTCGAATTTTCGACGGGTTGCTGATGTGAACGGAAAAGTGACTGTGGCTTTCTGAAAAGTGTAAACCTGCGAGAGAGCGATGCTGTCCGTCGTATCCATCGTATCGAAGTAACCTCGTCTCGCAAAGAATTAATTTTTCAAAAATCAATCTCGTCGGTGACGTTCAATTTGTACTACTGCGCAATATGCGCCTCGTATACACGCGTGATTTTTCTTAGAGTTTGATTGATCAGGGCAATATCCGAGCGAGCGATGGATGTAATTAAAGTTACGGGAGAGAACGCGGGAACATTATGGTGGTCCAACATGGTGATCCGATCGATAACAACGCATCCCTACGGATGAACAGGCTATTGTTGATGAAATTATCAACGAACCGCAGCGTCATGAGTGACTTGACAAATGAACTGTAAGTTTCCAACGGTTTCGAATATCGTTATTTACATAAATTCACGATGAACGAACACCGTGCACATACACGTATAGTTTAAAATATTTCAACGCGGAACATCGTCGCTCAAACAATCTTCTATCGTTCTAAAATTAATTGGTACATTAAGATTTTAAACAGGCGAGAAATTCGATCACTCTCCGCTGCGAATTCGCAGAGTAGTAAAATCGTCTTCCCAAAGAAGTTTCGCCGTTTAATCGAGTCCCGAGATTGCATAGTGCGAGGCAACCTTCTGTAATCTATCCACGCAGCAAACCGACCTACGACACACTTCCCGCGATGCACACCAATCTAGCCGAGTAGCAAGACGCTGCTGCGGAGACGTAATTTCATTGCATCCAGTCCAATGATACGTTGCCCTGATGGCATCGGTATTACGCGTGCAGGCATCAACTCCTCGCGTGCTTCCACTTTCCCTCCCATCATCGACGTCATCGTACTCCCACTTGTCGTCGATCTTCGCTTATGCCGTCGATTTTTTGATACTTCTACGTCGCAACAATCGACGTTTTACGATAGCGATCGAATTTCTCCAATTTGGTAGAAAAATGGAAAAGAGAAGTTGAAGAAAGAGCGATCTCTTGCGTCGATTTCAGCCCGATTAGAAATGTTTGCCGGACATTTTCGAACATTTCCGCGTCTACTAAGATTTTAAGATTCTTTTTTCTTTTCACGCGCCACCACTATCATCGGCGAATCGTTCGTACAAAATCACTGGGTGGTCGTCGATGCCTGCGAACGCTGTTCGCCGTGGTACACGTCCCTTGAAAATCCATACTCGATCGACGATGTAATAAACCGACGAAGATTTGAAAAGATAATCATCTTCGAGATTTCCTGCATTTTTTCTATCGAACACGCCGGTTTCAAATTTTATACACGGAGCAAATTCCAATAGACAGTACCCGCGAATGGTTAATATTACAAGAGATAAATTTGACGAAAGTTCGTGAATACGAGAGTTCGCGAAAAAGTTCTCGTACAATGAGCAGCGAGTACGAACGAGGTCCCGTATGGCAGAACCGTAGTACCTGACAACAAACGATTAATTGGATTCGAGACGGAGGGTTTCGAACAGTAACATCGTGTCGATCATTTAATCGACGATTGTGGGTTGCGTCTAAAGTACGAAATTTTGCAATACCCAACTAAAAGACTAAAAGAGCTCCTCGGAAGAGTCGAGGAATTGAATATATATCGTAAAACGGAGAGAAGGAAACGAGGCCGATCTCGGTTAGGATATAAATTCAAGATGGAGCGGAGGTGGGACGGAGGTTGGCTGGAGAGCGGGGTGGATTCGCACGTTTTAAGCACGCCTTGCAGACAAAGTTGGCGACTTAGCTGAACATTTTTCGGGGTTATCTTAATCTCGCCGGGATTAGGTGGCTGCGACGTCTATGGAAAGGAGCGGGCGTACACGCGCACAGAGAAAGGGGCTGGGAACAAACGTGAGTGTAACCCGTCCGATGCACCGAGCGTACATGCACACCAGCCGCCGAAGAAACACCGTTGCTTCTGCACTTGCACGTCCGCCAACGTGTGTGCGCGCGTTATTGTGTACGTTTCCGCACGAAAAGTTCGTCGCCGCGGATACGGGAACTTCATCGCGCTAGCCTTTCCGAAATCCGTCGCCGGAACTTCGCGAAAGTCGCCGACGAACTCGAAACGAAACACGACGAACGATCGTTTTCGCCTAAAATATATCCAACGGAATCGATTTTTTATACTCGGGATGCTTATACGAGACGGTGACAACGATCGATCGACAGGCGAGAATCTCGGAATAAGCGTTCGACAGAAGCGATTTTTCTCGTACGAGGTATATTTTTGCGCGGATTTGTTTGCACGACGGACGACAGAAAACCAAGGTATCCCTAGTAACTGCAAGTAAACGCGATCCTTACGTCTCCAGAGAAATATCGGTTTTCCGAGCGTCACGCGCATAACCGTTGATACAATCGCGTCGTGCGACGTGAAAATGTTTGAAAATTCGCGGTACAAGGGTCCAGATCGAACAACGTTGCCTCTCTTTCTTCTACGATGAAAGAAAATAAAAGGATATCGGGACGAAAAGCGAGAGCGAGTGAAAAGGGAACGCCGAAGGATGAGAGATACGCGGCAAAGTCCCGTATCCTCCCGTTGGCGGCTTGCGGTTTGAAGCAACAACCTCCTTCCCTCTCGTTCCGTGAACCAGCCCCCCCTCTCCCTCTCTCGTATTCGACGAGCGAATAAGCACCGGCAGCAGGGGGTGGAGTGTACCGTGCGGGTGGCCGCTCGTTATTTTTATTGGCCGCGTTTATCGGAGGGCTTACCGGGGCGAGGAAAAACGAAGGGAAAAAAAGGAGGGAAAAAATGCGAAGCAGGCGAGAAAAAAGCGGGGCGTCGAGTGAGTCAATCCAGTGATTTTTTTCCGCCCCGATTTCACGGGGGATGAGCAGATCTCACCCCGAGGGGTGTCAACGGGATCACTTTTTTTGCGGTTTTTCAGACAATCGCTGTAACGGATGATCATCGACCTGTTTCCACCTGCTGTTCGTTGTAACGCGGTCGGCACCATATAAAAAGACTCTTCGCTTCGTTATTTTATTTTAGTACATTATTAACAGACTGCGAGAATTTTGGTAAATTTACATTTCATACTTTGGGTGTTTCGTTTATCTTTGCGTCTTCGAATTTCACAAACTTCCGCAAACGCACAAAAATCCTTCGGTCTAATTGTCTCGAGGTCTTTGAAAAGAAAACGTAGGACACACCAGTTCGCTACGTTCCCTATTTCGATCGTTCGAAATTAAATCAATCTCAATTTCCGCTATTTTTACTACTACTCGATAATCTTAGCGACGAACGAACGTGTCCTAGAAAACTAGCTAACAGCAAGACGAAGCTTGATTTAATACGTTCAATTTGAATTCTCTACAACGAAGGAATCGCGTATCACCGTCGCGTAAGAACAACGAATTTTCGAGACGAAGAGAGTTTCGCGTGGAATAGGTGGCGACATTTTCCCACCCGTAGGATCCAACGGACAACCGGTGTCGATCGGTCACAACAACAACAACAAGAAACGCTGTTCGATCGATGATAGAGTCGCGGTATCGCGTAAGAGATCCACGAAACGAAAAGAAGAGGTTCGCCTGGAAGAGAGGACGAAAGGTAATTCGAGCGTAGGAGCCATCTTGCCTCGGACGAGGCAACGTGAGGTTTTTCCGGTAGCTTTCCTGGCCATTTTCCGTGGACTATGCGGAAGCACTAAATAATGCGGATGCTCCTGGCGTGCCGAAGGGGCGGCGAGAAGGGGGATGTGACTCTGCTGTAGGCCACGGGGAAACGGGCGGAAGGGAGCTGGTAAGGAAAGAGGGGATAGCAGGACGAGCTGGAGATTTTGCGCGCAGAGTTATAGTGAAACTTTCGAGCATTTATTTCACGAATCTGCATACTACGTCCGCCGTCGTGGCTGCCGCGCGAAGAGGCTACCGGAGGGGCGCAGCGAGACGAGTGTCCTCGACTTAGTAAGTACATGCACCACCTAGAAGGGGTCTTGTGTGTTTTGCCGTCGTCCAGAAAGGGGTTGCGAGAGACGACCGACTTTGTGACTCCAGCCACGTCCGCCGCGCCGTGCGCCGCGCGCCGCGCGCCGTGGACGCAAACCCTTTCAGCGATCGTGGTGATTTGCAGCTCGATGATAATCTCGCGTCCTCCGACTATTTTTCATCCGTCATCGAACTATCGTACCGTGCAAAGTTCCTTAATTCCATGTTGCCTGATTAACGTACGAACTCCCTTCTTTACGGAACAATCGTTCCCACGAACGTTGCAATTTCGATGCTCGACCGTAGGAAGAATTCGATCCTTCGAACAGTGGCGTTGAACGCCGTTCGTACCGATATCGTTCGAAGAGTCGCTTCAAGAGTCAATTTCGTACACGTTTTCCGCCTAACTGTATCGTCGTAACGAAATATTTTAGGAAACGAAACTATCCAGCCGCGCTAACTTGCATAGTACTGTTAGCAAATCACTATGCAAGCTCCGAAACTCGACGACTCGTCGTCGGAATCTGATATCCAATAAAGTCAGAACGGTTTTCTACTTTGGTGGCCGAGAATAAACGTAAAACGGTGGAACAAGAAAACTACAAGAGGTTGGAAAGCTATACCGACGAGCAACAGTTCTATCCGAACGGTAGGGTAAGTTCGCAATGAAATCGTGCGATTAAGCGGTGCACGTTTGAGAAATTGATCGCAGCCGGGAACAAACTTATCTTCGTTGCGATTTTTCAAGTTGCCCGGCTGCATTATCGCGGTGCGAGTTCGCGGTAAGTTTCACGAGGGAATTATTGATAGAAGATGGTGGAAAGATATGTGGCGGAGGCGAGCCTTCGCGTTTGCCCGCGGCCCTTAACTCCACCCTCTCCTCCCCCAGCACCCCTCTCTCACTTCCAAGACCGGGAGAAAATTTACGGCCACGCGAACTACCCTCTTAAACTCCGCGAGACCAGCCCCCGCCCCCTTCGACGCCCCTAGACCCACGCCAGTGCGCCGCCATTGCAGGGAACTTTCAAAATTCGGCCCATAAAACTTTTCGAGGAACTGCTCTCCTTCGCGCTCGGCCACCCGTTTTCTCGATTACCGAATTTCGTGATCGGGTTTTCAAGCCTCGATTCCTCCTCGATTTCGGGATTGGCCGTATCACGAAAACGTGCAATCGTTCGTCTCGTTCATCACGTTTCGCGCTACTTAATGTTACGATGGATGCACGGTTCCGACGAATGAAACATCTAGAAAACGGTTGTGTACCGTACAGCTACTATGGACGGCATCGTTTCGCGATAAACGCGAGTGAATTGAAAAAATCTGTTGAAAATTGAACACCGATCGCGTGCGTCTGGTTAACGAAGTTCTAAAATTCACGGCTAATCGGAGTGGATCCGTCTGACATCCGAGAATCTCGTATCTCGCTAGCTAAATCCACTGTGAACGTAGCTCGCTTAAGGCCAGTCGGTTAGCCCGCGATACCATATTTCTACCGTGTCTGCGTTTTCTTTTCCAACTTTTGCGTAGCAAGCAAATCGTCCTGTCTCGAATCGTTGAAACGGATAGGCGAGATTTTGAAAGAAAAATTTGAATGTTCCGGCGGTAATACGTTCAAATTAGAGAGCCGCGGTGTGTGCAACGCGACGGTTAAGCGTTGCAGGCGCGTGTCGACTTTGCCGAGCGTTTCAGGTGGCACGAGTTTCGCGTTACTCCGGTGGAAGAAAATTTCTCAGCCCCTGGGTTAAAGCGAGTCGGCGACGGCCGGCATAAAATCCGCCTGAGCATGTGGTTCACGACACGGAGCGTTAGGCGATCCGACGGAGCCGTGTTTTAAGAGGCGACATTTTTGAAGAGGCCATTAGCGCACACGTGTAGATGCGTGTCCGCTCGTCTCTTCCTCATCCTCCCCACCCTCGCTCTTTGTCTCTTTTTGGAGTGGAAACGATTACGTTACAGGGTTGTTGTACAGGCAACCACGAAGCGGTGTAACGTGTATGCGTTCACGTTTTGCCCAAGTAGCACAAGTGGCAGGACGTAGGAGAGAGAGAGAGAGAGAGAGAGAGAGAGAGAGAGAGAGAGAGAGAGCGAGAATGGCAGAGAGCAAGGTAAACGAGAAGGAGGACGAGCTGACGGGGGCGTGAAGAAGGGGTTGGAGGGGCGGCTGAACTGCATCCCTGTCTGAACGAACACGAGGGGTGGGTTAAGAGGGTGTATCAGTTGTTTACTACCCGGCCGCAAACCGCCGACAAAAACATTAATGTCGAACGTTAGCGGTGATAATGCAGCCGACCCGAACTCCCTCTTTCTCTTTCGCCCTTGCGCCTGGGTGAATCGTCGGACGACCCATTTATTGAAATCAGTATGGATACAGCTAGTCACTAACCGTCTCTCTCTCTCTCTCTCTCTCTCTCAATAACTCACTCGCTCGCTCGCTCACTCACTCACTCACTCGTTTTCATCGTAAATAAAGGGAATCCTATACTGTCCGAGAGTTATTTATCCAATTAATTGTTCCACGGAACATGGGAATTACATAAAAACGTAAGCAGAAAGACGTCTATTATCGGGTTAAAAATTGGTATCACGAAGACGACGCGACGTGATGAAAAATGATCCGATCCGTTGGACGAGCTCTCGCCGTTGATAGCGAGACGTAATTCCGAAGAAAATGGCCTCGTTTATCTGAAAATTCTCCGGCGAGCCTCGATGCCTAGGCTGAAGAGGATTGGACGAAACTTTATCCATTTTTGCCTCTGCCCGCTCTCTTCCTCCCCCGAGATCGCCTCGCCTCGCCCCCGCGTCACGTCCCTTCGGTAGCTCGAACCACTTTACCAGTCCTCTACTAGTGCTAGGCATCTCCGGCAACCGCCTCCGCTAACCGCCTGAAGGCTGCTCCGCGACTCTTCCAGCCAGCGTCGCGAACACGGAGAAAGAGAAACGTCGTTGGTCCAACAGGGGGTGCGAGAACGATGGGATCGGAGCGGGGAAAGTTGGATGGCTGGAAGGCGAGGCAAGATGATATTTTCTTATCTTCTCATTACTTAATTTTACGATTGTCCCTGATAGCGGGTCCGTTGCCATGGTTACCCCACTTAAGTGCCCCATAAAAAGATGAATGCAAGCCAAGCATATTTCGCAGCCACGACGACGCTTCGGCTTCTTCTATTCACGGTAGACTGGCCTGAAACCACGCTTTTATTCTTCGAGAACGGGGCTGGCTCTCTGCCTGTCCCTCTTCTGTCAATGGAACGGGAATCCAGATACGTAATTGGTTTTTATTTATGCCGAGTCTCCCGGGATCGTTGAATCACTCTCGCTAAAGGCGCACGTCCCAAATGTCGCACGTCTCTACAACCGGGGGGAGGGGGGGGGGACAATCCCGTTATATACGTGAGTCAACATCGCGGCGGTCGAGCTTCTAAAAATTTCTCGTACCGTCTTATAACGTAATCTTTTGTAATAAAATAGGATTACGATACAAGAAAAACAGGACTACGGGACGAACGTTGGCTGTAACGAACGTGTATACGGATTTAACGCATTATACCTGCGATCGGATTGTCTTCCGAGTACTTTACTCGTCGAGAAGCATTATGACATGCCCGTTAAGACTATGTCTACGCAAAGATGGGGAAAAAAATGGGACGACGATCGATCGATTACGAGGAACATATACTGGCGATCAATCGAACGTAGAGAAAACACAGACGTGGAAATGGCGGCGAGGGAAGTAACAAACGTTGGGCGCGAACACTCCAAAACGCAACAGAGTCAGCTCGGCAAGATCGATCGCACCTTAATGCGTGATTCGCGCGTTTCGCTCAAGGTTCGTGCGTAAAAAGGTCCTCAACGCACGAGTCTCGACAAAAATTACGTTTTCCCTTTACCATCGATTACCAAATAACCCGAGATTACTTGGTCGTCCGCAGAGAACGAACGAACTATACGTCGCTCTGTTGTACTTTCGCCACCGTCGTCGAATCCTTGGGATAACACAACGTCCAAATCGATGGTTCTGTCGAACGAATAGCGGCAATTCGTCTCGGAAAGCGGTATTCATATATCGGTGACAAGCGATCGTCTCTGGCATTTTGGCGGCGACCGCGGCACAAGCACCGAACCCCGTCCGAAGAAGGGACGAAATTGATCGCGGCGGTGCCGCACGATTACACACCGGCGTGCTGGAAATCTTCCGCGCGATCAAGTCCTCTTCTGAGCTATTTCTTGCTGATCGTCGAGCCAGCCGGGCCAGCTCGAGCCCGTTCCGCAGTCTTCTCTCCTCATCACCGTCGTCACGGCTGCCTTCCTCCGAGCTCCTTTATCCTGCAGTATCTATCTTCATTTTCTTAATCGCTCCCAGCCACCTCCCGCCACCGCCTACCTCTCGCCCTTTTCGCTGGCCAAGATGGCGCCCGTTGACGAAGACGTATTACCCGGCGCGTTACCGGCTGAAAGGGATCGGCTGCGGATTTCTAAGAGATTGGACTTGCTTCCCGAACGAATAGATTCTTTGCGTATCCGATCGCTTCGTAATCCCGATGCCTTAGACAAGTCGGATTAAGACGCGAGGCTGTTACGATGTCTGCTTCGAGGTAGTGGTTCGCGATAGGCGGATGATTTTATAATTCCAACGGCACGTTCCAATTAAACAATCGACGAAACGAACGATCGAACGATCAGAAAAACCGATCAGAGGGACAAGTATATGACGGATGTTTTACGTTATCCGCCAGTCGTTGGCGCCTTCGACCAACATGATCGAGATATGGAGAGCCATCGCGCAACGATATCCGTCAACGTGCCAAGATGACACGGATGACGATGACGGGCGAAACGCGCGATATAAATAACAAACGACTCGATAAGAGAAACGTATCTGTTATACGTCTGTACGTTTCACGATGGTGGGTTTCATTCATCCATTCGGAGGATCCTTCTAATACGATTCGCTTTCATTAATCTCGGAAAGCGCGCGTACACATGCAAGCTGCGCCACGTGTTCCAGCTCGCTCTCGCGGTAATCCGGAGACGAGCGAACGCACGCGTGCACGCACGTACTCACACAACCCCCGACCAGCCGGAAGCCGAGAGCACGGAGGAAGCCGAATGTGGGACAAACTCATACCCCATTCATCCGAACCACGCTAGCCGCGTTTGACTTCTGGTGAAAGTCGTGAAAGCCTGTCTCTGTCGCTCTCGCTGTCAGTCTCGCTTCGCACGATCTGTTTCTTCCCGCCTTGCCACCTCCTTGTCGATCTTTTTATCGCGAAAAAGCATTTTTAGGATCAACGCCGTAAGGACAACGAGAGACGAGAGAGAGAGAGAGAGAGAGACAAGGTCTTGAGGGACGAACATCTGCGTTTCGAGAGAAACGACGAACGACAAAGCGAGGAGAAATTGGACGCTCGAGGATGGTCTCGAAGTGTTCCAAAGACGACAAAGTCGCGAAGAAGAAGACGAGGAAGACGAGGAAGAAGAGGAAGAAAAAGAAGAAGAAGGCGGCGAGGGTGGAGGCAAGTTACCGGCGAGAAAACGAGTTTCTGCCCGGAAAGTCTGGCTGCAACCTCTTGATGGAGGCACGGTGCACACGCACCCCCCCTCCCCCTCCTCACCGCACCGAGAGCGGTGGCAGTATCAACCCCTGTGCCCAGCCGTGGCGTCCGTGTAACTCCGTAGGTGTGCAAGAACGAAGTTGCCGGTGTCGGAGAGCGGCGAAAGACAGAGGGCGAGACACGGAGACAGAAGGCTGGCGGAGAAAGAGAAGAAGAAGCGGCGAGGGAAAGAGAGCGAGAAAGGCAGAGAAAGAGGTAGTGGAGGGTGAGAGAGCGGAGCTTTTCCTTAGCTCGCGAGTGGGGGCGGCCATTTTCCCGAGTTCTTAATATTTTCATGATGGCGGCCGGTGCTGGCGGAGCCGCTTGGAAATGGGGAGTGGGTGGCGGTGGGTAACTCGAGGGTGGCTGGGTGTGGGGTGGATGAAAGAGGGTGGGCAAGCGGAACGGAGTACCAGAGGCGGGCTAAGGGGGGCCAGGCGCGGCGAGAGGGGAGAAATTAGAAAAGGGGAGATTTAAATATCAAGCTCCGAGGGGCGGACCGCTATCTCTCTCTCTCTCTCTCTCTCTCTCTCTGTTCGCTTCTTCCTCGGTCGCCCTTCCTCGCCGCCGCTTCTCACTCTTGCCACCCTCTTTCTCTCGTCTCTCCGCTTCTTCTCTTTCTCCGGCCCACCTTCCACCTCGCATTACCACCCTCCACCCTTTACCGTTCTTCGCTTATGCACCTACACCACCTTGTCTCACGGACCTATATACACAGACACGTGCACACATCTATCGATCCTCGGCCAGAGAAAAGGCGTCTTAGACCCGTTCGACGTCGGAGGACGCAGCTAAGGCAGTGCTACGTGCTAATTGGACGGCCCCTGCCGACGCTTTTGTCCTTTCTGGACCCGACACCAACTTTGTCGATATAACGACACCGCGTGTCGACGAGTACGCGGCTGTTGCTGCTGTTTCGCCGCCAGTGTTCCTTTCTGTCTCTTTGCCTGGCCTTAGCAAAATGCACAGCCTGTGAATACCGACTCGTAATAATTTGGAAAAACTAGGAGAAACGACCCCTTCCGCCGCCCCCCTTCGGCGTCGCTGAAATAACACGGCATTCCATTGTCTCTGCTTACGGCGACGAATCCTCTGGCGACACTTTCAATTTTCCTAGTCCGCGAAACTTTGCTTCCCATCTTTTGCGAGAGGCGAAATCGTCGACCGAAACTCACGCAATTAGCGTTATACCTTATATTCCCTATGTCGGCGGGCGATGCACGATGAAAGCTAATTATTATACTTGATTCTGGGAAAGAACAAAAGGATTTATAGAATATACCGCTGTGTGTTAACGTTACACAACCGACTACCATATTGTTAATTGAAAATCAGCTCGAAATTCCGAAGCCACGGTCTAGTCTCTTACGGTCTAGTAAAGAGAATACTTTATTTCGAAACTTGGATTACCTTGCCTCTGCAACGCACGTGTGGCGCATCACGTGTGCAGTGTCACGTGTTTGATGTAGGTCAATGTCTTCGGCATCGGACAACGTCGCTCCAAACTCGTCGCCACAAATCGAATAAAACCGTGTACTTGCTCCTGAAACGTACCAACCGGTCCGACATATAATATCCACTTTTATCTTACAACGTCCTGTGCTCTGTCAAGAGGCCTCTAACCGAGATAAAGTCTTTGCCTGTTATCACGAAGAAACGAGAAGAACTATACGCGAGAGGCTCCGGTGTCTATCGGTATCTACCGGTGTCTGGGATAGACGGGTTCGAAGAATCGACCGGTCGATCGAAATCTCCGCGATCGCTCCGTGTTTTCGCCGGAGAGAGGAATATCAGTCACCCTTTCGGTAGTAAGCGAGCCTCGTAAAATTATTCACCGCGTTATTCCTTGGTTGTTCCTCGGAGGAGGGCCTGATACGGAAGTAAGGAAGTACGGAAACTTATGAAAATCTATATAAGGAAAATTCTCAAGAGTGAGATCGTCGAGGGAGGTGGCAGCCTGGGGGGTCGCGAAGGTGGGTTGGGGATGGGTAGTTGCCGCGCGCTTGAAAGCAAGGAAGAAGGTGAAAGGGAAGAGGGCGCGAGGAAGGAACAGGGTTAGGGGCCGGCGGGGGGGGATAGGTAGGGAACTCGAATTCGTCCTTTGAGAGGCCGACAGCAGGCGCCAGCCGGAGGAAACAGAGTAAAATGTCCTGGAAACAACCAAGTCTTTCGCTACCTCCGACCCTCTGCCCTCCCTCTCTCGCAGGTATAATACCCCCTCGTCCCAAGAAGCTTACCCGCCCTATATTTTCCGTATCTGGAATAAGTGTGCAGGGGCTTGCAAGACTGTGTTACGCCCCCTTCTTTAATTACGTTCAGCCGCCCCTCGCGAGCAACTACTTCCACAAGGTACCCGTACCGAGCGAGCCACCCTCGCGCACCCGACTGAGCACGCCAACCCCCCACGCTATCCCCCATTGCCAGTCCGCTTCGTTTTATCTATTCATCCTCCGGTATCTACTGTTTTTAGAGAAGAAAATTTTAATTGGAATTTAGACAGTATCTCGCTTTCTCCCCCCGTTTCTCTCCGCTTCCATCGGTGTTTCGCTCCGCCGTTCACCCTTCACGATGCTTCGTTCCCTCTCGCGTGGCTCGAGCAACCGGTTCCTCGTGCAACCCCTGCGACTTCGAACGAGACCGATAATCCAATAGTCGTCGTCTTCTCCACGGCTTGGCAAATGGATGCATATTAAACGAAGCCTATCGCTCTTATGACACGGACGAATCTCATTCTCGTCGTCGACCGGAACTCGATTCGAAGGAAAATATCAACCCGTTTTTTCCAGGGATACCCTTTCTCGAACTATCGGAATCGCTTTTCTCCGGGCGTCGATTCCATCGTGCGGGTCTCGTGGGCAGAAAGGGATAAGGGGTTGAATTACTTTCTTACTAATTGCAAAATCGATAGGAGACGAACGAGACGAAGCGAAGAAGATGGCTAGCGTCCTCCTCGGCAGACGAGCCAGGGGACGAGAAAAAATTCTCCAGCCTCCGGAAAAATTGATTGGGCTTTAATTAAAGACACCGAGCTGAACACCGACGCATCACCGCCTATTTGTGACGAGGCGTGTTCTCGTACGTACACGGAACGGTATGTGTTTGCTGCCGAAATAAAGGACGGTTGATTACCCGGAGGAGTTTCGCTCTGCTGCTTCTCGGCTACCTGCCTCTCACGGCACGTGCTTCTTACGATTTCGACAAAAATTTTTGCCACACGAAAGATATCTAAGAACGGTCCAAACAAGACCAGACGACTGACTTTGCGTTTCCGTTTCTTTCAATTACGACGAACGATCTCCTTGGAAACACTGCGAAAGAAATTCGAAAAATCAAAGCGATGCAGATGCCTCTACTTTTTTTTCTTCTTCCTTTTTTCGCTAAACCGACAACAGTCGTCGGCCAACCGTCTCTTTTAAACGACGTCTAAACTACCAACTATAATCGAGAATATGAAAATTCGAAAATCCAAGAGCCTTTCTTTCCTTTGGTTTCGTAAACGAACCACAATTGCCAGCCAATCGTCCCGACTTCTTTCAGAGGATTAGCGAAGCTTCGCTTCGTTGAAGAACAAGAGAACCGCGACAGCAGAAAATAGCCGGCTCTGAAAACATTTCCGGCCGATTGAAACGCACAGATTGGTCCGTGAGAAAGAACCAGTTACCAGGACGCGAAAGCAAGACGAAGAGAGAGGCCAGGAGAAAGGAGTCGGAGGTAGAACCGCTCGATTGAGTCCACTGAAACAGTTTGTGTCTGCGGTCCACCGAAATTGATCCGGCAACACCGCGGCAACTGTCTCCAACACTCTCCGGCCCTACGCCCACGCTCTCTTCTCTTCTCTTCTCTTCTCTTCTCTTCTCTTCTCTTCTCGTCTCCTCTTTCGATCCCTCGTCCTCCCTTACCGCCGCCATCGGTAACCGCCACCACATCCTCTCGTTCTCGTTCTAGCCACGCGGACACCTGTGGTACGTCCTCGAGGATCTTGACCCTGCGCGTCGATTTCATCTTCGATCCGAACGATGCAAAATAATCGTCGTCGAAGGGAGAAGAAGAAAGAGAAGAAGGAAAAGATAGAAGAAAAGGAGGAAGGAAAGAAAAAGAAGGAAAGCAGAAGAGCAAAGAGAGGAGAAGCGTTTCTCGTCGTGAATAGACCGCGCATATTTATGCGATTAATGGATTTTCGTGCTTCGAGCCACCGGTTTTCTTCCTCTTTTTTTTTTTTTTTTCTTTTCCTCTTGAAAGGTTCACGGATATTTCGAGATTCGATCGAGAGGGGTTGACTGACACCGGAGCGCGGGCATCGATCGTGTTCGAGAAGGGACGAACGTTGAATCTAAACTACCACTGTCAGATCTTCTGGCGGCTCCTTTGACGTTAGATTCCGCGGAATAAACTTGCATGATTCGCGATGTGCAAATCCGAAGCGTCGAAATAGCAAAGAGAAGAGAAAAGGAGACCGGTTGGGAGGAAAGCGGCTGGAAGAAGTAGCAGAGGGTGGCGCGGCAAGAATAAGAAGATGTGGAAAGACAGGGTTGGAGGGTACTCGTTTCCCAAAGGTCGAGCTTCCACGTGTGCGAAAGTGAGACGGGACCAGAGGGTGAGAGCGGAGAAAGAAGGAGACTCGAGGGGGGGAGAGAGAGGGTGGGTGGTGAGCTCGGCGAGGCAAGACGGATGGAGGTCGTAGGACCAGGCCGGGAGGAGATGAAGGAGACGAAAGGAGAGGTCGTAGGAGGAGGAGAGGGTCGAGGTGGAGGGTAGGAGAGAAATAAAGATGGCCGCTCGTGCCTCCGGGGCCGAGCCACCCACTCGAACCACCTTGCTCTCCTCACGGTAATAAAAGGAAAAAGGGGAGAAAACTGAGGAGCAGAGCTGAAGGTGGTAGGTTGGCCTGTGGGGGTGCCACGAACGAACAGCGACGAACGGGGCGGGGGGGGGCATCCGCGGGGGAAACAGTTCTTATTGATTCAGAGGAGCCACCCTCACGGAGGAGCAAAAGCCTGGTGGACCCGCTCCTGGACTTCTCTCCTTCTCGATCTTCCCTCTTCATCCCCGCGTCAGCCCGTGCCTTTTACGAACGAGTGCTCGCGATCTCCGTCACTTGCGCTCCACCTTTTCCTTCGCCCTTCCAGACTTCTTCCACCGCGATCATCATCCACTCCCGCCCCCACCCCCCTTTTCCCCAACTTTGCCCTCTTCATCTTGGCCCTTTTATTTTCTTCCTTTTTATCCTTCTCTCTCTCTCTCTCTCTCTCTCTCTCTCTCTCCTCTTCTTCCTCTTCCGTTTCAAACAGATCCGTTTACGGTCTCGCCATCGGTGCAAAGTATCCACCGTGCGTCTCGAAGAATCTGGGCCGCCCTGGGTCAATGTTTACCCGCGATTAAAAAGTAACGAGCCCCGCGCCGTATGGCGTGGCGTACAAAGTTTGCTCCGGTTATTAAAGGGTAGCCAGGTTTTTCGAGTCGCCAGATTGAAACGAGCGCATAATTGCCGGCTACCTTTTTTCATTTACGCGTATACACGCTCGTGTGTATCATCCGCCGTCCCCTTGGTCGCGTTTACGTTAACCGCCGGGGATGGCCCACGGGTCAAATTGACTCCGACTTTCTGCCCTCTACCCCGTTACGCTCTCGTAAGAGCAGCCCGCGTTTACGGAAGGGAAAAGCGGTTTCAACCACTTTTTCCCCGCATGCCTGTTTACGCTGCCGACACACGACTACTCCTGTCGGCAGGTGTGCGTTTACTCGCCGCTGATGCGTCGTCAAATATAAAACGAGTTCGCCTAAAAAGCCACGTCGTCGTACATCGTACGCACTCCACCCCGCTTCTTCCACCCTGCCTCCTTCTGTCCAGCGTGTTTGCGCGGCGTTTGCACCGGCCAATTTTCCAAGCCTGGCCGGATCCATATCGCCGGCGACACTCTCGTCCTCGTCTCGAGTGTCTGCCTTCGGTTGGGTCTCGCTATCAAACCGATATCGCCGGAGAATCTCGACGAAAGAACGGAAATGGCAACGCGACGGTGGTGTTCACCGACACCGCGATGCATTTCGCCAAGTGAACGTAACGCGAAATGAGAAAGGCAACGTCGTAATTTTGTAGGACTTTTCCTAGCGGTAGCTCTCTCTGTAGAGTCGCCCCATCTCCGCCCCTTTTCTCTTTCTCCGTTCCACCCTCGCCCGTTCGCCCGGCTCTCTGGGCAAATTGACTTTTCCTAATAAACCAACTCGCGAGGCAACTTCGGCGAAAATCATTTAAAACTTTGCCAGACTCGAATTCGCCTCTCGTTTTAATGCGGAGGCCCGCAGAAAGCTGCTCGCACGAGGTGCGTGCATCCTCGTCTCATTCCTCGCTCGTTCCTCCTTTCTTCCGCTCTTTCCGCGCCGCTTACACGCTTCTCCCGCTCATCGTTCATCGTTTTCTCGTTTCGCATTGTGCCGTGCCGCCTTTGTGCGCTAATAGCCGCGGCGTCTAACCGCCGAGCCGGTTTTCTCCCAGCGTCTGATGGGAAAAACTGACGGAAAATTGGAGAGGCGTCGGCGAACGAGGCCCGACGACCGCTCGATACGCGCTTTCACGCGGAACGCGTTTCGATTTCGTTTCGCGGAAGCCTCTATTCCGAACGACGCTTTTCTCGCCTATCGAATCGTCTTCGGCGAAAGAAAGACAAATTGCAAACGACTTTTCTAGATTCACCATGAATCATCTCCCCCCGCCCTCCTTTTCTTTCGTATAATTTCTTCTTCGTGAAATATACAGAGGGCAGTTTGTCGGAAATAACCAGGCACCAAATGGATGGCACGAGAATCCAAGAACGTAACGTTGACTACACGCGATCGACCCTCCGCCGCGTTAAACTTGCACACGATCCTCGCTTTAACGTTATTTCATCTTGACGAATAATTCAGGAGTCGCTTTCTCGTGGCTGGAACGCGAAACCGCGACCGCGAGACCATCACGCGAAGCGGAAAGAAAAGTCGACCAATATAAAGGTCTAACAGAGGGCTGACGATTGATGATTCGATTTTTCGACGTGGTCGAAAGCTTTGAAAATTCGCATGGTTAAATCTCTCCGGCCTTGCAGCATCCAACGATAATCTTCGACTGATATCGTCGTAGGATACTTGTAACAACACAAGTACGAATAAAAGTAACATACACGAAATGAAAACGAAGAATCGAGCAATTCGGGTGTAATTTTTAAGCGGTTGCCGCTTGTTCTCGCGTAAATAGATTCGTTATCAGCTACGAAAATATAAAAATTCTCCTGCCAATTGTCGACGATTATCAAACGTTACATCGAAAGTAGCCGGCCGAATACGAAACAGAGTTGGGACGAAATGTCAAATGTTGCTCGGATGGAGAATGGTTGAGAGGAACCTTCGAACCATTTTTTCGCGTTTTAAGGAACGTACATACACGTGAAAAAAAAAAAAAACTGATTCAATATTTGCCGATCTCCGCACACATCAAAGAACAGCTTTGCTTAACAAATAACCTCTCCGAAGCAAATGTTTGCTCGACCTCGAGCTTTGGAGAAAGACTAAAAAGCAGCTCTTCGCGCTAGGTCCGACAGATTTTCGAGGAAAGGAACAAGCCGGGGAAAAATTGACACCACCGCCATTTCCCAGAAGCGGTGAAACTTGAGACTCTGGTTAGTCGCGCAAACATCGGCGATAGTAGTTTTTCGCGGAACGAAATCCGATGTACTTGAGAAGCTGCCCTGGTTTCTCGTCTCCGAGCTTGTTATTCCTGGTTTATGGGTTTTCACGTCGTGCTGGAACGACTCCGGTGGTCGTAGGGGGTGGTGGCTCGTACGTACGGGATTCCGTTACTATTTATTTCATGGCACACGCCCTGCACGAGGATCGCTACGAGCGCGAGACAACCGCGATACGTTACGAGGACGAGGAAAAAGCGAGCGGCGCAGCGAGACGCTTCGATTAAAAATAAGCTCGCGAATCTCGATTCATTTCCCGACGCCGTGTACGCAAGGGTTCTCAGCGAAGCGTGTATAAGAGTCAAGAGCGCAATAAAATCACCAGGAGTTCCACAATCTCATGGACAATCGAACGTATACGGTCTGATGATAATCCACGCTCTGTGCATCGTTTTGACAATTTGCAACGGGAGAGAGATGCGAGTTAAGAGGAAAATCAGAGTACAGCAGAGTCAAACAAACACACCGTGTCTCGAGTTTTATAAAACTAGATGCACACGGCAAAACGAAACGCTACTAAAAAAAAAAAAAAAAGAAAAGAAAAACACTATTCGTTGGAGTGTCTGGACATGCGGGAAAGCATCGAGCGGGAACGAAGGAAGAAAGCGTTCTTGGCCGGCAGCGATCTCGTTTAAAATTCAACCCCTAGCGCGCGGCGGTGAGACGGCGGAAGGACGGCGGGAGGACGGCGGGAGGACGGCGGGAGGACGGCGGGAGGACTGCGGGAGGACGGCAGGAGCGACGCGAGGGGATACTATCTCGAGATAATAACGAGTTCTTCCTTTTCGTTTCCTCTTTTTCTCCGGCGATGATACACGGCGAGAGCGGGTACGCGCGGTCTCGAAAAATTAATTATATCTCGAAAGTTAAAATCGAGTTTGGGGGTGGAAAAGGGGCGGGCGGGAACACGTTTGTTTTTGTTCGGCGTCGACCCCCGGCCGCCACGGAACGGCAGAAATTTTAAACGAAAGTTTACTAATGAAGGCGACTTCCCCCCTTCCTGCCCTCTTCCGCCTCTCTGGCCGCCCTCCGTATCCAACGTTGCAACGGAGACCGCGCGGCAAGAGAAGAGAGGAAAATCGCGCTACGCTTTTCCCGCGATAGTTTTCCGCGCGTTTCATCGCCGGCCCGGTGTATGGACCAGACTTTTCTCCAGTATCCTCTTTTTTCACGGACGTCGTGTTTCAATGGAACCTCGCGGCGCGCGGCGCGCGACGCCGCGAAAAGACACCCACAGAGAAACAGCCAGAGGAAATGTGTTTTTCCTGCGCGTTCTCCGTTTCAATGCGCTCTTGTTTTCAACCTCGATCCGCCCGTTCAATCTTCCAACGTTTCCTCGTTACGCCAGTCCCGCCGTCCCTTCACCGATCGTAGATCACGGAAGAAAAAGTGTATTTCTAACGTTTTTACTTCGATGTCACTCCGTGACAAAGGACGATTGGCTCGACGTGTAAAACAGTTGGAAACGAGAGGAACCTGTTAGATTCGATGATATAGTCGACGACGTTTCGTAGAATTCGGTATCATTTCGACGTTTTCCGAATATTCCAAACGACGTTACGTTATTTTTCGTGAATTTATGTGACGTTCGATGCCGATCTACCATTAAACAGGAGAAGTTTAATACGCCGTCGAGCGAAAAGAAAACCGTCGATAAGCGAAGGAAACTTTACGGAAGTCAAAGGTATAACTACGAAATCGAGAGAAGCAACGATTTTATAACGATGTTACGACGAACGAGTAGTTTTTATATTCTATTAAAATTTAAGATTTTCCTTATACGGTTTCCGATAGAACAACTATCTTCCGCGACGCTTTAGAGAAACAAATTCTACCGCTGTGGTAAACGAAATTGACAGCAGTAGACAGAAGATTCGTATCTTCTACCGTAGTGGAAACGGCGGAATGGTAATTGGTACGATTGGTCGACAAAGGGTCGGTCCACGAGAGCGAACTCGGAGAAAAAACATATCGAGCGTAGAATCGTTCGTCAAAGTCGACGATCAAAAGAGCCTGGAAGAGACTCGTTTCTCCGTCGGATGTCCCGTTTTTCGAAGATCGATAAGCGAGTTCTTCGAAGCGTAGAGGGAAGCCGAGGGACCAGGCATAATAGAAAGAGATCCCTCCATTTTGCCAGCCATC
Organism: Bombus fervidus; assembly: GCF_041682495.2. Lineage (NCBI taxonomy): Eukaryota > Metazoa > Arthropoda > Insecta > Hymenoptera > Apidae > Bombus > Bombus fervidus. The sequence continues at coordinate 11,563,096 of NC_091528.1, forward strand.
TTTCGCGCAGGGCTGCCTAACCCACCCTCGTTCTACTAGCTTTTCTTTCCCCTCGCCGTATCTCTTTCTCTCGTCGTGCACCCGGCCCGAAACAAACCACCCCCGACCGCCGCAACCTTTCGCCGGGGGTAAAAGCTACGAGGAGAGCTCGCGAGAGCACGAAGGGTTCCTGGCGAAAGTAAAGGCTTAAAAATGCCCCTTCCACGCCCTCCTTCGCCCGTCACGAGAAAGCCTCTGCCTTTCCTGGCAACAACCCCCAAAAATCATTAAAACCATCCCTCGCCGAGGATTCCCTAGCCGGAGACGAGAATTCCATCCTATAGAATGATGCTTCTGAAGATTCTTTACGCGGCAAAGTAGCACGATCGAGGGAGATTTCACTACCTGCTTGACAAACGAGCCCGCTCTAATCGAGATCCGGTGTATCAGTTGCACGATTTATAATTTACCGGACGAACGACAGCGACGGAAATTTCACGCGATCCACGATATTATCGAGTCTCGAAATTGGGAATCGCAAGGGGACGCAGCTCGGCCAAGAAAATAACCGGTTAGCCAGGGGACTCCGATAATTTCCTTTCGCTCGCTACAACAGCTACCGACGTCGGCAAAAAAATGCTGGAACGCACGAGGATTGCACGCCAAACGATCCACCCTGTACGCGACGAACGCCACCGAGTTATCGCTCTGCGGCTGCGGAAGAAAATTGCGCGATCGCTTTCTCCGTTCTGACTTATTTACGCTGGGAACCGTGACACGTGACGCGTGACACGAGAAACGGTTGCACGTAAACAGGCCGGAAGGAGGAGGTGGCCAGGTGAAAAAATCCAACAACTGGGTGAAAAAAATCACGATACGCGGTGGCTGACCAGATGTCGCGTCATGTGTGTGCTCGATGGAGGAGGATCCTCTCGTTGCCGAGCAAATTGCATCGCGTGGCCTGCGAACCGGCCATGGAAACACGGAACACGGAAACTCGCGTTTCCACGCTTCTTCGAGAAGTCGATGAAAGTTACCCGACGAATTTCGATTCTCGTGGCTGTTCGAATCGCGTCACAGCTTCTTGAATTATAAAGCATACGCGGGGAACGACGTTGAATTTCGAAGGCAAAACGCAGCCCCTCCTCCCCCTTCTTCCCGTTGGAAACACTTTCGCGAAACGGAATTTCCGTCCCAACGGTAGAGAACGTCGAGCTCACTTTTCTCCATCGCTTCGCGGCTCGCAGGGGGGTGGCGATATAAATTCGACCGATCTAAATCGAGTCGGCTTCAGTTTCGGATCTCGTTCGGGTCGTCTCCTTTTCTCGTTGCTCGGCGATCCTTTGCTCGGCTGCGACTCGTGTATTCTCCGGCTCTTTCCCTCCTCTCCTCCTTCGTCCGCCTCGTCCTCGCGCTCGCGAGTCCTGTTATTCCAGGATTCCAGTTGCCTAAGACGCCTTCGCCGACCGCAGAGTAAAGTATGGGGCCATACTTCACCCGCGAGGGCTTCGCCGCTTCCTTGCCTCTCCCCCCTTCTCCACCTCCTGCCCGTCCCCCACCCCCCGCCGCCGTGCCTCAACCCGGTCTAATGAAACTTTGAAAAATCACCGGAATTAACCGAATTTGAATTACACCGAGTTCCCCGGTAAACTGGGGGACAGGCGTAGGAGGGTGAAAAGCGACGTAACGACCGCCTCAAGGGGCTTGAAATTCCTTCAAGCATTTTCCTCCCGTTCTCCCTTGCGTCATTACGCCTTCGAGGATGCTGTCTTTCGGTATCCTTTCTTCTCCATATCGATCCTAATCCCCTTGTCTCCTATCTATCCTATCCATCCTATCTATCCTATATCCAGTGCACAGTGCGAGCGAGAACCTTCGTAAACAAACTTTCGTATCGCGCAATTTTTGGCGAACCGACGAACGCGAGCACAGACTGTCCGGCGCAGCGCGTTCGATGTCCATCGGTAGACTGGACTCGCTGCTGGTCGAAATAGTGACCGTCGCAATGGTTTCCCCCTATGGGACGGGTGGACCTCCTCTTTTTGGGTCCAGCCGTGGTCGGCCAACCCCGGTACAATCGTATAAAGGCGAAAACTGGACAAACCAGTTTGCCGTTTTCGAAATAAGGCTCCCTCGGCGAACGGGACCTCGGCTGGCCGATGTCCAGCGTGCGAGGGGTGCGCCGCTGGCCCGAATCCCACCCGGCACGACGTCCGCGTGTTCATGAATAAGTCGCAACAATGTCGTTCGTCCGACCGGTTTCTTCTTCCTTTCCCATTGTCGCCGACCGAACGCTACCGCTCGAAACTCACGTAACCACTACGTACCTTCCAAATTCATCCGACCAACAGTCACACCTTCGTACCGTAGGTTCAACTTTGTAATATTTTCTTCTTCTTTCTCCGACAGAAGACAGACACGGACAAACAGAGACAGGATAGGAAGCACCTTATCTAACCTCGAAGCATTTTCGATAATTCCTCGTCGAAAACGACGAGAGGAGAATAGGGATAGACCGGCGAGATACGAAGGCAACGAAAAATCGAAAAGCCAATCGGTCTTTGGACGATCAGCTTCTTGTCGAAGAGTCTATCAGGATAGGGATGGGGGGGAGGGGGAGGGGGGAGAGAAAAAGAGGAGGAGGTGGAGAGGGAGGAGGAGGATTTGGCCCTGAAACGTAAGGGTGACGTGGCTCGCGCGTCACGAGGATTCCGAGGAACGTGGAGTGGCACGAGAGGGATTAGTCGAGACGTGGAAGAACGAGAAGTGGATGAGACGCGAAAGGAGTGTGTACAGGGGCTAGAGAAGACGGGGTGAGAAGAAGGTGGCTCGGCGAGCGAAACAAAAAGGGGGCCGCAGCATCCAGAAGCCTCGGCCGGGGCTCGTAAACACAGCGACAGAGTCTCTTGTTTTCTTATCTACGGTGGCAACAATGGGCCCCCAAGAAACAAAAGACGAAAGACGGGCTATTTATTTCGGTCCATTGTTTCGCAGTAGCGCGGAGTCAGGCTTGCGAGGTTGCTTGGCGCACAGAGAGAAGGAGAGAGAGATAGCGAGGAACGAAGGGCGGGGGAGGGGGAGAGAGACACAGCGAGAGAGAGAGGGAGAGGGCGGGAGGAGATGATAATGTAGAGAGAAGAGCTACCTCGAGATGGCTGCAGAACCACACGCCATAAAGACTAAACGCTATGAAACGCTCCGCGGGTCCTCCTACCAAGCCGTACATTGCCTCTCGCCGGAGCCAAGGGTCTATCGTACCTTTTGCGGAGATAACGAGCTTACGAGCTTAATACGACGATGAAATACTTACAGCTATAAGTATCGCGAGCTCTTGTAATTATGTCCGTGCATCGTTCCAAATTAACAAATCCCATTTATAGAAAGTAGAACCCGCGGTACGTGTGTGCCGCTTTCAAGAATTCAAAGGAGCGCACGATGCATTAGAACCTTTGCCAACCTTCATCAGCCACGATATGCAATCTTCCCGCGTGCTCCTCTTGTTTGGAAACGCGATCTTCTCAAACCGCCTCTTGTTCTCCATGCCTTTCTTCTTCGTCCAGCGAGTGGGGAAAAAGCCCCCGTTTTCTCAATTGAAACGAACGCAAAACCGATCACGCGCCCCTACGATCGTCTTGGCAAGAATCGAATCGCGTTGGCCGATCGCGAACAAACAGAGTCGTTTCGCCGTCGCTGGGCATCCCTTGGCTTTCCCGTTCTCTCCCGTGCATATTGCCCTAGCCCTTCGGTTACCTCGGCAGCTCCGTGAATTAATTAAAATTTTCGCAGCCACGGTCGAGACGGTGGGCGGCGAGAGGCTAATTCTCCAGCAAGAAAATTCTGATTCTAATTTCATGCAAATGGCCGCCTGTGCCTGTGCCGGGGCACCGAGCCGAGGGAGGGGGTTGCCAGCGAGCACAGAGAGGGTTGCGTGACGCGAGGGTGGGGCAAGGGTGACCCCCCAGCCGGCGACACGAAGCTCTTCCACGGGGGTGGGCCAGGAAGGAAGGGCGTAAGAAGAGCGACAAAACAATGGAACGAAATTTAAATTATGCTCCCCGCAAAATGGCGATCGTATGCAAAACGATGCTTATCCAGCGGAGTAGAAAGTGAGGAGGCGCCGACGACTTTGCAGATGCCGGCACAAACCTTCCACCTTCCACCTTCCCCCTTCCCCCTTCCTCCGTCATGCGTCTTCTTTTCTGTCGTTCCCTCCGTCTGGTCGCTCTTAATCTTGTCCACCGTTTCTTTACAAACGACGAACACCGTAACGTGTGCATGCACCTTGCGTGTCGTTCGTCTCCCTGCACGCAATTTCCCATGTCCTTACGTGCTCTCATTCGCTTCTTCGTTCCTCCCAGTACCTCGGAAGAAAGCGTACATCGATGAAAACGCAACGAGGTTTTACACGTTTGACAGGGTTGTGCACGTAGTTTGTTCGAGATACGGTGTGATCGTCGTCGAGAATAAATAAGTTTGCTCGCGCTTTCGGAATACGCTGGAGATGGTGGTGATTTCGCGACGAAGAACCAACCTGTGTACGAAATTTCACCTTTCCAAGGTCAGCGACGACATCGATGTGCCGGCAACGATGCAATTCGATGCAATTTTCGTGATCGTAAGAGCGGCGTCGAACGTAGAACGTAGCGATCACGCGTAATAGCTCGACGCGGGATAAAAACGAGCCAACGAGTATTAAACTCGCCTCGACGCGGATACCGCGTGACACGGGAAATAGAAACGTTTTACGAATACCCGGAAACCGGTGAAGTCGGTATTCTTGTTGCGGCTGATTTTCTCTTCTGCCGCGTCTAAAGGGATGCCGGTGGACTGAGAGAGGTAAGGAGCGGCAACGACGGCGACGGGGGCAGGAGGATGGATTCATTTATCTTTCCCGTAGATCTAGCTTATATTTCACCGCCCCCTGAGGCAGATACTAAGACGAATGGTCTCTCGAGCAGATCTTGCAAAACATCACCCCCGCGTTTCCTCCCACCCCCGTTGGCCCACCCAATGGTGACTTGCCATCGAATGCAAATGTAAAACACCGAAGAGGCGAACTGAACTCCTTCAACGCGGCGTCAACCGATGTCGCGCATTTATTCCAACCGCAAAAACCACCATGAATTACGTTAGAAGATCAAGATTAATCGCGGCGAATGGAGAAACGCGGGCGTTTCGTTCGTTTCGCGAAAGAACCAGAACCAGAAGTAGTTTCTTAGAAAATTGCATACAATCAACGAATATGAAGTTTGCCTCTGGAAAATTCGTCGGGTACAAGATTCCAATTACGCGAGAACCACCTATAGTCATAGTCGAACATGCAACAGCGGAGAGCGAACTACAGTTCGACGGAAGGATAGTCCACGTTTATGATCCTTCGACGTATCGCTTCTCTGACTTACATTTACCATTTTATCCAAGTTCTGCCGTACGGTTCGAACAATTTTATTTCCTGATACAGTCGTCGCGTGACTGGCCATTGTTAGGCAAATTCACGTATCTATGGAAATAATTTAAGAATAATTTTCGATTTTCTAAACAAAGATTTCTTCCGTTCACCAATACTGTCGGAACGAGTAATTTTTCCGTAGATACGTTTATACGCATTCCGAATCAATTTTCTTCCTCGAAATTTCCCCTATACGCGTAAAAATTCGCAGTTTAGTTATTACACAGAGTCGATCGATTTCTCGCCTTATCGTTATAAGATGAAATATTCCACGCGCCTAACACGGTAAATATCGCAGCGTGGTCTCCGCTGAACGAGGCTTTAATCCGTGCGATCCAACGCACGAAACACGGTTTCACGAATGACCGACGCGTGTCACGGCATTAAGAAGCGGCAACCGTTTTGCGATCGAAGGGATCGACGAGAAGGAAGGGGTGAGGGAGGGAGGGAGGGAGGGAGGGAGGGAGGGATGAAGAGAAAAGGGAGGTAAAAGAAAGTGTCCCGAACCAGGGTGGTCAGGAAGTGACCACCTGGACGTACGTTTGGTTGACCGGTCAGACGGGTTCGCGATAAAAATTCCATGGAAAAGTTCAGGACGCGTTACGCGTTCGAAAAACCGGTTCCCATAAAGCCGAAAGCCGGGGGGGGGGGGAGGGGGTTCGCTGACCGTTGGTCGACCCTGAAGGGTTGCTCGCGGCCAGTAGGGTCGCGCAAGAAGGGATCGGATCACGATAAAAAGACCGACTCCTCGTCGTTCAAGAAGCAAAAGCTTTCCCACGAGTGCATCCGTATAATTTTTCTTCGAGCACCTTGACGGCGCGATCCGTCGAGCAGATGCAACCGCAACGTCCGTGGAAAAACGTGCGAGAACACGAGATTCGCGCGAGTCCAGAAAGTTCAACGTTTCGACAACATGAGGTACGTGTCGAGGATAATGATCGAACAACGAGAGATAACGCGCGTTCAAGGGGATACTGCGTGGAAAGACAGGAATGTTTTATCGGTGATTCTTCCTCTTCGAGCACGAGAAATCGTTTCTCGGCAAACGCGTTCGAGATAGTGCAGGGTGAACGTGGAGATAGGAAATTGGAGAGAGGAGGATGGAGGATAGAGCATAGAGGGGGTTCAAATTGGTAACTCTAGAAGATCAAGATGAAAAACGAGCTAAACGCTCCTCACCTCCCCGCTGCCATGGCCCTTCAACCCCCACCTACGATCACCTCCGGAGAAACGAGCACAGTCTGGTATACAGCAGCACCCCTCTTTGAAACAGCCCTCGCGCGAGGCAACGCCACCGTTTTAATATTAATGGAAAGGCTGATGGCAGAGCTGAAAGGAAGGAAATTGAAGGAAAATAAAAGGAGAAACGTCCAAATATCCAGATTGCCCCGGAAGCCAGCTAAAATCTATCCTCCTCGCGATATCTTCGCATCTCTTCGATCCCTTGACTCGTCGCTCTCGACTAATTTGCAGCGTGCCTCGTTCCAGAGGAACGTTCGATAACCTCGAGATAACTTTCTAAGAGAATTGCCATTCTGTGTACGCGCTTTTCTACACGCTTCATAGCGGCACGTTCGATGGCGAGCGACGATCGAATCGTCGATCGATAGCTGGCGCGCGCGCTCTCTTCCGCAGGAAATGACAATGCATCGCGCCAAGTGCTCGATAATTCACGGTTCAGCTGACGTGCACCGACCCGATCGACGCAAAAAGCGCGCGAGACTAATCTCGGGAGCCAATGAAGGGCGTGAAACCAGCCGAAAGAACCAGAGACTGGACACACAGCAGTTGGACGGTCTAATTAGAAGCTAGAATGATTTTCGATACTCCGTGGAACTTTGGCCGACCGTCATCGAACCATCTGCGAAGGGAAAAGAGAACGGAGGAAAAGTTCGATAGCCGAGGAACGACCGCAACCTCCGATTGTTAATGCGATGGGTAATTAACTTTAAACGAGTCTCGTTTCGGAAAGCTCGACTTTCCGATGAACGACCGCATCAAAAGACCGTGCCTTCGCCACGCCAACTCGTCGTTCCATGATCCGACGTGCCAAGGAGGAGAGTAGAATCTTTCGCACGACAGAGTATTCAAAAGTATCGATTTTCAAATCAACAAACCGCCTAACCTTCGTAATAAATTCATTCGCTGCAAGACGACGGTATAGACGACGATAGCAAATTTCGACGTTTCAAAGAAAAAAACTAACGTTTCGAATATCGTCACATTTCCCTACGTTTCTACGTGACTGCGAGTTACGCCGGCCTCCGAATGGGTCATTTCGCAATTACGAATGACGAATCTAGTTGATATCCCGGAAAGGGAGGTGCAGAGGGAGGTGCAAAGGGAGGTGCAAAGAACGGTATGCAAATTTTTCATTATCAAAGGGATTTCGATCGCGAACGTACTACACCGGTGTGAAAAAAGGTCCGTTCAGATAGTCCGTAGTTCGCCGCACGACACGCGCCAAGCAAACGACCGTGAACGAGTAGACGAACTAAACTAGGCAAAGGATATAAAAAGCACGAATAAGGATCTTCGAATTTTCCTGCGTCGAACCAAGTTTGGCGGTGAGCGAGCCGACATAGGTTTCCTATAGGAAACCGAAAGAAGAGGATAGGAAACGAATGTCCATAGTTGCGGCAGGAACTCGATCCGCGTAAATCCTGGAAGGTTCCATGTAAGTTATAGAACGCGGCGAATGGTCCCGCGGTTCGTCTCCAGGAACGGCTTTCGTCCTTTTATCTGGAACTGCGGTGCCGCTCTCTCGCGCCGGGCAAGCCGGGCGTCTTGGAGCGGGCGTCTCCTGGACGACGCCTCGGATCAATACCGACGCCCAGCGTCTCATTGGCCCCTTCTCTTAGGTGCCGTGGAAAATCGCCCAGGAGATGACGGCCAGGAAGAGGCAGGAGGGTGGCTGCAGGAGGGGCAGGGAGAAGAGGAGGATGGCTCTAAGGGGGTGAGCCGAGCGGACCATCCTTCCTCCATCCTTCCACAGCCTCCAGCCATTCTTTGCAACCGCTTCACCCTCCAGCGCCTCCCGCGCCACCCCCGCCGCTGTGCCTTCTTTTCTGGCCACCGTTCATTTTCCACAAAGTACACGACACTCGTTGACGAGGGATATTTTTTCCAAGGCTCGATATACCTTTCCCGTAGAAACATTTTTCTCTTCTGTCTGTAACATTGAATGCCTTTTATTCGCCGACGCTTTTCCCGCACGCGTGCCAATTATTCCCTCGGATCGTAAATGAATTCCATTTCGTTTCACATACGCCCTGAAATCGTGGACACGTGTTTCTCTCGCAAGTCCTGTTCTCCGGCTCTTCGATAGTTCTTCGATGATACTAAACACGATTTGACCGACTCTTTTCCAGTAACAGGTTGTCCGAGTGAATTGTAAAAAGCGGAGACCCCAGAGGTTACCCGAGATCCCGACGGTTTCGTTCGTCCTTTTTTCCGAGCTTAATCGAACGACCGGCTGGGTGGTCAACAAGGTTCATTAGTAGGTACACGTACGGTAAACTACACGACCGCGCGTCACCGCTCGGTCTCGTTTTAAAAGCCGAGTCGCCTTTTTCCCTCGTAAACTTGCGCGGTTATCGGCGGATGGGGGTGGAATCAATGAGAGGATCGGGATGGCAGCGTGCGCGTGACCAAGTGATTTTTTGCGCTTTCAGCCCCTTTTTGCACCACATCTAACTCTCCCTCTTCGAGCTCTCCTTCCTTCCCGTTTCTTTACGCCCGTTCGGGTTCGCTCCTCCACCGCCTGGACCTTTCCCCCCATCCCTCCGGCCAACCTTTTTTCTCTCCCTGTTGCCGGTGAGCGCAACGCTCGCCACGGGACACATTATTAGCTTAATAACTCCAGGGGACCTTTTTTTAATCCCGCCACCGTTTCCAGGAGAAGCTGTGCCCGCGGAAGACTTTAATTAAAAAATAAACAAGCGAGCCGGAGCCGGTAAACGGGCGCGAGAGATTTGAGGCCGGCCTCGGGACATTTGCATTTCGATTCTCCGGCCACCGATTCGCTTCTTTATCGCGTGTTGGCCAGGCCGCTGCAAGATTTGCGAGAGCCGACCGGCAACGGGACGCCTTTCGTCCCGGGATTACGCCAAAGTTATCGCCGAGTGAAAAATTCAACAACTCGCGGATGAATTATGAAATAACGGGCTCGAGTATCGGCGAAAAGTTCAAAGGCGTGCAAACAGGTGTATTTACCACAGGCGACGGCGGGGCAGAGGGTGGGTTACACCGCGTATCGCCACCCACCAAACAACGTTCACGAAGCGATAAACAGTTTGCATTTTGTTGCATGGCCCACCGTATAATTAGCACTTAATAAATCGCGGCGCGCTTCTACGGTCGCGCTCTTTCGCGCCGCACTGATAAACAATCAGCCGGTAGAATTTGATGGAGCAAAAGTTTCACGGAAAAGAGATCCGCGCGATCGAAAATTTACCGTCAGAGAGATCGAAAAGTTCGACGATCGTGTCGAAGCATTCGTGTCGGGCGAAATTTTGCCCGACACCCGATACGCTACGCTCTCGATGCTGCTATTGAAAAACTTGACCACCTATCGTCCCTTGATTGGTAATTAAGGAATATATATAGTGGCCTATCCCGGCCACTTTGCTCGATCGTCGAATCGCAAACACGCGCAAGGAAACTTTAACGTCACGTTATTCCCATTACGTACGAGGCTCGCGGACCAAGAACGCGACAAGACAAGCGGCGTGCATACGTATCGTAGATTCCAATTTCGTTCTACGAACTTTCCGACGACTACACGATTGACGATGTTTCGATACGAGGTACGCGGTTGAAAGCGGAAAGAATCTGTCACAGGTCCGTAACTGGATAGATGACTGACGCAGTAACGCGGTTTATAATTACGAGGAGAATTTACCGGCAACGTATTGAACTTTAAAGCTAGATACCATCCTCCCGTAAAGAAACCAAGTGGCAATTGTCGTTCCTCGGCGATAGAGCGGAGAAGAGCCCGTCCGAGGGGAGATTCGGAAGGATCTGAACGAGGAAAGATACCATTTTGAATGTCGAATTTTCCGCAGACAAACTAAAGTCCAAGTTAGCCACGGCTTAAGTTAGCCAGCCAATGGTAGCCTAGTGGAGAGGCCCGGCAAGGTGTCCGGCGGCTTATTTTTCCAGGAGGGTGAGCGTCGAGGGTGGGGATAAGTCGCGAAGGCGGTAGGGTGAGTGGGATGGCCAGCCTTAAGCGAAAGAGGGGAAAAGACTGGAAAGTGGGGTAAAATAGGCCGCAGGGTGGGGACGAGAGGGCGACACTTAGATGGCTAAATCGAGGGGTTAGAGGGTGCTGCGGGAGTACCGGAGGCCGAGAGAGGGCCGGGTGTCCCGATAGGCGTCCGAGCGACGTAGTCTACGCTTCGTTAACCCATTGCAATGTTATTTAATTTGCAAAGTACACGACGCGACAAGAGGCTGCCCCGGGTAATTTTGAAATTTCAACGGGACGAGTGGACCGCTAAGACGGTTGCCGCACGAAGCGTATCACGCTGGAGAAACAATTCCCTTACTCGATACTGAGAAATATAGAACGACACGGATAGCGGTTGAAACGACTAGAAAAAAAATGCCTTCGTTGTCTCTCTATGGAAACGAAGCGATCCGTCGTCTTTTGAGCGACGGAACGCCTCCAAGAAAAGAATCAACCACAGACGCCGTATGACGCTCGTTGGTCGACGGTAAAAAAAAAAAAGAAAAAAAAAAGAAAAATCCTAACCCTCGCAGGTAAGGAACACGATCAACCGAAATCGAGACCTCCGCTCGACCCGACTCACCCTAAATTTCTTTCGAACAAGTGTGCAAAAAATCATGGTCGGAAAACAAGGGGTGACGATCTAACCCTAAACATCGTCGTTTTTTCCCCTGTACCCTCTAATCTCTAATCTAGGTTTTTTCGCCGATGTTTTTTTTTCGCACACCCCTCCTCCCTGCTAACCGCTGCCCGAGGGTGCGTTATGCTATGGGTGCACACACAGGTAAACACGGACACATTAGATCGTGGAGACGCTGTGAGTCGGAAGAAAAAAAGGAAAAGAGAAAGAAAAGAAAAGAAGGAAATGAAAATGAAAAAAAAGAAAAGAAAAAGGAAGAAAGAAAGAAAGAAAATGCTAAATCCTGATCGGAGTGACGTCGACGACAACGACGACAAGTCGCTGGTGTGCTCGTATTTACATACGGCACGCTGACCAAACGATGATGATTTATCTGTAGGGATGCACGCGTTCGCCTGAAACGTTCGGGCAAATATAAAATCTCGTGCATCCCGGGTGTTGACTGATGATAGTAAAAACCCATTGCCCGAGCAAACACGGCGAGGAATTTAAACGGAGCCTATTTTGCGCTATTTGACGGCCGTGGAATTCGTACGGATGGAAATATTGAAATACCGGGCGCGTCGCGTATCCCGAATTAAATCACTAGACGTCTGAAAAAGAATGCTCGCCGGTGCCATTCTTAACGCGTTCCGTGTCAATGGGTGTACACGATTTCGAACTCCTCGATTTGTAGAATATCTGGACGTCGCGTTACGCGTAACGACGCGAACGAATAAATAAATAATAAAGATTAAAAAAAAAATCTCGTACTCCATCGAGAGTGCTACCTTCTTCCTCCTTACCTCGCTACCAAAGTTCTCCAGTCTTATATCGCAATTGCGAAAGAATCGGGCGAAGAGAAGAAAAAGAAGAGAAGAAGCGATGGTACATTTTGGAGGTCGAAAAACGCTCCGAGTATGATATTCGGAAAGGAAATATTCGAGATCGTTGGTTTATGCAGAATTAGGTTGCGACAGGATCAACGCGAAAACAGCAACGCGTCGCGGCGGCCTCGAGCATAGCCGAGAAGCGAACCCGCGGGAACAGGAAACGCGACACGAAACGCAGTTGGGCGATCATCAGTTGGTAGAGGAGGCGCCACGGGTTACCTCGATCTAGAGGCGAGAGAGTCGCGTCGGTAAAAGGGAATTATTCCTGGATCGCGTCCAGTCTAAGCGGATCGTTCGATCCTGTCCCCCCCTGAACCACCCACGCACGGGTGAGAGTCCTTTCTCGCGACAGCGAATCTTCCTCGCAGTACGGCGTTTTCATTACACGCGAGCATCGTTAATCTCGAACATCGAAGAATATCGTAGATCGAAGATAGAAGACGATCCACTTTGTACGAATTTGACCGTCCAGTACTACGATTTTCAAGACGAAAAAGTACCGATACGCGAAACTCGAAGCATAGTACGTAGTACGACGAGAGAAACTCGGAAGAAAGTTCGGTTTCTCTTTTACGTAAACGAATTAAGCTGAAACTTGTAACGGGATGGTTTTTAAATTGAGAAACGACAACGAAGGGAATAAGTCGATCGAGGCCGTAGATGATTCGAGTATAGATCGTCGAAAGAATTCCTTTCGAGCGAGAGAGATACTTTTTTAATTTAACGCATACAAGGTATGGTCAGTTCGACGAGTTATTTTCATCAAGGTCGCCGGTCTTGACTCTCTTCTCTTGACTCTGCCGTCCTGCGCTATCTTTCTCGTTCTTTTTCAACGATGCAGCCTATCATCCCTCTCGCTTGAACTCTTTTAAACGCAATATCGGCCAACGTACGTGGTATTCATTGGGAACCGAAACCTGGCGAAACTTTCAACCGATCCGACTTGTTAACCGAATATCGAGACGAATAAATATCGAAAAACCTGCTTATTCGATATCCTACGTTTTACAAAGAGCGTGTTATCTGTTATACGTCACGTCCGCCCACGTACATCGAGCTCTCCTTCGTTTCTCCGTTTCGTCGCTGTGTTTCAGCCGCTTCAGAATTCACCCTACAGCGATCCCGATATATCAATTCTCCGCTGCAACGAAGGGGATGATGCATCGTGTGCGCCCTGTCGTAGCTCGACGAAGCCACGCGGCACTCTCCTCGCACTTATTGCTCGGTATTTTACGAATTGCGTAAGCCTCGAGAATATCGATAGTCTAATAATATGCGTTGCGATCGCTTGTTCGCGGCCTAACGATGCTCGAATTTTCGTGCTCTCGGTTTTTCGGAAGGCGATCGCGCGTCAGGAGTTACGAATCTGGTGATTTTTATGCGCGCGTGAGAAACTCGAAGGTTCGAAAACTCCACAGAATGCGTATAATACAGAAAAATGTCTAAAATATACGACATACGATACTTGCTGTAATATTCGACAAGCGAAAGGATCGTCTTTCCATTCCTTGTTTTGTCTTTTTTTTTTTTTTTTCTTACATTCATAAAGGCACGAATTTGCGCAAATATTCGCAGCAGTCCGCTTCTAACACGATCGTCTCGCGAAAAACGACAGGCGCAAGCAACCGTGCGTCGATCATGGCGAAAGCTTAAAATCAAAAAAAAAAAAAAAAAAAAGAAAGCTTAAATTTTCGTTGTTCTCGTCGTTCGATGATTTCGCATACATTCCTCGCTATTTCCTCTCCCGCTATTTCGTCTCCAGCTTCTATGCGTGCCTGTAGCTTCGCGCGAGACTATGACGCGAGGAAAGTGTTTTCTCCTCCCAGTTCGCCGCATAGAGAAACCAGGATCGCGGCGTATTGGCAAACTTGGTCCCGCCAATTTTAGATGCTTTGCCTTCTTCTTTTTTTCTGTCTGTTTGCAGCTTGCCGCTTGTTCCTCGTCTTCGTCTCCCTCTTTTCCTTCTCCTTCCCCTTCTCCTTCTTCTGCTTCTTCTTGTTCTTCTTCTTCTTCTTTCAACCATCATTCTCTAGCGCGAGTTGCCATTTTATTTTCACGAGTACGCCCGCTATTTTTGGCCGTTCTAGAAAACACGCCTCTCCTTTTTCCGGGTCTTGGCAACCACGTTCGTGAGACGCGATCGCGAACCAACGCATGCCGCGTGCGAATTTATTCTTATGCATGACCACGAAAAATATTGAGCGAAATCGCCACTGCCAAAAAGCCAAGCGAATTGCAATTTTTGACGGTCGTTCGGATGCACTCTAACTCTGACGACGAGGTTCGCCTCGAAATCTTTCCGCTCGCGCGCCTTGCCAAAAGTTAAAATCTGCTTACATTGTACTGGTTTTCGGGATAAAAACAGGCGGACCCGTTCTCTTTCGTTCTCTCTGTCTCTCTCTGTCTCTCTCTCTCTGCTGCACGCCTCACCGGTTTCCATCATTCGTGTCGTTTTTCGGCGACGATCGAGGATGCAGAATTCCATAAACGAAAGGCACAGGGAGGGGCGAGGAGCGCGCGGCAGTCATCGAAAATATTCAATTCGATATGTTTGAAAGGGGCAGGGAGTAGTAGCGGGACGGAAAATTTATTTTACGCATTGTGTAAATAACGCGCGCGCTGCACACAACGAGGCGAAGCGTTGCACAGATAATGTGTGCAGAGTCCCATCAGAATTGTGAGTATTGATCGTTTCGTAGTAAATATATAGTTTGCACTAGCGCGTCCTAGCGTATCCTAATATGTCGATAAATATGGCGGAATAGTGTCCATCGGGATGATGACTATCGGCAAAAGTGGGCATTTCGCTTCTTCTGTGTGGCGAGCGAGGGGAGCGAAAGGAGGGTCAATGACCTCGCAGAAAATCGATCGACTCGAGATCAGAAAGGACGAGGGTCAACGTAGAAATTGCAATGCCGCTAATAACGAATCGCGCGAAAAGCGCTCGTGGATAAACGTCGCGAAATTCGTTTCTCCGCGATCGAGCTTCGAGATCGGACGCTCGGACGATCCCCCTAGGGTAGGGGAGGGGAGGGGTGGGGGAAGCGAAAAACTCGCTCCGCAATCGCTCGCCAATGCGGGGAAAAATACGTTGACTCGATCGCTTCCGAAAATTCTTACGACAAACGCGACAAAAACTTTCAAAATACGTTTCTATCGATAACGAGTTTTCTCGAGTTCGAGAGGGAGATACGAGAAAGAATGAACGATAGCAGTTTTACGTTAATTTCTTTTTTAAACGTCGAAAGTCATTCTGCCTGTTGGCATAAGCGAGCGACGACTGCGACTATTGTGACGATTGCGACGAGGAAATTCGAGCGAGGTTGATCGAACGAAAAACACGATAAAACGAAAGCTCCTAAAATTTCCTATTACTTACGAAGACTACTTGGAAAGCTTTCGCTCTCTGTCTCTGTCTCTCTCTTTCTCTCTCCCTCCCTCTCTCTCCGCATCGTTAGTTACGACGAAGTTACGCGTCATCGAACCTCTTTCATACGGACGAAGGAAAGAAAAACGAAAAAAGAAAGAACGAAGAAAAAGGAAGAAAGAGAAAGTAAACAGAAAAATACTTCTCCTTGTGCGAGAACTAGATTGATTTTTGTTTCGGCACAATGCGAGCTGACTCCAGCAAGTATGTCCGCAACAAGCAAGGCACTCGAGTTCTTTGATGCTAGAGACCAATAGAAACCAATTTACTTGGCGTTATAGCTACGGACTCGACAGCGCGCACGGCTAACAACGTATCCTCGTTATTGCATCCATTAAAAGATCGTGCGTTGCTCGTATAATGATAAAAAAAAAAAAAAAAAAAAAAAAAATCGGGAGAGAAAACGCGAAATACCGAATAAAACAAACGCGAACGAGTAACGAGCAAACGCACGGCGCTGTGATCTAGAAATTTCCCAAATAGCCGGGAAAATTGGAGTCGAGTATACCGTTGTACACGCACGAGTACCGTGCATTCTGGCCGAATGCGAACGCGTCGAGGTGCAGCGGGGGGTCGCGATCGAAACCCAGGGATCGAGGAAATCTTTTTTGTCGCGCGAACCTCGCGCGCATTGGCTCGCCGTGTTTCGTATCCGCGTATTTTCGGACGATTTTCTCCTCTGTACGTCGCGTGAAAGAGGGGAGACGGAGAACGAGAGAAAGAGGGCTCCTCGCCTCTCTCTTCCTCCCTGCCGCCGTTCGCTCTATTCCCTCCCCTTTGCCGCCTCGTATCTCTGTCTCTGTCGCGTGCCTCGCTCGCCCCTCGACAACGCTCGCGCGCGTCTCTGCGGAACGGGAGGCAACGGACCAGCGTTTAATGTAAATCGCCACGCACGGGCCGCGCGCGTCGGAGTGAGAGGGATGCTCCGAGGAGCGAGGGGGACGCAGGAGGCGGCGGAGCGGTGCGGGGCGGGGTGACGGGATAGAGAGGGCGCAGAGGGCGGCTCGGCGAAGGGGCGACGTCGGGGACGAGGAAACATACATATGTATGGGTAAATGTGTACCTACGCCCGCATCAAGCTCTCTTCCTCCCACTCTCTTTCTTCGCGAGCGAGCGCTCTCTCCCTTTACCGCTTTCTCCCTCCCGCCCTCGCCGCATCTTTCTCCACGGCCCTCTTTCTCCCTTCCTCCCGCATCTCTTTCACTGGATACTACTACCTCCATCCCGTTCGGCGGCCGGTCGACTCTCTTTTTCGTTCTCCAGCTCCATCCCTGTCGCGCTTCCCGCCCGTTCGATCGCCACCGCTTCCTCTCTCGTTGCGCGCTTTCTCGCTTCACCCGCGCCTCTACTATTCCGGCTCACTCTCTCTCTCTCTCTCTCTCTCACTCGAACCCTCCGTCGCTCCTACTCCTCCTTCCATCTCTCTTTCGCGTGACCGTTCCGTGGACGAAGCCGCGCGAGCGCGTCCTTCTTTCTTTTTTTTTTTTTCTTTTCCCTCCCAGCGTTTTTTCCCCCGTCACGCCCCCGGGCCGACGGGTGATTTTTATAATCTGCTACTTGTTGCGCGGCGCGTACCAGCGGCCGGCGTGCGGCCCGCCCGGAAAAACCGGAAAATAGAAGAAAACAAAAGCGAGCGAGCGAGCAGGCGCGGTGCAACGCGGAGACCGGCTACGTCCAGAGGAACCGAACGGGGTGGCCGGCCTGGGCAATGGGCTGGGAGGATGTCGGGGTGGCGGCGGGGGAGGGAAAAAAAAGGAAAAAGGCACCGCGGGACCAGCCGGCGAATTATCCGCGTCGCTGTGTGCGGCCACGCTCGCCTCTGTGAGCGTCTCTGTCCCGCGCGTGCCGCCCGAAAATCCATTTCCACTGCGGAGTTTTTTTTTTTTTTTTTTTCTTTTCTTCCTCCCCTTTTTCCCGTCGCACTACCCCGTTCGCACTATAGCCCGTCGCACGCGTCGCGAAACAGATTTCCGCGTACGGTAAACAGCTGGTCTCGTCCACGGGAAGCTGCTGTCGTTCGACGCACAACACCGTCGGTGGTAAACGCACGGCAGAAAAGCGTCTCTGTCGACGCGGCGACGCGGCTGAAATAAACCGCGAAAGTCAGAGAGGGCCGTGTAAACGCGAGCGAGCAAACAACGAACGCGAGGGACGCGGACGTTGCGTCTATCGCGCGTCTATCGCGCGTTATCCCGTGAGCCTCGAAGGCCGTGGACGCGTTCGAAAGAAAGAAAGAAAGATAGAATGAAAAAAAGAAAGAAAGATGGTAAGAACGCGGATTCTATTAATCGACGGGGTCCGAAGGGACGAAACGCGGCAACTTCGTCTCGCGTAGAGGCGAGGAGCCAGAGAGCCGCGCAAAATGGCTTCCTCCTTTTCAGGAATTATCGCGATGTAGGAAGTCTTGGTCGGCATGGTGGGGGTGGAGGTGGCCGCGGAGCGGCTGTCGGCCGAAAGTTTAAAATAGAATATCTCTCGCGTGTAACTTTCATCGGTCGTCAAAAAATCATGCAGTGTCGTACCTAGCGGGGGGCTCAGCCTCCCACCCGCCTCGCGGCGAGCAACAGAACGAACGAACGAACGAACGAACGGAGGGGCGAGGAGAAAGGAAAGCCGAAAGGGGGAAACCGGCGCGCGGGAAGAACGGCGTGGAACGTAAAGGAAACGACGGGGAGAGCAGCCCTCTCTTCGCGTCGCCATCCGCCAAGCTCTAGGATAGGCCACGCGGTTCGACGTGGATACGGCGGAACGTACTCAGACACATGCACGGGCGCGCCAAGTGTGCCGCGCGCGCTCCATGCATCGCCGTGCAACGCTCGCGCGTGTGTGTCGAGAACGCGCGGGGCACCGCGACGATTTACCGCCGGTAACCCGCGCGTCCAGGCAGGAAGTTCTCGCACAGGCCGAGCAAAGATATTTCACAGCTTTTGTCGATAGCGCCGGTCGATTCCGTATTAGGAATTACCGAGCACAGGCAGACGATCGTTCGTCGTTCCAACATATGGCACCGCCGACCAATCGTGTCCCCGGTTCGCACCGAATCAACCCCCAACCTCTGTCCGCGAGACTTTCTGCCGGTCGAATTTCAAGCTCGAGGATGCCTTCCGGCGGCAGGATATTCCGATAAGGATACCATCGTATCGAGGGCGGGATTTTCCCGCGACTCTTCGCGTCACGGTGCGCGGCCGTGCGCGCTTCCTTCGCAATTCCGTTGTTTCCGCTCGCACTCGCGTTCCAAACTTCGATCGATCGCTCTTCGAATAATTTCTACTCGTGCGGTATCGTGAACGCGATCGATGATCCCTGGAAAGTCGGTAACTTTCTTCGGTACGCGTGACGATGTACGCGACAACTCGATGACCGTGTTACGGTAGGGTGCGGGTTAGTTTAGTCGAAAATTCCTCGGTTCGACTCGACTCGTCAATAAAGATGGAAAGCAAAGGCGAGACTTCTCCGCGAAACGAGATGCGCGGAAAGCGCGGCGTGCCGATCGTTTACCGTTCCTGGTACAGTTGCATAGGAGGCTGCCGCATCGAGCTCTGATTTTCACTCTCCACGCCAATGAATGACGTAGCGAAGATACACCGCGACGGCAACGGCAACGGCGGCGGTGGCGATGGCGGTGGCGGTGGCGGTGGCGGTGGCGGCGGCGGTGGCGGTGGCGGCGGCGGCGCGGCCGACCGATCCGCTCGCTCATATTCGCTAGAGCTCGCGCTCGCCTAGCCGCGCGCGAGTAGAGTACACACGGTGTGATCCGGGGCGCATGCGCAAACGCGTTGCGCGCCGCGACTCGACTCGCCTCGGCCCGACTTCTCGGCTCTCCGTGGCTCGCCCTCCCCGCCGCCAAGGTGCATGCATGCATTCTATGCGGCGTGCACCGCATTAGATGCATTTCTAAGTCGCGCCGCAATAAATCGCAGAAATATCGAAGTGGAGAAGTCTGCCGCGCTGGCCCCAAGAGCCTCGAACGAGAGAAACCGCGGCCGCCCGCGTGACACGCGTCCAACTCGACAATCCGGACAACGCGATCATCCAGCAGGGATCGAGACGCGAATCGAGACGCGAATCGAGACGCGAATCGACCCGACGAACGGACGGCAAAAGAAGGAGGCCGCCGGCTGAGAAACACCGTGAGAGACGCGAAACACTGGACTACTCTCTCTCTCTCTCTCAGACCGCCAGACCGTCGATTTTCATAGAATCCCGATAACCCGGTGTGCGAGGCGTAGTTGGCCGCAGCTCTTCTTCCCGCGACTTCTCTTCTCTTCTCTTGTCTCGACGAGGAAATCCCCAGGGAGGAACAACACGCAACGCTCTCGCCGCCGTTTTGGAGATCAGGTTTTCGTGGCAACGCGCGTTTACGTACGTGCACACGCACGTGCGAAACTGGTGACGTCTTTCTCAACGTGTATCCCATAAATCCCTCTCTCAGCCGGCCAGCTGTGTTGGGGGGGTGGTGGGGGGCGAGCGGGGGGGAAAGGGAATAGGGGGCTGCACGACTGCTCGGAGAAAGCTTTTCTCTTTTTTCATCTCGAACGGTTGAAAAATCGCAAGGCGTCGCCAGTGATCGAGGCCCGCGATAACGCGCTCTCCACGTCGTCCACGTCGAATTAGAATAATAATGATGGACGGTTGTCGTTGGCCGGGCAGGAAGTGATAAAGATTACGTTCAGCGACCCGACCGCGTGCGTGACGCCTCGTGAACGCGCGCGATTTTCACGGAAAAGGGCCGCCACGGATGCGGCAGCATATTCCAAGGAGCAAGAAAAGAATACGACACACTGAGTCACGTGCGAACCAGTCCCTCCCACTTGCGGACGCGGTGCCGCGGATTTCAGTGCACTGAAAATCGTAACATCGCCAACCTCTGGCAGCTCCGCTTCCTCAAACGCCTCGTCCTTTCTTCTTCGTTGGCGATCGAATATCGTCGAGTATCGTCGAGTATCGTCGAGAGGAGATCGGCATCGAGATCCAGATCCAAGATACAACCTCGGAGGTTATCCCGCAGCAGCATTTCATGCGAACGCAGACCAATCGCGTCACGGTGAATGCCGATGGACGCGGGGGATCGCGAGTGAAACAAAGATCGGCAAGATCGGCAAGATCGGGAAAATCGGGAAAATCGGCGAGCAACGAACGGTGCCGCCTCGGAGAACCATAGACGCGCGTGTTGATCGGCGCCTTGTGCGGTGACGAGCCGCGTACGGCCCTGGTGCACGTTTTCGCCGGCACGGTACTTGCGAAAAATTCAACTGTGCCGTGCAGCCGAGTTAATCAGGAAGCACACACGTTTTTCCACGACACGCGCGGAGCACACGAGATTCGACTAGCGACTAGCGACTGGCGACCACAGTGTCTCGTCCTCGGCGTTAGCGTCGTCGTGTGGAACCGCGAACGAGTGTGTGGTCGGAACGATGCACGCGGAGATCATCGGTGCTCGTCAGCCGAGAGATCTTTGAAAGAAAACGGCAGAAAGTGGGAATAATCGACGCGTTCTGTGTACCATCGAGCGAACAATTCTTTACACGCGTCATCCATCGTTTCGCGGAGGTGTTTCGTCCGATCTCTTTTATCCACCGCTTCTCAACGAGGCGGCATTTTCGTCGGGGTGATTGGTGCGCGAGTGAGTGAAACGAGAAAAACTGATCGGTCTCGCGAATTAGTGTCGGATGAACTGGAAACACCGTTCGTACGAAGTGAAAGAGGATGGTGACGAGGACGACGACGACCACGACGACGACGACGACGACGACGACGACGACAAAGGCGGCTGCGGAAACGGCGGCGGCAGCGACGACAACAGCGGCGGCGACGACGACGACGACGACGACAAAGACGACAAAGACGAAGACGACGCCGACGACGACGACGACGACGACGACGAAGACGAAGACGGTAACGACGGTGACGTGTACGAGTACGAGCATGATCAGGACGACGATGACGCGAGGCTGGTAGATCGAAGATCCACTAGACACGAATTTAGGTTCAGGTAAAGTTTCGTCGATGCGACAAAGATCTTACTAATATCGAGCTTCGTGCTTCGTTCGTTATCGATTCGTTCGGAGGCACCTGGCAACGATCGATGATTAAAATAGAAATCCAAGATACAACCAACATAGATCGATCCTTTTCTCCTTTTCTCTACCTATGTATATTGTATCGATCGAACGTTGCAACGGGTCTCTTCGACGATTGTCTTCCGCGCTCGACTCTAACAACTATTAATATATTCCTTGCTTGCAGAACTCTGACCGGTACACGCTTTATGCCGCAAACTAACAAACCGAAAGCCCGCGGATTGGAGGAAAATGGCTGATCCGGACTAGACTCACGCTACTCTCCCTTCTGCTCGTTCTTTCTTTACCTTCCGATCATCGCGTCGTTTTCCAGCTTTCTTCGTTGCTTCGCTGATCTCACGAAAAGCACGCTTCGTTCTTCTCGCTAGACTCCGCAACAGAATTTTTCCACTGGTTACAAAACTACCCATATGCGTGTATTATTTACGAGCAAAAGTTTCCAAAGAGATCGTGGATATTCGCTCGAAACGCGACGAAACTCTCGAGGATCGACCGTAAGCGAGTCATGCCAGGCTTTTGTGGAACGATCGATCGAATAGGTGCCGGAAGGAGAGTGGGTGGCGTACGGAAAATAGAGAGAGAGAGGGAGAGAGAGAGAGTGAGAGAGCGAGAGCGCGAGAGAATGAGAGAGAGAGAGAGAGAGAGAGATGGAGTAGCGTGATGATTAGTTGCAGTGTTTTGGAAAACAATGCGCAAAATTTCGCCGGTGATAAATAATAAAAGAGCGAGTAAAGTGTAACGTCGGGCAAGAGTGAAGTGGCGTGCAGGTCGTGCGTATGAATAAACAACCCGGGCATATGTATTGTCCATTAACGAATAAAAATTAAATAAAACACGAGCAGAGATTGTCGTTTGGAAACTTGAAACATTCATTGTCCCTTCAGCCCGTTATCTTTCCCGGACAGTCGACGGTACGATGGAACGATGGAACGATAGAACGACGGACAAAACGGTGGAAAGATCCGCAACCTCGACGAGAGTCTATTGCCCCGTACCGTACCGTACCGTACCTTTGCCCTTTCCTCCGACACGTACGTATACGATACGAAAAAAAAAAGAAAGAAACAAACGAAAAAAAGAAGAAAGAGAGAAACAAAAAGACGAAAAAGATGAAAAGAATGGAGACAAAGTGGCAAGCGCGTTCCCTATAACGTTACGAGTAAATTTAGCTGGCTGGAAACCCGGTAATGTTGCAATTCACGCAACGCGTACTCGGCTCGCCCCTATCGTATCCGCCTCTCCTCCCCTCTCGCCACCCTTAATTTAAACCCTTAAACAGGTCCGACCTGGTGTGGCACCTTGAAACCTTCTGTCTGCTAACAGGCGACGAGATAATACTCGAGCGAAGGGTACAGCGAAGGAAAAGAGAAAGAGAGGCGAGGAAGACGGTCTCGAGGGGGTAAGAAATATCACGAAGGAGAAAAGAAAATGAAAAAGCCGAGGAATGGAAGAGGAATGCGAAATAATTCCAGATAGGTTGATGCGTCTCTCTCCCCTTTGCTACCCCCCACCTCTGGACACGGGGCATCACCGATGGTCTCGCCCTTCCCTTCCGGGCCCTGTTCCACCCCCCTTTTTTAAGGCGGCCAGCTGCGGGGTCAGTTTTCGACGGGCGCGCGGCGCATTAAGATGCTACGCGCGAAATTTATCATCGACCTCGTGTCATCGTGTCTCGTGACCGCGTGAAAATTCGCTCGCTTGTTCTCGCGTGTATGTAGGTAGCGAAGCAGCAACGCACAACCACCCCCGAGAGTCCCCGATGGAGAGGAACGAACGCCGACCGAAGGAAGAGCGCGAGAGAGAAAGGGAAGAAAAAACAGCGTGGCGCGAGAACAACCGGCGGATTGCTTCTGCAGTGATGAACGCGTGATGGATATTAAATGGGTGCACGGTACGCATCGACAGATTAATTCCATTTCCAACAGGCCCTGCTGCTTTTCGCCAGCAAGGTTTTAACAAATACGCGACCGCGCTGCGAGCCAGACGATCCGAAATATTAACTGTTTGCTTCTCTCTCGCGCGCGCTCTCTCCCTCTCTCTTTCTCTCGCTCCCTTTTTCCTTTTTTTCTTCTTTTTTCTTTTTTTTTTTTTTCGTTTGTCGTTCTATCGTCGCTCGAAATTCCACGAGCAAATATTTGCCGAACATCGATCATTCTCGCGATAGAAAGACGCGATACGAGCATGGTTCCTAACTTTTCTCGCTTAAGCGGCCGAGACTCGTTTTCTCCGTCTGTGTTCTCCGATTCTTCCGGTCACCGTTGCGATCATTCTCCCGTTCAAAAACGATTTTCCCGAGTTTGAAAAGACGACGGGTTCGTTATAATGGAGTCTGTGTTTTCGAAACGTCTAGCGTTAAATTACATTCGCCAAGTCAATTTTACACACGTGAAATTTGCGTTGCTCTGTGCCCGTGAAAATTCCAAAGCTACCCAGTGACAGGAAATTCGAACGCTTCTTTGAAACGCGGCCTGTCAATTCTACCCTCGTTTGCCGTGCCAATCGTTTCGCGTCGTGCAAATAATTAATCGCAAATAATACCGCTTTCCGTGAAAGCTGTGAAAGGGTGAGCAACCCCTAAAAACGCGCGCGCGCGGCTATATCGGCTCGTTTAATTTCGCTAATTTCTTTTCTGCCGTTCACGCGGCCCTCTAACACGAATCGAGGGGCTAGCAGCCCTTACGTTTTCCTTCCGCATCGGTCGCAGACAGAGGACAGAGGACGGAGGACGGTGACAAAGAAAGACCGAAGGAGACGTTAGAGAGTTCGCGAAACGTTAAAAATCTCGTGGGGTTGCTAGAAGGGCGGAACGAAGGAACGAGGGAACGAGAGAAAGTAGCGAGGACGAATCATAGGGAAAATAATTACTTCTCGTGCGCGACGAACGAAAGAGTATCTGTAACCGCGAAGATAATGACGAGAGGATTCCGGTGAAATATTTTGGAAATATTCCTTTATTTAGAGACGAATAGAATGCATACCGCGCTGAAAATTTCTTCGTACTCTATCTATGGTTAACGCATTCGCTGCTACTGACGCGTATCGTCCGTGTCTCGCTTTCCTTCTCAATCGTAAAATATAAAACTCGGAGTAAAATAAAAAACAATAGTATAATTTAAAAGCGCAGTTTGACGCAATTTAAACACGTATCCCGCTTTTAATCGCGTGCAAGTTAACAAGAATAGCAACAAGACCACAAATACTGATTCGAGCTTGAGTATTTCATCGAATCTTTGTAGCCGACTTTCACATTGATAGATATTAAAAAGCTGGAATTTCCCATTAACATCGTACGGACACTTGAAAACAAACAAAAGCGGGGGAAAAAAGAAAAAGAGAAAAGAGAAGAATCTTTTCATCGCCTTATCGCTGCAACCGTTACAGTTAGTACGCGTAGCCCGAATTATCTCGAAACTTAGTCGTTGGATCCTCGTTAATAACTAGAGAAGACGCAGCTCTGCTTGGCTAGTTTTTGTACGTTTCAACGAAAAAGGTTTAGAAAGGCAAACAGCAGGCAGTGAGGTTAAAACAGACATTATTGGAAAACTACAGACATCTCCGACGAAAAATGCATACGGTTGCCGTAAGATGGAAACGATCGTATTTTAGTAGCACCGATGATATTTTCTCGTGTCTTAATTCGAGGTTGAACAATAGCCGCAAGTATCGATCCAAGAAAACAATGACTTTCCAGTTCGCGTAAAAGAACGGAAAAACGTTACCAAAGAATTCTATTATCGTCACGACTGATTGAATCGGCCAATCATCGGCCGGAAATTGGATCTCCTCGTTCCTTTTTAAGCGACAAAAATTTCTCCCTCATCTTCTTATCACTGAATTATCTATAAAAGTTCCGACTAACCGGCTCGTTGTCAGAGAGCCACCACCACACGCTTGAACCGAGGCTAATTTCGTCCTACCCTTCAACGAAAAGCGAAAACTCTGTTTCGAACAGAGCAAACGGCAAAATTGTTAAACTCGAGCGACGAATTTCGGGCATCGAACTGAAATCGAAGCCGTTTTCTTCGAGAAAGTACGAGAAAGAAAAAAAAAAAAAAGAAAAGAAAAAAAAGAATAGGAAAGAAGAAACCGTGTTCGAATCATCGAGGCGTTATTGATTAAAACAATCGACGAGACCACTTTCCGCGATGCGACTTTCGAGAGGAAGGCGCAAGAACGAGCGACAGAGAAAGAAAAGGACAAAGTGGCAGAGGGGGACAGAACGTTGGAGAGAGGGTGGATCGACAACGGGAAAAGATGGCGTAAAAATGGAGGGTGAAAAATACGAGTGGGATGGGGGTCACGGGAATTCCCACCCTCTCGACGCTCCTTCGCGGATGTTCCATTGGGAATACTCGGGAAGATTTCCAAATTTCGTATCCCCGAGGCGCGTGGCAACTTTTTAAGACGTCTTCCATTAGCGGAGGGTCCGATAGGGATTGTTTAGTCGCATGATTTACAAATGGAGATTGCCTTAAAAGAGGCTCGTGACCGTTCATCGAACGAAGAGGTTCGACCATTTCGCTCCGCCGCAAAAAAATTAACATACTAAATCTTTTTTCTTTTCCGAGTTGAAAAGCGGTAGAAGCTGTTCCTATCCTATGTTAGGTTTCGTGAAATTCGAATAACAAACCAAGTAAAAGTAAGAAAAAGAACGAGTATCGACGCGTCCAAAAGCAAAACGCGGCCGCGTCATCTATCGCGAGACAATCCGATATACTACACCATCGGTTAGATTTTCTGAAGAGGAGCGAGTGGCGATGCTTTCGTCAGGTGATCGTCGATGTATCGTTTATCACGATATCACATTAGCGATGCTTGATTGGAAAAATGTATATGATCGTACGAAAGTATCGGACCAACTAAATGATACGTAACGTAACGTGCATAGATCTAGTTGGTAAATGGTATGACGAAATTTTTTGCGACCACCGTATTATCCAAAGATAACCAATTCGATATAACCGTAGCAGAGAGAAGCGTGAATAATCCGTTTTCCTCGAATGGATGCGTTTCCCGTCCCCTGATAAATGTGTTCCGCGGTTTCGTTCGAAGAGACAATGCAGGAGGAGCCCGGTATCAGATCGAAAAAGCGGAAGATCTAATTTTACAAATATTCGCACATTCCGAGTAATTCAAGGCTGCGACTGAGGCTAGCAGGTAGACGGGTGTGGGGGAAGGCAGCAGCACCGAGTTAAAACAAACATTTTTGCGCGTGCGAGCTTCGGCCATAAAGCTCTGCCCGGCCAAATGCATTGGCCGGCAGTTGCATAACACTCTAGAATAGCATCGGAAAATGGTGGACCTTCTCTCGCGGCTGGCTTTTTCTTTTTCGGTCTGCATCAGCCGTTCTACGACGTCTCTATACCGAGAATTGGTTGCCCGGCTCTCCCTTCCCGACGAACGCGAGGTTCATCTTGGAACACGGAAAATATACCGACTGGCTACTTCTTTGCCGCGCGTCGACTCCGAAATGGCTGCTAATTGGGCGCAGCTTTTGTCAAGCAAAGAACGACGATACTACGGGCGATTAATCCAGGGAACAAAGCAGGAGAGACAAACGAAATTTCGACGCATATAGGTTAGCCGAGGATCGGAAGGCACGATCGAATCGGTGCCAAAAATATTTTACTTCCGGGAAAGAAAATATAAATGCCTCGTATACAATGAATCGAACGCGGTTTTCTTTTCTCCGAACACGCGCCTACACCGATATTGTCAGGCAATTTAGAATGCAATCTGTACACGACAGTTTACGCTATTTTCGACCTTAAACGAGCCTTGCATCCTACAAACAAATCTATTTGTCTGGCGCGAAAAATGACAGAAGCGACTAAGCGATAACTAATAACTTTTCGAGTCTCAGCCATCCGTACTATACTTTGGCCAAGACGAACACGCTGCGTGTTCGAGAGAAAGAGAAACACGATTGGTTTTGCCCGAGTACTACAAGTCTCGATCTCGATCCGCGATCGCGTGTTACGCAACCGAGAGCCGTTCAAAACCGATCGAAAATAGCACGCGAAATGGCGGTTATTTTTTGGAGGGCTCGGGGAAGGGGGGGGAGAGAGAGAGAGAGAGAGAGAGAGAGAGAACGAGGCGTATCAGAAGCGACTCTTTAGCCAAACGCCGATGTCTAAAAACGATGTCTCTTACGTTGCAAAACGTAGTCTGTCGAGTGTCTCGGAGAAACTCGATTTCCTGGGTTCAACGTCCACAGGGGGGAGGAGGAGGAGGAGGAGAAGGAGAAGGTCCCTCTCGATCTGTCGAATCCTTTCGAGGTGTCTAAGGCAATTAAAATTATTTATTAAAAGACACCGGTCGAAAGTAAAGAAAGAGAGGGGGGAGAGAGAGAGAGAGAGAGAGCACGCAGAGGGACCATGGAGAGACGCGATCCGATTAAAATCTAATTTTTCACGGATACTCTCTTAATTAAAACATTAAATTGATTGCGGCGTAAGGTTGAGGTGGCGAGGGGGGTACCGTCTTCTCGAGGACGGGACGTAGCAACGAGAGGCAGGGTCGAAGAAAAAGAGAGGAGGCAACGGAGGTGGGAGAAGTGGAGGAAAAGACAGGGTGGAGGTTCGCGCGAAAATAAATGAAAATGAAATCAATTATAAAACTGTTTGAGGAGACTCCGAGGAGCAGGCAGTAACCGATGGACGGATAGACGGACGGATAGACGGACGCGGACGGACGGATGGACTGGTACAGGTCGATCTTGAATTTTCTTAATTAAAAATCTACAGACTTTGCTTTCAATTAAAAACCGAAATGCCACGGCTCGCTCGTTACCGGTTTTCCAGTTCCTCCGAGGGGCCACGAAATAGCATCTTCTTGCTGATCGAACCCGTTGATAGAACAACAAACTCGAGCGAAGACGACGTGACGCGACGCGACGCGACGCATATTTTTCGTCTTTCGTGGCAATGCAATCTTAAAATTTAAAATTTTTAACGTCGATCAGTCCCGTTTAAACAACATCTTCTTTGTCCATTTCGTCTTCGGATCACGCATAACGCAAGCTTCTTCCATTTCCGTGAATATTTCGAAAATATCGATCGCCGCGAGATCAGCCTGGATCCCTGGCATTTTTACAAACTTTCCTTTCTCGACCACACGTTAGACAGGATATAGATAGAAATCAACGCGAAAATTAGAAAATCAGCGCACGATGGTTGGACGAGTATCACGACGAGTTTAAGATTTTTCTCGCGAGAGGGTGAAGATTCGTCGAGTCGAGTCGAGTCGAGTCGATTCGAGAGAGAAAGCGCGAAAGGGTGAAAGGGTGAAAGGTTGAAAGGGAGAAAGAGTGAGAGTGGCTCTCTAATCTTCGCGAGATTTTCGCGGCACGAAGACATTGCCTCGATTTATGATCCTCCTAAATCTCGACCGTCCTCCCCTTGGCCAGGCTCCTTTGTCCCTGGACACTTTTGCACTTTTAAAACTTACTTCGCCGCGGAAATTTCATTATAAGTGTCGTGGCTCTCGTCGCGGCGATAAGGCGACGCCAACTTGCCCAAGGCGCCGCTTGCCGCTTTACATCGCGGCCTTTTGAAATATCGCCGCCTGGATTTCACCGCCTCTCGTCCTTTCCTTCTGTTTCGGCCCCGCGGACTTTTCCACGACTTAATCAGCGCGGGCGCGCCACTTTATAGATAAACAAAGTTAACATGTTGCGAACTCGCCACACCGAAATATTGCCGCTGAATTGCCAGCCGCGCTTCCACGGGAAAAACTCAACAACTCGCGAAAGTCCACGGGTGTTGTAATCAGCGTCGCGATTCTTCCCAGCTTCCATGGAAGCCGAAAGAGATCAAACAAAATCTAATCTTTCCAAATTCCCGTCACAAGCATCGCTGTGTCTATCCTCTCGTCCATTTCGACGTCCTTTCGAACATATCGATCAAGTCGGATCAACGTTATCCGCACGATAGAAAACCGCCGGTGGATTGCACGTCGATCCTCTAAACAAAGGCTCCATCAGGTTGTTCCCTCGTTCGACAACTTCGTATCGTAGATACTTCTTCTTAACCGCCAAGCGAAGCCGCGGAAGGACAGAGTCATCTCTTCGGAGTCTCCGAGTAAAACGTTCGATGGTTCGTTCGTAGTCGAGTCGAAGGCGTCGAGTTAAGGATCGGAGGCGAAAAAGATTGAGAGGTCGAACGCTTCGGAATTAGTCAACGTGCGCTTTTCGCAAATTCGTTCGGAGACAATAGAGCCGTTGGGTCCTCCGGTTCCCTTTTTTTACGACCTTCTGCCTGCTTTGTTCGCCGCCGAAGACAGACCAGACACGCGAATATAAAGGGAAGAGAGCGGAACAATGAAGGTTTGGGCGACGCGGCGTGACCTCGAGATGAAACGAGGCCAGCCACACACAGGCCAACCAGTTAACCACGGTTTCGCCACGATTTTACCACGATTTTACCACGACTTTACCGCGAAAAGCTGAAAAATCACGAGCTGTCACGAGATTCGTAAAATCCCAGCCGAACCCTTTGCCGAAGATAATGCGCCTCATCCTCTTCCGGGCTCGGTTTAGCGAGATTACAGTGTAATCGCGATTCCTCGATGGCGAAGAGTGCAGCTGCTGCTAACGGAGGTAGCGGCATATGCTGCGTGGTCGGCAGTGCTCTTCCGATTATCCACATGCTACGCGTATACCTTGGAGAGAATGGACATCTGGCCTGCCCGCGGTGCTTGGCGGATTATTTGCTCGTTTGTTCCTTAGCCGCGTAACCGATAGACGCACGATACGCCACTCGCAAGAACCTGACGAAATTCCGCCGCGGAGACCAAAGTTCGATCCAACTGCATTTGGGTTAACGTCGAACCAACCGAAAAGACGCCGGCGTATATACGCGACGACTAATCGTTTGACGGAACGAACGAACGGTAGTAAATCAGGAACCGGGACGAAAATCAATCTACGCGAGCTTCTTTCCGCGAAAAGAATTCGCGTCGAGGACTCGAAACATCGGCAACTCTCGATCTCACTCGCTCTTGGCCAACGACCATTTGCTTCCATTTAACCCGTTGCCTTAATCGACCGAGTTAACTCGGGCGCAGGAAACTGCATACACGAAAAGGTTTCACCGCCAGTTAACTCGGGCTGCCTCCAATTTTCTCGCGTTTCTACTTCTCTACCTAATAACCGACATATCTCGGGGATAATGATCACGATATTTATCGGTATTTATCGGCAATGTCCGCGTGTTTCCTCGTCCATAGGTGGTCACAGACTGGCGATAAAGACGTTGCTCGACTCGAAAAGCACGCGAAGACGGCGAGGTAACAAAGGGCAGGATATGGGATATAATGTTTTGCCAATAACCAGCGAAGCAAATTTCTTCGACGAAGCGATAGTATCTTCTTTCGAAACGAACGAAATAAAAGCACCTGACAGACAGACAGACAGACAGAGAGTGAGTGTGTGTGTGTGTGTGAGAGAGAGAGAGAGAGACGAATGAAGAACTAGGCGCTATCTTCGTCTCGACATCTTCAAGCAAAGTGTCCAACAACGTTGGAGGTTGGGTAGAAAGTACTCGAAGAATAGCTAGCGACTGAAGGGTAGCTCGAGAGGGTGGCCACGGTTGAATCGGCCGCAAATTGCGGCGAAAAAGGTAAAAGTTGCCCGCTTAACTTTCTTCCGCGCGGAGGTTGAGGTTGGCCTGTGATTTTTGTTTTCATTTGATTACCTTCGTTCTCCCTGGCGGGGCTCGCGGCGCGGCGCGGCGCGGCGCGGCACGACGCGGCGGCAACGTTCTACTCGAGGGGGTGAAAAACGGCTGGTTAGCAACGTGGAGGGTGCGTGGAAGTTGGCGAAAGCGCGCCACGAGATTCCGTTATTTTCACGGACTGGAATCGATAGGGGCTGCCCATACACGTAGCTGGTTGGTGGCGTGGCGTGGCGTGGTTGCGTGTGTGCGAACGTGTGTCGACGCGTTAGGTTGGGTTAGGTTAAGCACGCGCTTAGCCCGATAGCGCAGCTAGGTCACATCGCACGCTAGGTGTTTACAACGGGGAAGAGACCACGCGAGAATTCAGGTGCCATGACCTACCGCGAAAAAGGAGTCGCGTGGCCAAAATCTTCCTCCCTACTGACCTTCCTCCGCCATCGTTCTCGCCGGTTCTCCGTCGCGGTCGTAACTTTCCAGCCTCGACTCTTCGAGGGATTACTTTCTCATTTAGATTTTATCTGATGCTCGCGCGCCGTCTCCACTTCTTGCCTTCCTCTCAGACGGCCATTTCCCGCGGCTCTTTCTCGCGGCCAGGCTTCTCCTTTGTTTTTACTAATTACCCGGGACAAGCGAGCCATCCAGCTTCCTCCCTCGTCTTTCCAGCCGTCTTGTCCGCCGATCATTAGGCGGCCGGCCAAGAAGGGTGTCCTCTCTTCACCGACTTCCTCCTCCTTTACCCTTGTTTTAAATAACGCCACGAAACTATTGTCCCAACCATTGTTCGACGAACGGCGTTCTTGAAACCCGTGAAATCGTCGATATTTTCACGTCCATGCTCGTGCCCCGCGATGGCTGCCGACCAACGTACCGAACGATGATCCGACGTTGCGTTGGTCCGAACGCGGCAACGTACAACAATCGGCCGGATCGCGTGGAAGGGAAGGTGCGCGAAAGAATTCGGCCGGCCCGTCCAGCGGGGTCGAATTCGTCTATCCGACAGCGGTCCGTTGCAGCTGGCGCGGCAAAAAATCAGCCCCGATTGTTTTATCGTCCCCAGCGGTTCTATCCGTTGGTCAACCGGTCCTCCTCTCCTTATTATGATTATCCTGTATATAGCGAAGGGTCGTCGAAGGGACGTCGAAGGGAGGGAGAGAAAGAGAGAGAGAGAGAGAGCTGCACGCTCTCATCGCACCTTTAGCGCGACGCGATTCGATTCGGAACGTGGTTCGTGGAGGTTAGCTCTCATCGTTGTTCGATGAAATCGCCGAAGTGGCCGAAATACGACCGGTGGTGGAAGATGAAACGGAAGACCGACCGCTCCGCTCCTCATGTACCTAGAGCAGCAGCAGATTTTTTTTTTTTTATTATGTTTCCTGCGAGCGCGTTTCTCGCGGTTCACGATGACGAGAGACACGGCGGTTGGTGAAAGGAACGCGGTCTTTGGGATGTACCACGTGTCACGATGGTGCCCGCCTGTCCGTATATGCAAATCAAGCAGGGCCATTGTTTCCCCCTGCGCCCCTCGTGATCGACAAAAAGATTCAGGTCAAACTTTCATCCGGTTAGGAATTTTTATTTTTCCACGTACGAAACAACAAAAGGGGTCAACCCTGACGTCGGCCCGAAGCAAAATACGGGCAGGGACTGGGAGGGGAGGATAGGTAGCGGCATTCACCTTTCGGGACGTTTCAACGGTCGGGACAGTGTCGTTCTAAGACAATCGATACAATTACGGGGAACCACCGTCGACGATGGGAAGACGAAGAAGCCAGGGGAGGGTCTTCGCATGGAATCCCTCTTTTCTCCCGGTAGCCGCCGTCCCTTACTCGAGTGGGTTCCTCTTCCTCGAGCCTCGTGGAGGCTCGTTTGTGCGCTCGATGCGCAAAAAGAGAAAAGAAAGAAATAAAAGGAAGAAAGAAAGAGAGAGAGAGAGAGAGGGGGGAGAAAGGAAAAAAGAAGGGGTGCGAACGTTCGTAGATGAAAGCGAGATCGGTACCGATTCCCGTCGAACGGGTGAAAACAGATTTCGTCGACGATTCGGTTATACAGACCATATCGTATCGCGTTATAACATTTGGTTCGGTGGCGGAACGTACGAAAATGGAAGACACCTGAAACGTACGACGAAAACCCGATGCGAATCGTGTGGAAATAAATTGCATCGATCGTTCGATTCTAAAAATCATCGTCGACCATCGGTAGGCGTCGGATACGTTTTACGAACAAAGTTCATTGGAAAAACGCGACACGCGCGATAAAAGGATAAAAAAATATACACAGACACAGAAAAGTTTCTAGCCGCGCGTTCTTCGGACTGTATTTCGTCTATAGTAGCAGTCTAGCAATCGTAATAAGATCTGGTCTATCGACGAAAGGCTCGCGCTAGGGAATGCAGCTGGAGAATTTCCAGAGGCGAGGCACGCCGTTCTGGGGGTGGTCGATCAACCCCCGTGGAAACGCGATGGAGCGAGTTGCGGTCAGCGCTAGGATTCGAAATACGACGGTGTACGTACTCTGTTACGTCGCGTACGCAACGATGTTATGTTAACCTTATCGTTGGGATGGTGGGTTGGCACGTAGTGTCACGCTAACACCCCCCAATTGCTATTTGCCACGACGGCAGGGCGAAATCTTCCAGACCGCGAGTGGCGCAGGAATTCTCGGTAAAACTCGCCTCGAAACTCCGCAACGAACGAGTTCGACTGCGCCAGCCAGGCTTGTCTCGCGAATCGCGTCGTTTATCGAAATTTCAACGACGATCGTCCGGCCGCTTTCACCGAACACATTTTCGCAACGAGTCTCGAGACTCGATCTTCTCTGGGCCCAAGTACCGACCAAGTACCGAAACATCATGTCGTAATTTTGCCTATCACGATCGACTTTGTTCGTTTTCGCGGCAACGAATCGCTGTCTCGTGAAGCAAGCACGAGACGAGTTGCGGTTGACGACGGTATTCGGAATACACGGCGAACGCCAAGTCCATTCTGGCGTGTACGCAACAACGACGTGCTAACCTTACTGTCACGCTGGGGCCAAAGGGATGTAAAGCCGCGATAACGCCTCCGAATCGTTATTGGGTGTGATAGAGAAGCCACCCCTCGTCGTTTACAAACCACTCTATCGTGGAAACGAAGCATCGTAAACAGCTGGAAAGCCCACGTCTGGAAAACTGTTGCGACGAGATTAATTGCAACGTTAAACGGAAACGCGTTTTTTCCTAACTCGACTAACGCAATTCCGTCGCTGCTTTCCGCTTCCCGCTTTCCGCTGTCCGAAACGTCCACGAATCGAGAATAAAAATAAATGACTTTTCCAGACAACGATCCGTAGATCGCGACAGAGAACTTACGATCGCGAACTTAAAGCATATACCACGTATCCGCCGCTGTACGTACGTACACGTATCGCGTAGTCCAAGAGTTTCAACGCCAGCTATATATCTGATATTGCCCGCCGAGAAACTTATTATTGTTGGTTCCCTGCGAGCGAGCTAATTACCCTTTACCTTTCCGCTCCGTTCTCACTTTTCTTCTTTCTTTTTTTCTTTTCTTTCGTCTATATATGAATACGTACGTACGTATCATAATAGCCGGTCGAAATAGCCGGTCGTTCCGCAGGAAAAATTCCCATCGAACGGAAAAGTAGCGGAAATACCTCGGGTGAAATAGCGAACGGTGCATTGGTAAATGAAATTCGAGGGAGGAATTTCGGAGTCATGAATGCCGGTGCAGCCGAATCACCGGCGTAGCAATCGAAATAATCGATAAAACGAACGCAGCCGGCGGGTAGGTACGCGGGCGACGTTCGAAAGAGCAAACGTTGCCGGAGATATTGCTGTTCTTTTGCGTGAGCGGCGTGGCAAAGCAAGGCCGTGGCGGCTCGTCGTTCGTCCTCCCTGTATCGCCACCGGACACGCCTGAAAAGTGATTCATCGAGGAAAATCGGATGCAACCCTAACGCCGATCGTGACCAAAGACGGCGCACACCGAGAACGATGCAAGAGGCAGACCGAGAGGAAAAGAGAGGCGAACAGAGAAGGAAGAGGAGAGGGAGAGCAGAGGACGAGATGATCGGCGTAGGCGCCGAGCACGTCGTTATCCACCTGGCGGGGTTTGCGCAGCGCAAAACGCAAACGCAGGAGAGCGCAGAGAGAGGCGCTTCAGCGCATGGGGCAGTAGCGCTGGTCGCGAGGGTGGGCAAGGGGGTGGTGGATGGTCGAGAACGGGACAAGGTCCGGCAGAGAGGGCTGCGATGGGGCGAGAGAGAGGCTAGGAGGGCCGCGGGGCTGTTGGGGAGGTCGAGGGGTGCGCGTCCGAGAGAGGGTTGGTGGCTCGGTGGTGTGATAGAGGCGGCGAGGAGGTGAGGTGGGGGTGCCCGGCACGGGGCCACGGCGCAGTTGCTACTCAGACACGGGGATGCTCGCAATGCCTCTATCAAAGGTTACCGAAATTTTCCTAAAATATCGGCGTTTCGTTGCGCGATCGTCGAAGAAATCGTGTTCGGTGCGCGCGAGGTGTTCCTTAGTCATGGGGAGAGGAGTTCGAGTCGGAGCTGAGTCGCCGCAACTCTTGGGAGAATCGCGGGGGCGCGTCGCGTTATCGTCGTAACGTTCGAGGCGAAAGAAGGACCGGGAATAGCGGGCCGGTTGATCGTGGGACGTCCGATGGTGAGAGAGATCAGAGCGTGTTCGCGAAAGCGACTTTGCGTCGGGAACGAGGGCGCGGGACGAGGTGAAACACCCAAGAGAGACAGAGAGAGAAAGAAAGAGAGAGAGAGAGAGAGAGAGAGAGAGGGAGAGAGAGACAGGAAGAGAAGAAGGAAGAGAAGGAGGATGAGAAGGAGAATGAGAAGGAGAAAGAAGGGTTTGAGATAGAAGGAGAGAGGGAAAGGTGGAAGGAGGAAGGAGGAAGGAGAAAGAAGGAGACTGCTTTCTACCAAGATCACCATCCCGCGACGTACCAGCAGACACTGGCGAGTCGCGAGAAGCACGTGGGGGAGAAAAGTCCGGGAAAGCGTGAGGAGCGAGGAAGAGAAAGAGGCTGGCAACGAGAGCCGACGGCAGAGAGAGAAAGACAGAACCAGCCTCCCGACGCGTCTTACTACGACGCGCAAGGAGCGACGCCGCGCGCCTCCCTAGAAGGGGAACCACCAGCTGGAGGGGGTGGAAAGGGGGTGGCCACGGCGGGGGTAGCAAAGACGCTCATTCGTTCCTCGGGTCACGTGGGCCTCTTCTTACGATCAAGGTTTTTCCTTTCGTCCCGCGGGAAATTCGAACCTCTTACGCCGACCAGGCTAACAACTTAACCCCTCGTGCAAGGGGATACGTCGATAAGGGCCTACGTCGATAGCGGACGCCACGATCTTCCTACGATGTATCGATGATCGCAGATCCCAAGCAGGATCATTCTCGTCTCTCGTCCTTTCTCTTTCTCTTGTCTTGCATTTTTCAGCTTTCAGACACATTATCCGTCCTATAGCGTGCAACGCCGATCTCGACTTTTCCCACCCATTTCCCAAGTCTTTCCTTCTCCGAATGTTCGTTCGTCCAAGCCAACGTTCGTTTATTCGGTCGTCGATTTATCGTATTTGCTCGTCGCGATTCTCGGTCCTTCGGCGGTGTACCGCGAACCGCGTCGAAACGCGCGAAAACCCGATCGTAAATCGCGCGAAGTAGATCGACTTGAAAAACGAAAAAAAAAAAAAAAAAAAAAAGAAAAAGAAGGGCGACTCAGATTCTAAACGACCCCCCCCCCCCGCGTATATTTTCTGTTTCAGACGCGTCGCACTGTGTTGTTATGTGTTGTCATAGTTATTTCATTGAAAAATTAATTTCACCGTTTTCGAAACACGCACCGATTTCTGTCTGTGAAACACAAAGTCTGAACAACTCCTCTTAAGTTTCTGCCGAAACCGGACTTGATTATTTAGACAAAGCTTTCGTTCGAACGTTCCTCATTTCGAAATTACAACAAGTAAGAAGAAGACGACGAAAAAACGGAAGAAGAAGAAGAAGAAGAAAAAGAGAAGAAGCAGAAGCAAAAGGTGAAGAGGAAAAGGGATAACGAAGAAAAAAAAATTCCAAAAAAGCACAAAAAAAGAGAAGAAACGAAATTAAACAAAAAAAAAGCATTGCCTTAAGAAAGAAGAGTATACCTACACTGTCGAAGGAACAAGCAAGAAACAGAGGAAACACACAGGGGGGAAAAAGAATAATAAAAAAAAAAAAAAATAACAAAAAAACACTTTAGACGCCTAACAAAGTAAATTGTAAAGATATGACTAAAGTATATTTTTAACAAGTTTTGAGAAACTTTAGATTTTAAACGTAAATTTTAAAAGCGAAAAATGAAAAAAAACCATAAAATTCTTAATAACTAAAAATGTGATCTAAAAGTCGTTGCTACCAAGAGAAGCCTTATGTCCTTGTTTCAATTAGTTCGGTTCCAAACGTAAGTACTAGAAAGTCAAATCGCCGGAAACGTATTTGCATGGCATGCTGCATGGTA
Organism: Bombus fervidus; assembly: GCF_041682495.2. Lineage (NCBI taxonomy): Eukaryota > Metazoa > Arthropoda > Insecta > Hymenoptera > Apidae > Bombus > Bombus fervidus. The sequence goes on from NC_091528.1 coordinate 11,600,956, forward strand.
CTGGCCGATAGAGTAAGCTCCATCATCTCCCCCGCGTATCCGCGAAAACTTGCCACTAACGCGATCATCGTCCGTTTTAATCGCCGATAACAAACTCTCGCGTAATTGCGAAATTCGTGGATCCAACCGATAGATCACTGGAACGCGGACTTTCTTCGCGAAACGTCTTACCACTTGCGATATAATGACAGCCCTTTACGGAACGGCACACCCAGCAACGACCGCCACAAAGTTGCCTCTCCGTAATTGTATACTTTCGTGCGTACAGCACCGCTTGCCACGGCTGCAACACTTATTACAGTAAATCGGTTAAACGCCAGATCGTCCGTAATCATAGCAACTACGGTGTAATCACTACTGTTGCCCCGTAGTATTGCCATTACAGGCATTATCATTATAATTCGCAGATTATTAAGTAGTATGCAACTACGATGCAAGGTACGATGACTGGGCCGATCTCGCGTCGAATCGCTGCACACGCGACGATCTTGGAATCTTTCTACGAGTAAACAAAGTCCGGCTGACGAGCAGAAAATCGTTCGGGTGTCGGATCGAACGACGATATCGTACACGGTTTCTGGTATCTCGCGGGATCGTACACGATCGAGGGAACCGGCCGTTCCGAGCTAAAAAGTTGTTAACTGCTGGCCGCGACACGTGTATCGAGTCTCTCTAGCAAGACCCGACAAATTGGTATCGAGCCCTCGTATCGGCCAACGGTTGGAAAAAAAATTCGATTACCGAGGGAAAAATGCCAGAGACGGTGGTGAAAATCGGCATCGTGGAAACAGCAGTGGTGGTATCGTCGAATATCGCCGGGCCAGAGAATCTGGTCGAAGAAATATAGCGGAGAATGCGCGGCCCGATGCGAACTACCAGCGACGAAAAGCTCAGCGGAGCGAGGGGAGGAGGGAGAGTGGCGAGAAAAATTGCGAATCGGGCGCGGACCTCGCTCGAAATCATTTTATTTTCCGTGCGACGATGACGCACCGCTGGCAGACCCGGGAGCCGTACCCGATGATCGGCGGGGTGAGGCGAAAGACGAGGTGGTGGTGTGAGCCGGGCTTCGATTTGAAATTTCCTATTTCGCAACCGGAGGTCTGGCTTGAAAACCGGCCGCTCGCTGCATGCAACGTAGCAACGCGCAACACGCGAACGTTACGTTCATTTGGCGAACGAACCAACGAAAATGACGACGACGGGGATGGGTGGCGAGTGGGTGACGCGTTGCGGGGAATCGGCAGCAGCGCGCTTTCGCCAGGCATTCTTCTTTTTTTTATTTTTTTATTTTTTATTTTTTTATTTTTTTTTTTTTTCGATGATTTTCAAGCGAAGGGGTGGTCGGTGCTGCTGGTGCTGCTGCCGCCGCTACTTGGTCGTTCCATACAAGCGAAAACGAACGCGCGGGACTGTACAGGGTTTACGTGTAGGAACGCGCATCGGTCTATCATCCCATTTGGCTGGGTTCGTCGATGGTCGTTGTTGTTGCGCCGGGAATACCAGCAGGGGGTGGTCGACAGGAGCGGAAAGGCGTTAGGGTGCCCCTCGGTGGAAAGAGGAGGCGATGCAACTCGGTGTCGGTGGTAGCATGAACTAGGGTGAGCGTGAGCGAGAGCGAGCTAACGAGAGAGCAAGAGAGCGAGAAAGCGTGAGAAGGGCGAGAGAAGGGCGAGAGAAGGGCGAGAGAAGCAAGAGAGAAGCAAGAGAGAAGCAAGAGAGAAGGGAGAGGGTGGCGGGCCTGCATGCTTTTTTTTTCCACACCCCGCGTATTGATCCCGGAGTCATTCAAAATGGCGGCCGGGGCCGAGTCAGCCAATGACTGCCTGAATCGATGACTGCAGCGAGCCACCCCCGGACCGGCCAATGGGAGGCCAATGGGAGGCCGTCGCACGGCGTTCTATGCGGGAACCACCACCCCGATATACGAGACACCGGCCTACCACCTTCCTATTCCCGCTAGTACGTGCACATGCGTTTGCACGCGTGTCTGTTTCGTGTTCCGGGTTCGAGCTCGTCGATGACCCGGGACACGTCGATGATTTCCACGGAAAATTCCCCTTCCCGATCGGTCGAGCTGCGTTTCGACCCCCTAAAAAACCGTCCAACTTTCGGCGATCGCTCGGCCGCCCGGCTATTTCCGTCCAGACCGTTCGCATTCGCCGCGATTAACGGCCTACCCCCTCTGTTATCCCACCCTCCGCGAAATAACGGCAATCGCAATTCCAACTACTGTTTAAATCGCAAGAATCTCTATACTTGCACCCTCTCTTCTCTTCTCTTCTCTTCTCTTCTCTTCTCTTCTCTTCTCTTCTCTTCTCTTCTCTTCGCTTCTCTCTTCTCCAGTCATCGACGACGAAAGACCAGAATGCAATCGCTGGCCGATCTTCGACCGTTTCTTCTCGTATTTTCAACCGCAACGGCAACCGCAAGTCGGTCGTCTCGTGATACGGTTCGATCTCCGACCAAGCTCTTATCTTCGTCACCTTGATCCTGGATCCGCGTTCTCTTATCTTATCTCCGTGTTCGTTCGCGGCGAGTCGCGAAAAATGGCAGCAGCCGTTCTCGCGATCCAACGCTTCTCATCTCTCTTCTACGCTTTGTCCGTCCGAGCTGCGCCAACGATCGAAATCGATCGGCCCGGCTGCAAGACCAGATAGCAGACGAGACGATCGAGCGGAGGACGATGTTTGTCTGTGAATCGAATCGCATCAATTTTATGCCACGGCACTCGTTGCCGCACTTTGTGCATAACGCGGGGCAAAGAGAATGTCGAAACCGCGCGAGACACGAGGCACGAGGCACGATTGCATCACGGTCTACAGAGCGTGCACCGCCGCGCGTTGCATTACATCTGTGTGTGCATATGTACTTAGATTGGCTCCTATTGACATAGCCACAGACGACGACAGTGGTGGTACGTGTACAGTCGGGAAAAATGCGAACGACGCGTTTCACAGACTCGTTGCGGCGTGTCCGCGCCGAGTTTCCTCGACACTTTGATCTCGAACGGGAACACGCGCCTCGGTACGCCCGCGATTTTCCGTCAGAATGAATTAATAGGAAATCGAACGTCCTTGCCGTTGGCGAATCGAAAAATCGATCTCGCGCGCACACCATCGCGCCACGGCACCGCGATTCTTTTATCTTCGATCGACGCGTCAACACCGATACGTGTCCTCTCTCCGTTCTTTCTCTCTTTTTTCTTTTCCCCATTTTCTTTTTCCTTTTTCAATTCTACAAAATTCATAGCTCTGTCGAGGTGTGTGAGCGAAAACAGTGTTCGTCGAATCGATGTTCGGTACATGGCGCGGATTTTGTCGATCATCGTCAATAACGGGACGCTCGTGCAAACAACTCGGACAAATTCGCCACATTTCCCTCGCTCTCTACAATGATCCTAGGATGACGAGATTCCGGTGGATGAATCGCTGCTGCGTGGCCTCTTCTCTTTTCCGCGTAATCGTACTGGAATTTACTTTTCGGCGACTAAGCGATAATTATCAGAGAAAAGGAAGTTCGTTTTTTCTCTCGAAAGGAAATCTCGAACGATGATCGGACGAAGGGTGTAGAAACGCGAGCGCACTTTCTGCCGCAGCTGTACTAAACGCACGATGGAATGGTTTTTCTAGCGCGGGCAGTTTTTCTATTAAGCTTCATTTGTTTCTTTCATTGCGTAATGCGCCGGACGCGTCGCTCATTTCATCCTACTGGCGAGCACTGCTACCGTTAGAATTCTTAATCCGGATTGCAGTTTCGATACTTTGCGTCGCGTTTTATCCACCGACTCGTCGTTTCGTCGTTTCCATTTCGAGATCGTGTTTATCTCTCACGATTCATATCCGGCGTCGAACCAGTTTTCCGCTTACCAATTGTTCCAATTGTTACCAATGTTCGGACAGACGCGTCGCTTTCTTCGAGAAATATTATATTTTCATTCTGCTTACACGGATCGAGCACGGATCGCGCACTTGCAAAGCAATCGGATCGATAATCTCGCGCGACGCCAAACGGTTAGCACAGACAGAAACCTAAGAGAACGAGTCACCCTTTTCTGTATTCGTTCGGCCCTGGTTCGTTGGCCCGCCACCAGGCGTCACTTCGTCACGGGGTAGTTTCCTCTCGAGGGGATGAATCGACGACGAGGCTACTTCACACGAACAGCAGTCAAAATTTCGCTGTCGTTTCGATGCTCCGTTCGACCATTAAGCACGAGCTGATGATGTAATTATACGCGTATAGTAATAAAAAGTAACCTTTCGCTTTATTGGCGTGCTAGCGTGTTAGCGTACTATCAATACGGTGTATTAATACGTTGTATTAATACAGTGATGGATTGGAGAGACAAAGTACACGACAACGCGTACCGCGATATTCTATGCGCTCAGCAGGAAGCAAAGGTACGATCTGACAAAGTCAAGTCTGTACGCGTAAGATATTCAAAGTGTATCGAGAAAACGCGGTTGGCATCGGAGGCGGTTGAACGGAGAGCAGGTCGAGGGTCTCGTTTTGGCCGAGAAGGCGGACAATCGAAAGAAAGAAGGCAAGATCAGGGCCAGAAGACAAATGTCTTCCTACGCGGAGGCCGGTCGGTTCTATCAGGGAAGTCGATCGAGTTGATTCACACACACACACACACACACACAAACACAAACACACAGAGAGAGAGAGAGAGAGAGAGAGAGAGAGAAAAGAGGGAAGAAGGATGGGACGAATGAAAACGAGACGAATGAAAGAGAAAAGGAGAGTCGCGGCGCGGCGCGGCACAACTGGCCGCCAAGATGCAAGTACACGTGCACGTCGTCGTATGCACCGACTCGAGTATCCTTCTGTGTCGGCTGGCTCGTCGAGACTCCAGCTGCCGATCGGGATCAGGGGGAATCGGGATCGGGATTGGGATCTAAAATGTTACATGAACGTGTGCACGTACGTAGGTGCAATTGGTCGTTCGTTCGTTCGTTCGTTCGTTCGTTCGTTCGTTCGTTCGTTCGTTCACTCGCTCGCTCGCTCGCTCGCTCGCTCGTTCTCTCGAACGGCCCGTGCGAACGCTATCCGGTGCATATGTGCGCATGCAGCTCGCGATCCACCCACCCTTCGCAAAAGAGCCTCGACTCTCACCTGTTTTTACCCTGCCGCCGGTTCATTTGTAATTTAAAACGAGCCTCGATTGCCCAATGCCCGGTCTCCCCTTCCCATGCGTCCACATATCGCCTTAGTCCATAAATTCGTGCGTATTTTTCCCGTCGTAAAAGTTTGCGGGCTACTTGAAAAATATCGCCGGGTAACCCGCGGTCTACCCGCCCGGTTATTTTGATCGTAGATAGCTCTCATCGGTTAGTAAACGGGGAATTAGTAGATAGGGCGCTTCCTCCGGGTGAGAGCCTGCTTCACGCTATTGGTCGTTCGTTTCGCGAGACTCGTCAACGATTCCTCTTACGAGGAATGTGGAACGATTTGTAGATCGAACGTTGTATCGCGTACGTTACGAAACGCGAGGGAGGAACCGTACGTACTTTCTCTTTCGCAACCTCGCCGAAATTCCTACGTCGGTAACAGGCTGTCGCGACCGGAAGTTCGATCGTGATCCTGGTACAGGGCCCCCTCGTTTCGTATACACCCCCGCGCCTCAGTTTTGCGTGTTTATGCAGATGCCCGATGGAAAAATGCTCGTACGTACGGTTACGGACATCTGTCAGATTCGTCGGCAGATAGATCGAGTGGCACGTGTCGACGTTTCCAAAACACGAACGTTTTATCCATTGAACTGGTTCGATCGTCTTCTCTCTTCTTCTCTCTTCTACTCTCGACGACGACGACGAAACGAAAAGGTTAGGTGATCCACGACATCGCCCTCTCTATCTATCTACCTCTCTCTCTCTCTCTCTCTCTCTCTCTCTCGATCGCACTCTCAAACTCTTTGAACTCGCGCGAGAAGAAAAGCTCGAGGTCCACCGAGCACGAATCTTCACGCACGGTTAAGCGTTTGCACGTGCGTGTCGCGCAAGGGTAGCAAAGGGGACGAAGGCAGCGGGCCAACGAAGAATCCACGGACGGGCTACTTTCTTGCGGCAACTTTCGTCCACCTGAAGCGTGGAAAGCGTGGTCTCGTGGTTATCTCTAGACGGTGAACGGTATGGGGTAGGGTGGACGCTGTGTACGAGGCGACGCAGCACGCGGCCGTGGGGTTGGAGCGGAAAAAAACGAGGGTGAGCTTCTCCGCCCCCTGGACTCACACTTCCACGTGTACGCCACGTGGAAAAAAGGACGAGACCGACGTAAAAATGCGACGCGTGGGGATCGCCGGCCGGTGGTGGGGGTGAAAGCGGCCGAACGAAGGAAGGGAAAAGCGGGCAGAGGAAAGGACAGACTGTTGGAGGGTGGAGGGTGTTTCGCGCGGGAGTAAGTGACAGCTAGAAAGAGGAGAAGAACGAGAGTAGAGGGGAAAGACGTTGCCGTGGCAGGAAGGGATGGAAAGCTTGCACGATGGTGGGGGGGTGGACACGTTAGACGAGGAAGGGAAGGGATCGTCTATTTGACGAGGAGGGTGCGTAAGACGAGCAGGATGACCATCGACCAGCCTCGGCTATGAAACGAACATCGGCGCCTCCGTTGAAAAGTCGACGTCCTGCTCGAGGTCGACGATCTATCATTCGATCGAGATCTCCGCGAGACGGAAACAAACTACCCTCCTTCGCGGCTAATTGTCAGAATTTATAGCACGTAACGCAACGCGCGCTCGACTAACAACCACAACGACGTAACGTCCGTACCAGCTACGCTAGGACGCGCTAGGACGCGCTAGGATGAGAAAGACATGTGGCGCAAAAACTTTCCGGTCGACGAGGAAAAATCCGATTCGAGGGGTTAGGAGAACTAGCGGCAAAGGATAAAAAAGAAAGCGCGTTCCACTCCCCCTCGTTCTGGTTAGTCACGCGTGTGTGGCCATACGAAGCATAAGGGAGGAGGCCATTTTTATACGACGGTCCCCTTCTTGTTACGCGTACCTCAGACTGCAGCTACACCCCCCTCCCCCCTCCCTTACACGAGCCCTCGACAAGAATTTTTCGGTCAGTCGAATTCATCGTGTCGTAAGGTTCGCACGGTTGTATATACAACATAAGATTTAGGCGCTAAGGTTAAAGAGAAACGTAAAGAAATAGCAAGGACAGGCGACATATCGCGCTACGCGTTCCAGTTACATCTCACGAGCTTCGGATGGTACTTTCAAGGGCGATCTTGGACGAACTTTGGAAGAAAAGTAGGCGCGTGTTTATGTTGCCGTAGGAACGCGAGGGGCCGCGTCAGGGACGGAGGGAGTAGAGCAGCATCGGCGATTCAGGTACAGCGAGACGAGGATGATCGGTCAGAGAGTTCTTGCGTCCTGCGTTTCCGCAGGCTTTTCTCGAGAGGGAGGATAGAGGAGGCACGGCGGAGAAACGGAAACGGCGGCGAAAAAGAGAAGGATAGATAGATCGGTGGAGGGAAGAAGGTAAGGTGAAAAAGAGGCAAAGGGAAAAAGAGAGAAACACTCGCCCCACTCTCTTTCTCACCCCTTAGAAAAGCTACCCCCGTCGGAGACGTCGGCGGAGTCGGCAGCCGAGTGTCCCCCACCCACGACGAGGAGCTTGTGCAGAAGGAGCAGGGCGCGAGGGGTGGCCGAACAGAGTGTCGAGGAAAAGGGGGAGACAGAGCGCGCGCCTCGTCGTAAGCTGTTTGGTGGGGGCAAAGGAAAAGAGGGGTGGCTTGAAAACTGCTGTCCTAGGGCAGGCTCAGTTTTTCGTCCTCTCGGAGGTAGATTTTGGTCGTGGGAGTACCGGTCAAGGGTCGAACGTCGGTCGAGGGTGACCTGGGCCGGGGCCCAGGTCCTAAGGACCCTGGCTCGCGAGTCTCTTAAGCGGAAAACGGAGCCGGCAAAGGCGATCGGAGGCAGCCAGAAATTTCGCGACCGCGCACCACCTAAGACAACGCCCCTACCCGAACACGCGTTCTTTAAGGCACGAGGGGGTGGCTTTTAGTCAGACGCACGCGGTCTGAGAAGCGCGCCACCACCGGCCCCCGACGGAGAAGGACTTAGCGTTTCTCGCGAGCCGCAGACCCGAGTCAGTTTCGGTTCCTCCTCCGTCAAGGACTCGAGAACGCGGAAGAGGAGAGAGCTTTTTCCTTCATCGTAAACGCGCCGTTGTCGTCGTCTTCGTGACTCGTCGTCGTCGTCGTCGTCGTCGTCCTGAGTCGTCGTCGTCGTCGTCATCGTGAGTCGTCGTCGTCGTCGTCGTCGTGAATCATCGTTGTCATCGTCGTCGTCGAGATCGTCGCTATCGTTATCGTTACCGTTGTCGTGGTGTTTCTGCGTCTTCGTGACTGCAACCGGATACTGGAACAACGCATCGTCTTGCCTGACGGACACTCTCTCGACGCTCCAACTCCGAGGAGAGAAGCGGCTCGAGTGCGTTTACACACGATCCTCGTTTTTTTCTTTTTTCCTCGATCGCTGCTATCATCGATACGACGCTTCTCCCTCGCTGAGAAATCACATCCGATCCGAACGGAACGTAAGGAATCTTGGATTTTCCTTCGATTACGTGATCTCTTCTTCTTCGGCCGTTCGACACTCAGTGCACGAACCCGCAAGTTGGACTTGGAAAAACAGTGATCAACGTTTCCTATCCCCCACCCCCGACGCAGATGAGAATACGTGCTCGAGAGATCTGGCGATCGTTTATTTTTTCCATCGTGATTTTAGTCAGTTTTCCCCTCTTTCGGCCAACCACCGCTGGCTGATCCACCCCCTCCATTCCACTTGCCTGACATGCCCGGTACACGTCATCGTCGTCTGCAGTGTTTCGTCGCGTTCCTGGACGGCTCGATCATTTCTTAATCCCGGTATCAGGCCGGTGCGCGATGCGATGGAGTGCCTTGTTAAGATACGGCTAAACGAAGGAAAACAGCCGCGTCGACGAGTTGCTCGGACGAGGTGTCGGCTCGATGATCGCCGAACAACGTCTTGAAACTTTCGACCAATTCGTTCGCGGAGATGCGACGATATCGTCCGACGGTCGGAAAACGCGTCGATGTCTAAAGAGCCTGTCGATGCCGCGAACGATGCCGATGACTGCTTGGAAGGTGATGAACGACTGTCGTCATGCCCCGACCAACGCGACGGATTTTATCATCCACTATACCAGTCTCCTTAGATCCTGAATCGTCGTCGAGTTTAGAAGACGTCGTAAAAAGACGCCTATGTAAAAAGTATCTCGTTGTGTCGCGACAACGTTGGAAACGGGCATCTCTCTGGCCTCTGTTCGTAGCACCGCACAACCAACCGTTCGTAGTGGCCGACCGACAAACGTGCTAGAAAATTTTAGTCACTCACGTTCGTAATCGCGTGCGGCATGTTTTTATCGAGTTAATTAATTTCGGTAAACGCGAGTGAAACGTGCAAAGGATTCGTTAATTCGCTAATGGATGGATGATTCGAACCACGAAAAAGATCGGTGTTTCGCTGCTGTTTCCACGTGAAAAACACGAGTGTTGGTTCGGATACGCGACGCAGAATGACATAATTAAATACCACGGTGATCCTCCTCTCTTCCCACGCATCCCTCACGCAACCGGCTGCTTCTTCAAACAAGACGATACGACCCCAATTATTTTATCGAAATGCGTTAGTTTATCGAGGATCAAACGATTTTTTTACCAACGAATTCCCTTTTTTACGAGCGATCACCTGCAATGCGCGACGCGACGGCGAAACGCCACCGTGTTTCCTGGCACACGTGTTCTCGTCAAACTATTCCGACGAATCGTACGTAACAGGCCGATAACAGTTCGTGACAGTGCAAGTTAAAGTGACAAGTCGTTTTTCAAACTATTTTCCAATTTCTTTCCTTCGCCGGTAGTAATTCGAATGGGAAACGGACACCTTTCTCTCGTTTCTCGGCAGAATCATCCGACGTTCCGGCGAATATCGAAATCCCTTCGTTTCCTGCCCAACGAGTATGTCCCTCGGCCCCGCCGTTCTATTCGCCACTTTCGCCGCTCGTTGAAAACCAAACGTTGGTTACGAACATTGAAACATCACGTGTCGAAAACTCATGTGCCGTGAATTTCACGAAGATTAGAAAACGAAGGATGGCAGGTTATTGCGACGATTGCGACGATTGCGGCGATTTCGTCGCGGGTGAAACAAAACGAGACAAAACGTGTCTCGATAGCGCGGTCTGTTCGACGAGGACGTTCAGCGCAAAGTTGTCAGACGCCGTAGCCCTCGAATCTAAGAACGATAGCCTACACAGTTGCATGCTTAGAACTCGCGAATAGATCGAATAGATTGGAGATCGAGTGGAACGTAACGCGCGGGTCGTCGCGTCGTAGAGACGTAGCGGTTAAATCGGAAGCACGTCGCGGTGAGAAACAGTCGGCATAAAAATAGCGTTTTCTTTTTAAATTGCAGCTTCGAGCGGGAGACGCGTTGCAGCAAGAGATTCCCGCGCAGGAGAGGAAGACTGGACAAAGCGGAAGAAGCAGAATAAGACGAGCAAAGCAGAAGAAGCGGAGGAACACAGGAGTAAAAGAAGAGCGAAAGCGAGACGCGTAGGAGCGGGGTTGCGACGGAAGTGATTCGATAACGAAAAAGGAAAGAGGAAGGCGGATAGAACGAAGCAGAAGAGAAGAGAAAGGTGGATTAAGAAGAATAATATTAAGAAGAAGGAGAAGAAGGAGCAGGAGCAGGAGAAGGAGAAGGAGGAGAAGAAGAAGAAGAAAAAGAAAAAGAAGAAAGAGAAGGAGAAGAAGAAGAGAGAGAAGATCCGGGATAAGGATAGATTTGGAAGAAAGGAAAGGAAGCAAGCGAAAGCAAGAAGTCGGTAGAGCAAGAACGAAGGAAAGGAAGAAAGGAAGAAAGAAGAGAAGAAGCTCGTTAGAGAGAACCTCGCGCCGCATACATATATATTTCAGTGTGTTCAAAAAACGAGTGTACCTAAGTGCAATATTATTAAAGCTAAACGATAATAAGAAGCAACCACAACTACCATCGACGATATCGGTAACGACGAGCGGTTAATCGATAATCGAATAGAATTCCTTTTAAAGAGTTAAAAACCCTAGAGTCGCATTTCGAGGAGGAGTCGTGTGAACAGACGCGAAACAAACAGGACGAAGGATCGTATAGGAGAGGACGCGGGCACCGCTAAAAAGCTGTAACGAAAGGAGCGAGTGAAACGGTAGCGTCGGATGCCATCCACAGCGTCTTCGACACACGCTGTGCAGACGGAGTGACCGAAATCCCGACAGAGGAGAACTGCCGTCCCGGTTCAAAGAAATCACACTACGTATCACACACGGCCGACGCGCCAGTCCCTTTTCCCTCGGCAATACGACGAAAGGGCTTGCACGTTCGCACACACGCACACACACGCACATCGACATAACGGGGCTACTAACTACTCAGGGCAAAACGGGACGAGCAGTATCATCCGCCAAGTGTGATTTCTCATCCGGCAGCACAGACTGCTCTACGACAGATACTTCGACCAACGACAGAGAGTCTCGCGTCTGCACGGACTGTCCTTCTCGTTCACACCGTCCGGGCTGGGCAATCCTGAATTTTAACCTGAACTTAAGTGTATGATAGACTTTAAGTTAGATAGAACAAAGAAATAGGCTGTTCTCCGCTGACGGAGGACGTCCATTCGCGCGCGCATCGATTCATCAGGCGCACACACACACACACATACACACGTACACGCACGCACGCACACTCCGACGCACACACGCGCGCGCACGCACTAAAACGGGCGCGCGCGCACACGGGTAAAAGAAACACGTACGTATCAGAACGTTAAATGCACGTTAGTGGAAGGAGGATCTGAAGAAGAAGAAGAAGAAGAAGAAGAAGAAGAATAAGAAGAAGAAGAAGCTGCTAGAATCACCGAACTGCGGAGACGCTTGTACACGATCAGCGAGAGATATAAAGATCTATCGGTATCAATATCGGTGATCGAGTTACGGGAGACGGGTTTCGAAAGATCGAGAAAAGTGGAAGGGCCATCGATCGTAGAGAGAACAACGGATCGGTGGTGCTTGCGAACAAGACGAAGAAGACCGGAGAGAAGCCAACGACGAGACAAGTGAGGAGAGAGGCCGAGTGGCGCAAGAGGCCGAGGTACCAAGGCAAAGTGAGAAACGGCCGAAGAAGCGGCAAAAAAAAGAGGCAAGAGGTGTATCGAGGGAAAGAGTTTCATGAGCCAAGTAGCGGGAGGCAACAACAACAGCAGCAGCAGCAGCAGCAGCAGCAGCAGCAGCAGCAGCAGCAGCAACAGCAGCAGCAGCAGCAGCAGCAGGCCCGGGAAGTCGAAGCAGGTGGCGAGTAAGTGACGTTGCTTGCCGCCCACGTCGAGCGAGGATCGTTGTCCTTAAGACGATCCTGGGCTAAGAAGAGCGCGATACAGCGGAGAGAAAGATAGGAAGGAACGGCGGCGAGCGCGGAAGTGTGCCGACCGTCGAGCTGCTTACCGGAAGGGGTGCGAAAAAGCGGGCAAGCTGCGCCGGAAGGGGGTAGCCCGGGCTTCTCGCGAAGGCCTCAAAATTTCGGACGCGACGGCGGCCCTGGACCTACGTGCCCAGACGCAAACCCAACCAGACTTTGGCTTGGACCACCACCAACAACAGAATCACCATCAACACCAACAGCAGCAGCAGCAACAACAACAGCAGCAGCAGCACCAGCAGCACCAGCAGCAACAACATCAGCAGCAGCAGGGCCAAAATCCAGATTCGCGACCACACCATCACCTTCAGCAGCATCATCATCATCAGCATCATCCCGGAAATCATCTCCACTCTGGCGATTCGGGGGGTGGGATAGGAGGTGGAGGAGGTGGCGGTGGAGCCGGTGGAGGTGGCGGTGGCGGAAGTGGCGGCGGTGGAAGTGGCGGTGGTGTTGCTGGTGTTGGTGGAGGAGGGTCGGTCGGGCCCGAGGTTGACAGATCCGTCAGGATCCACGACGAGGACGACGAGGACATCACCGAGAGGGAAGACGAGGAGGAAGACGAGGATCCTTGCAGCTCGCCCGAACCGGACCTCGAAAACGAGCCGGAGCCCATGGAGGTCCAAGCCTCGGCCGTCACAGCGGCGGCCGCCAATCTTCACGCGCTGCGACAGCATGTTTTCAAAATGTCGGACTACTGGCAACAACCGCAACGGGGTCCGCCTCAGCATTCGCCGGGCATACAGCACAGCCCTATCTCCAACTCGACTCAACAGCAAGTGCAACAGATGCACAGCCCTCTTGGTCAACAACAGCAGCAGCAGCAGCAGCAACAACAACAACAGCAACAGCAGCAGCAGCAGCAACAGCAACAACAACAGAACGTCTCGCAGGTGCAGCAGACCGCTAACGCGGCATTAGGACAGACCGCCAGTCCGCAACAGCAGATGCAGCAACAACAGCACGCGATGTCCATGGGCCAACAAACGGCTCAAGGAGCGCAGCATCAGTCTTCGCCGGCACCGACGACGCCCTCGCCGCAGGCCGACCATCAGGGCGCCATCACGTCCAGCATGGCACAGAGTCTTCACAGTCTCGCACAAGCACAACAAAGCATGTCCCAAGCCTCGAGTCCGTCGTTGGCCGTTCAAGCGGTCCAGGCGGCTCAGGCTCTCAATCAGAACCTGGGACAGGCGTTGACTCAAGCCTTGACGCAGAACATGCAACAGAACCTAGGACAAACTCTGCAGCACAATCTCGCGCAAAGTCTGACCCCGAGTCTGTCTCCCCAACAGCAGCAACAGTTGCTCAATCAGCCGCAGAACTTAAGCCAGGCCAGCCAGAACCTGCAACAAAATATCCAAAGTCAGGCGCAGAATTTGTCGCAAACGTTGCAGCAACAGGCGCAGAATTTGACCCAGAACCTCGGCCAGAGCTTGAGTCAACAGGCGCTACAACAACAGGCAGCGCAAAACCTTACGCAGAATTTGCAACAACAGGCTCAAAATTTGACGCAGAACCTGCAACAGCAGGCGCTCAACATGGCGGGCAGTATCGCTCAGAACGGAGCCCTCGCCGGGATGAACATGTCGGCCAATCAACAACAGAACTCCCAGAACTCGATGCTAAGTCCGGGCGCGACCAGCCAAGACTCCCACGATGCCAGCCTGACCGAAAAGCTTGTCAACGAGCTGCAGGTAAGAATACGTTTACACGATCGATAAAACGATACTCTTTCTCTCTCTACTCTCTCTCTACTCTCTCTCTCTCTCTCTACTCTCTCTCTCTCTCTCTCTGTCTCTCTGTCTCTCTGTTTTCCATTTTTATTTACTCGATCTCGGTTAGACTTTTCTCGTCCGTAGCTGCGGAGGGAAGAGATAAATAACTGGGACGAGGCAACCGCGATAAAAGTGCATAATGCGCCGATAAATAGGGTCATTCACTTGGGCCGACTGACGCCGGACAATACTTTCAAACAGTTTCTACCAATGGAGAAAAATACGCGTCTCGTCTCGTCTCGCCTCGAGATCACGTGGAATCTCTTGTATATTCGCTACGCTTCGTCTCGCTTTCCATTAACAACGCCGAAAGGTCTAAATTCTTCTAGCGCGAGTTATAAAATCGTGGACTCCGCGATTTCGTTAAACGGGAGCCAACGTTCGAACGAGAGGATTTCTATCAAGTATTCGTGACTAAGATGAACAACGAAGGACGCGGATAGTCGCTCGATTAGGACGAAAAAAGACCAGATGTCAGACCTGTCAGAATCGACAGGATACGGACGAAAACGTGCGTATCGGCTTAACTGGATGACTTTCAATAAATCGCGCTGCATCGTCGACAATTTCGCTGACTGTTTGAATCTGCGACTGTACCGAGATACACTGACCATGGTTCACGCACATCGGAATACGTTGACTTACCACATCGCGTACTTCAACACGCGTACGCGATCACGCACACGCACACGCACACGCACACGCACACCTACATGCAACAGAACGAGCAAGAGAGGGAGAGTGAGAGAGAGTGAATGTCGGCGCGGGAGCGCGCGCTCGCGCTACAGCTAGCAGCCAAGCAAAGCAGCCAGCCACGCACACATTAGAGTCACGGGGCCACAAATGCAAACGCGGCCCACGCACACCGATGCGAGGAGATGCAGATACGTCGTCTCTCGGGGTTCTTGACCCGCGCAACACAGATAATACTATACGCATACGTCATACGGTACGCCGAGAAGATGTTCTCGAGAAAATATCGCGGCGTGTTTCTGCGATGCCACAGTCCGCGAGCTTCGATACGAGGAAACTAAGTAAATATATCCCCGCGGATCCGATTCGGTCTCACCGCCAATAGGAATCCGAACCACTTTTCTTTTTTCTTTCTTCTTCTTTTCCTTTTTTTTTTTTTTCTTGTTTCTCTTTCCCGTTTCTTTCGCTCGCGTGAATTACGACACAACCGATTTCGTGGTACAGACTTTTCGTATCACGCGATTTTACCAGGTAGGACGATCTACGTTGAAGCGAGTGAAAAGAACATGGTGGAGGAAAAAGTTGAATGACTCGACCATCCGACGTTACGGATGATTCCTCGTTTCTTGTTTTATTTGTTTGGCGTTGTTTAAACAACGCTCATCCGTCTCCCCTACCAAATCTCTATAGCGTCTTTCAGTTTTCACGCGTGAAGGTTCTTTCCAAGGAAAAGGAAAGATTTCGAGCGGCGGCTAGTCGGAGATCGTTTCGCGAATTACTGTAAGAGCACCATATTTGGTAGGGAAGAAAGCGATTTTGTATCACTGCCGGCTATAAGAAAGGGCAGAGAGAAGTAAACTAACACGAGCCTCCTGTATTGCCTGATAGTCTCGTGCCTCTGCGGCGGGACTTGGAGGTGCGGGAGGCGCCGGCGGAGGCGGAGGAATGGGCAACATCAGCGAACGCACCCTCGAGGAATGCTGGTCCACCCTGCAACGAGTGAGTTGAATACTCAGCCCGTTCAAAATCCCCTTATTATTTCTCCTTGTCACGCAGCTTCCTGCAATTTCTCACTTTTCTCTTTTTCTTTCTTTTTTCTTTCTTTTTTCTTTTTTTTTTTTTTCTTTGTTTCCCGTTTCGCCGATTCGCGCAAGGCTCGACGTACGTAACTCTCTTTCTTCTCGCGTCTCCTTTTTCTTTCTTCTGTTCCCTTTCTTTTCTTCTTCTTTTCTCGTTTTTCTCTATGTTCCTCCCGCACGTTTCACGCAACTGTCATACCTATGCGTATATATATATACATATAATTATATCGAATCTTTGGTCTCACGATTGCGCGTACTTCATTCTCGTTTTCCGTGTTATGAGTTTACGAGGAGCAGATCTCGCTCTCTTCGTCTCTCTTCGTTCTCATTGTTTTTATTTCCTGCACTCACATTTTCGTTAGTTTGTTTATCGCAGCGCCTAGCATGCTCTACGTGCGTGTATGTGCTTCTCTAGATATATGGATTTATTAATTTTCCTTCAATCTTAACGTTAAAAGATCCGTCGCTTGCTAAGAAATCGTCTGGCAGCTCATCGCCTGCTCAACGAGCAGCGCGACGACTCGATCGTCGATAAAATGTTGACCGCCGTGGCGGTTCGAGATCGATCCAACGATTCTTACGAGAAGATCGCGGACGGTGGATTTTTACGGACAAGATCCGTAGGTAGATGACCGAGCGTCTCGGCCAACGGTACCTCGCAGCTCGCGAGACAATACCGCGTTTAATTGTTCCATACGCGTATTCCACGCACGATGCAACCGATTTAATGGGACACTCCGTCGCGATCGATAGTACGAGTCTCCGCGTATATGGCGTTGTCCTTTTACGAGGCAGAACCGAAATGAAGGGAAAGGAAGCACCGCTAACGAGCCGTGAATCGAGTTCGTCTATCCGTTCGACTCGAAAGAACGAGATGCCCGGAGGGAGGAGTGAGGGAGAGAGGGAGAGAGGGAGAGAGAGAGAGAGTGAGAGGAGGAGGAGGAGAAAGGAGAAAGCCACGAAGAATAGGGATGGAGAAGGGGATGACGGGGGAAGAGTAAAAAGAGAAGCGGCTCGTGCAAAACTTTTAAATTCTCGTCCCGAGTACGAAAGCAACAATTTGTTTCGCTAAGTAGCTGTGGCGCTCTTTTGTTTTTCCGACTTCTTTTATTCTCGCTAACTGCGGCGGGATGAATGGAGAGACGGTGGTGGTGGCGAGGTGGTTTGGTAGCGCGGCGATTCCACTCCCTCGTCCATCGCCACCTTGAAAGCGACTCGCGAGCCCGGCCAAGGCGAAACTTTCGGAAAATCGCAAAAACGCCGCACGATGGCGAAGTTTTCACGTTTTGCCAGGATTTAATTAAAACATTCGCTTTCTTTGTGGCGCTCCGTAACGGTGAATCTTCGACGGAGGAGCGTGGCTGCCGGGGCTCGTGACAAAATGTTAAGAGCGACGCGCACACTTAATTGACTCTCGTTGCTTTCGGCCACTTTCCGCAGGCGGAAACGCCGCCGATGATTCTCACCGCACCTGTCGCCTTTTTCACGCTCGTTCCTCGTCGATCGTTCGATTCCGAAACGATCGGCCGTGTACGAGCAAAGTGGAGCCGACGCGGCGGCACGACGACAATTAATTAACCGTGGCCGCGTCAACGAAATAAACCCATTGCCCGTTACGAATCGTGGGAAAACAAAGGGTGCGGAAGAAGATGGAAAGTCGAAAACATTAATGCGTCGCGACGTTGTACAAACACTCGTCGCCGTATGATTCTCATGGTTGTCGATCGGGGCGTAGAGAACGACGACGCAGCCCCGACGATAGAGAAAGCGGTTTTTGTTCTTTCACTGGCTGGAAAATTAAAATCCAATTATTTCGACACCTCTGCGCGACCCTTCCGGCGATACAAATGAATTTTTTTGCGTCGGCTCTCTTTCTCTCCAAATCTCTGCTTCACCCCGCTTCAAACCGGTTCGACGTCGGAGCGTAACGTAACGCAGCCACGGGTCTACCCTTGACCAGATCCAGCGTCCCGATTTTCAATCGACGACAGCTGCCAGAACCGGAACTGCGCTACGGGCGCAAGAAGAAGATGGCGAAAAAAAAAAAAAAAAGAAAGAAAAGGGTGGAAGAGACTATGAACGTTCCGGATCGATACTCGCAGAATCATCTTTGACTCACGAGATGCGTGCTGCGCGATTAGGTGACGCAAGGAGGAGACAATTACGCTACCCGTATGCGATATACTTTCGAGAGTCCGCTTAACCTGCCTTTCTATCGTTCGAAAAAGTTCCACGAGGATAACCACGTTTCGCGCGGGTACTAAAAACAAAAAGAGCCGTTTTCTCACGTTCGGTTTCACCGTCCCCTTGAGCGTAACTTATTTTTTTACCTTCAACCCCGAAGAGGTTCCATCGTATTATTTAAATAACGGTGTTCACGCGCGTGCCATTGTTTCGCTAACCCTTCTACTATTACGAAAAGGCGCGGTGCGGCGAGGGGCGGGGGACGGGGGACGGGGGACGGGGGACGGGGGTCGAGGGGGAGGGAAGAGGAGAGGGGGCGAGAAAGCTTTCTGTTTCAAGTCGAAGAAGAAAACTCGGAGGATGAAAGATAGAAGGGCGGGAAGAGGGAAGAACTTCCGTGCCGCGTAGCCGTTATGGCGAAGGCAAAATTACGACATCTCAAGTCCAGGGGCAACCATACCTTCTGCCCGTTCAGTACGTACAAAGTTTCCTGGCTTTTCAGTAATTTTCTATGATTTTCAGATCGCATGATCGCTAACAATAACGCCGGCCCCGTGCCGGCTGTTAAGATCCTTCTAATCGAATTGTTCGATCTTCGGTGAAACTGTAGGCGAGCGTCCCAGAGGCCAACGGTAAGAGAAAGAAAACGGCAAATAGTTAAATTTCGAAGAAACTCGAGCCGTAGACACCGGTCGGCTTACGAAAGTACAATTCGATACCCCATCTATTGTACTACCTTTCGTTCGGTTTCCTCGCGAATCTCGTTTATTCGATCAATCGACAGATCGGACAAACTGGCAAAAATCGGGCAGGTATAACGCGAGTCGCGAGGCCACGACGTCCAACAACGTTGCTTCGCGATGATAGATATCTTGTCAAAAGCGTGGCCGCCCAAAGCGAAGGAGAAAGGTACGCGTTACAAAGTCGTGTGCCGGCCGAACGTTCTTCTGTACGCGTCGCGTACGGCTCGTTCTTCCTCTTCTTCTTTTTTTCTCTCCTTCCTCGTCGTTCGCTCGCTCGCTCGCGCGGTTCCGCCATGACCTACCCCAAGCGCGGTCGGCGAAAGAAAAAGAACGAGTAAAGGGGAGAGGGAGAAGGGGCGAGAGCGGGCGAACCGAGAGAAAAAGAGTGAAATAGACAGAGAGAGAGAGGGGGGGAGAGGGAGAGGGAGAGGGATAGGGATAGGGAGAGAGCGAGAGTGGGAGGGAGGGAGAACCGGTGAACGAGAGAAGAGGAAAGAAGTCGCGCGCCCACACACGGCTGGCAAAGTTGCAACGTGGATATGACCAGGAGAAGAGTTGGCCGCGGTAACGAACGAGCGAGATGGAACGGTACGGGAGCAGAGAGGCAAATGGGAGGGGGGGGGCGAGGTGCAATGGAATAGAGTTTATTCTTTGTGTCGCGCGTATGGCTACGCGCTTTTTTTTTATCGTTCGTTGACTCCGCTCCGTTCTGCAGTCGCGTTCACCACATCGCTCGCCACGATAAGATTACGCTCTCACAGGGGCGGTCATGCGCGATATTCGCGCGCTTCGAAAGATCCGCACGACGCTTTTCCTCCGGAGGATTTTCATTTCCAGCTCGATCGCGCTCCCAAATTTCATCTCTATCCGGATTGGCATCTCGTCCTATCCAAGCCTGCTGGAAGGTGTCGCTTTCTCGCGAATCCAACGCCATACCGTGTAACGCGACTCGCTCGTCGCCTGCTATTTCCATCTGACGCGATAGGATCGATAGGATCGATAGGATCGATCCGTAGTCTGTACCATCTTCGTAGAGCAACAAAGGTTCGTCCGTCCGTGATGTACCAGATATTTTCTGAAATTCACTCTCCCCGTCCTCGTGTTGTACGTTCAGCTTCCATAACCGAGCGTTTCTTAACCAACAGAGTCACCCTGTAGAATACCCAACTTATTAAACAACCGTTATCCTACGTGCCACTGGTAATTATTGCAAACTCGAAACGTGACGCGTACGCAACAGCCATTAATTCGTGCGCTGGCTGGTTCTACTCGAATGCAAAACACCGGGCACCGTAATAGCCGATGCAAGAAGGCAGGAACTAAGGAGGGCAGGGCGGGAAAGAAATTTCATCGAAGAGCGGAGAAAGAACAGCGGGGAAAATGGAGAGGAAAATGCAAAACGGCGAAAACCAAGAGAGACGTAGGTCTGCGCGGAGTTGAGAAATCTCGGCGGCCGGTCACGAGAGAGACCGTGCGCGTATCCCAGAACCTTTCCTCTCCTCTGGTTGGAGCTGCCGCGGCAAAAGATCGTTGCCCTTCTAAATATAAGTTTGCAAAATCGAACAGCAAAACTGCGGAGTTTTGCCGTGGTCTGTGCGGCTCTGTGTGTATATTGCCGGTATATCAGACCCCTTCCTTCTTCTTCTGCTTCTTCTTCTTCTTCTTCTTCTTCTTCTTCTGCTTTCTCTTCTTCGTCTTCTTCGTCTTCTTCGTCTTCTTCGTCTTCATCCTCTTCTTCTTCTTCTTCTTCATCGTCTTCATCGTCCTCCTCTTCTTCTTCGCCTTCTTCTCCTCCTCCTCCTCCTCCTCCTCCTCCTCCTCCGCCTTCGTCTTCTTCTGCCGAGCTGCCCGTTGCACTCACGCTCGCGCTCCTCTTTCCAGCGCGTCGCTTGGTCCTCCTCCGCCGCAGCGTATCCTCCATCGGCACTCTCCTACTCCCTCGAATCTTTGCCCATATCTACCACCTTCTTCGGATCCCCTCTTCGATTCCCTCCGACACCGATCCCCACTGCAGCTTCGTGACCTCGAAGGCCTGCGAATCCGCTCTTTCGTTCGCGTCGACTTTCGGACAAAATTCGCCTGGCTCCCCTGAACGTAGTCGTAGGTCAGGATCCAGTCGCGTCACGGCTGTTTCGCGCCAAGCGGCCAACCACGGTGGATCCATCCGGAACCCCTTTTCCGGCCAGACGTGGATTCTGTTGTTCGCAGTTTTGACCCTCGCCACCGCAAAATATATTACAACCGTTTCGAACGCTTCAACGAGATCAGCTGCGACTTGACTCGATACGGTTCGTCGTTAATTATGAAGTTGGAGGAGCGCTTATCGCGCGACTCTTCTGCTTTGATTTTTCGCAACTCCTGTCAAATACTCAGTCCTGAAAAATTCATATTTCGGGATACGGCTGCAGTTTCTTCGATATCAAATTGTTCGAGTCCGTAGGGCGTTTTCTCATCCTCATCCTCATCCTCATCCTCATTATCGTGTACGAGCAAAGCAGTACAGGCAAAGTTTCGCGAAAAATTGAAACTGAAAAACAGGGATTCCTCCTAGCGACGCTTCTAAATGGTAGGTCGAACGCGAATTACGAGGCTCGTCAATTTCTAAAGCAGCGAGGAAAAGTAGTTTGTCCGTGAGGAATTAAACGAAGACGAGACGAGATTAAAGCCGTGCGAAAGATCGCGAGTAGGAAACGAGAGAAACGATGCAGCGGCAGAGACGACCGAGACTGACGAGCGAAACGGCAGAGATAAAAAAAATCCGACCGCGTGGAAAAAATAACCGAGCCGGAATCTGGGTCAGCGGGGCTGTGCAATCGCAATGTGCCAATGTCAGCCGCATAGATCGCAAGGCCAGCAAAATCGTGAGCAGCGAAAAAGTCTGCTCGATCGTGCATCGATCTTTGCGCGCCGATCGAAAAAAATCTACCGTCTCCGACGATTGTCGAGAGAAGAGAGAGAGCTAAGAGGGCGGACACTCGATTCGCAAATTCGCCGTCTAATCGTACGATGCAAGAGTCTCGACCAGAAAATCCGCGACCCATGAGGAATTTCGAGCGCCCGTGTTTTTTTCTCGCCGAGTACGTTCATCTTATAAGGCGGATGAAAGAGCAAAGAGCGTTCACGGTGTGCACGTTGCAGCGGCGAGCGAGCGGTCGGCGTCATCGTCATCGTCATCTCGTGCATGCGTGGGTGAATAGCCTGGCCGGTCTCGAGCAATACAGACGAGACAGAGAGATTGGAAGAGAGAAGGCGAGCAAGCCGAGAGATCAGAATGAGAAGTTCTTGTAAAAGAAAGACGGCGAGTATCGCGCGGTAAAGAGGGGCAAAGAGGGGCAAAGAGGGGGGGGAGAGCAAAGGGGGCCCGCGAGAACGAAAGACGCTCGACGCTCGGCGTACCGACTCTACAGAATCGCCAAGCTTCTTTGCTGCGTTCGTTCTTTCTTCGATTTTACTCCCTCCAAAAGACGGATCGAACTTTGGTGGTGCCATGTTCCAACACCTTGCCTCCGAAAGACAAGAAGAAAAAAATCTTTCTCACGAACCATCGACTATCGTCCGTCTTATTCAACGAGTCGCGTTATCTCCAAACGCGATCCATCCGTCTGCCATTGTCCAACGTCGTCGTGCAACTCGACCAAGCTCGCGTCCAACGATTTCGTACACAGTTTAGCATCCAGAAGATCATCCCTGTTAGGTGCCGTGTAGATAAAACGTGTACGATCCGAGTTAGCGGGATGGCAAAGACGCAACCCCACTCCGAACTCTCGTGGATCCGCTCTGGTAGCTTCTCGAGGCAAGTATTCTACCTTCGGACCTTCGCGCCAGTGCCCCCCACCGGACGCTATCCAGCCAATCGGCCGCGAGGACGCCGGCGTGAAGCCTACGCGGCGGCGGGCAGGCCGATTCTCGCCGGCGCCCCAGCATTTTATACGGAAAAGACTCTTTAACGAAGCACAAGGTGCGCACGCACGACCAACTTCACGCGACACCACGCGCGCACCGCGTCACACGCACACGGGGAGGCGAGAGTGCGACGAAGACGAAGACGAAGACGACGACGACGACGACGACGACGACGACGACCACAACGACGACGACGACCACAACGACGACGACGACCACGACGACGACCACGACCACGACGACAACGACGACGACGACAACGACGACGATCACGACGACCACGACCACCACGACGACCACGACTTAGACGAAGACAATCGGTGACAAGGTTTTCCATATCTTCTTCTTCCTTCTTCCATCGTCCTTCTCCTTTCGACGTCGCATTTTTTTATCGTCGGCGAGTCAAGCAAGAACAAAGAACAACGACACCGAGAGAAATAAATAGAAAGAGAGAGAAAGAGAGAGAGAGAGAGAGAGGGAGGGAGAAAGAAAGAGGGAAAGAGTAGGCGACAGAGAGAAAGAGAGAGAGAGAGAGAGAGGGAGAGAGAGAAAGAGAGAAAGAGAGAGGGGAGAGAGAGAGATCCGGAAAACGCGGTGATTCAAACTCGCTGGAAACTGGCTGAAAACTCGCTGGAAACTCGCCGGGATCGTAAGGGCCAAGAGGACCACGACAGAGGTAGATGACGATCTGTTGGATCTGAATCGTCGTTCGATGCATGGCGAGGTGGTCACCGAGGAAGAAGGAGGACCGTCAAAGTACCGAGATCCGAGGAAAAACCACGCAAGATGAGTGACAACGTGCGCGGCATTGACAGCTGACAGCGCGCGCGAGGAATTCTCTTCGTCTCTCGTGTGCCGCTCTCTCGGTGTGTACGCGGCTCCTTTTCTCGTCCTGCGTCTCCTCTTCGTCTTCGATTCAAGTGTCCCCGCGAGTGTTCCCTTCTTGCTCCATTCGCACAGGCTCACTCCCTTCGTTCCGCATCTTCTTCGTCATTCTCCTCCGCCCGTACTTCGCCGCCCCCACCAGTAAGCAACCGCGCCGCGAAGTGCCGAACGATGAACTCGGGCAACAGTGTGCCATATTTTGTGATCTTTTTACCTAGCTCCTACCACCGCGTTTTAACTGTGATCCACCTACTCTAGAGAACCGTGCACGAGAGGTAAGGAGACCATACTCTACTTGTAACCGCCGCGCCGACTACGTAGCCTAACCGAGACCGATGGATGGCGGGCGCGATGATCTGTTACGCGTCGGCCAACGCGTCGGCCAACGCGCAGTCCGTCTATCTGTCATAACCACTCGTCGTTCGACTTTACACTCGCATGCTGAAAACTCGAACAGATCGACTCGTACAAAGCAAAGAAGAAATTCGAACCGTGCAGCAAACCTCGCAAACACGGTCTCGCCTGCCATCCACATGCGTCTCTGCTCTGTCGAGAGCCAAACAACCGTCAACAACCGCCAACAACCGCCACATTCCGCCAGATTCCGCTAGATTCCGCCAGATTCCGCCGGAACCGTCCTTCCGCGGAACCGCGTACGCCGGTTACGCATTCCAGAACGAGGACGACGCGCTCCTTCGAGCGCGAAACACCGCCAACTGGATCGACTCGAAGTCAACGTATCTCGCGGGAGAAAGATCCTTTCGTCGTCTCCCCCAACGGGAGAAACGCGTGCACTTCTCGCGGCGCGTTCCACGCTGCCGCTCTCTCGAAATCCAACGCAGCTCCCTTCTCGTTTCACCGATACAAACAAGGTATTCGCGTCGATTCAGTCGATTCAGCAGAGATTCGATGACAGTCCGCCTTCTCGCGCTAGACTCCGCGTCTATTTCCTCTCGAATGCTATACACCGCTATCGCTAAACCTATTTTACCGTCTCTACGCGCGGATAAGTACGTAGATTTAGTTCGCTTGTTTGTACTGGAATCGAAGAATAGAAGAATCGATCGAGTCGTTTCCCGAAACTCGATAGCATTTTCTCGATAGTATTTCCTGCATGGCACGTGCCGGGACGTGCCGGGACATGTCGGGACGTTGTTGCGATACCAGCCGCGACCTACTCCAATCGAGCAACCGATCGACCTCCTGTAGATCCGCTCGACACTTGCCAGTCGCCGCGAGAAACGTGTGCCCTGAACAGATTCGCGTACCTCTCTCCGATGGACGTAGCTCGCCGGGGCATTTTTCATCGGGCTCGCGAGCAACGATCGCGAGGAAAGCGATTCTAAGATGGAGAAACACGGCATTTGCATGCGGTAGAGAGAAAACAGGCTGCCGCGCTCTGCTAGCAAGAGAGCAGATAAACGGAGAGAGATAACGCCGTGTATGCAGATCGCGGCGAATCGTTCGAAGAAAATTCCTTTCGCCGACGAAAAAAGTCGACCCTTTGGTGACGCGAGCCGTGGGAAATTTCGTTAGCGAAACGCTAGGGGACCGTTTCGAGTCGCGCCCCGTGTAACAACCCCCCGCCCGGGTTTCCTCCTTCGTCGACTCAACGAATCTTCTCTTCTCTTCTCTTCTCTTCTCTTCTCTTCTCTTCGTCACGCGCTAACAAATTTCTCGTATGAAAAATCGATTCCACCGACCAACACCTTTTCCCCGACCGAGTTCGCGTCGTTTCTTTTCTTTTTTTTTTTCTTTTTTCTTCTTCTCTCCTCTTTCCATTTTTTCTTCCTTTTCGAGTTCAACGACTCAGTGACCACGAGGTGGGACACGGGTTTGAGAAATGTCAAGAAATGCAAGCACCGTCGCGGAGCGGGTCGCAGAGTAAGGGGGAGGCAGAGGAGACGAATGAAAAGGGAAAGAGACGGAAAGCTGCAGAGGCTCGGATAGATAGAAAAGGAGGAAAAGGAGAAAGAGAAAGAGAAAGAACCGAGGAGAGCCACCAGACGTGGCAACGGCGCAAATGCAGAATGCACGCTGACATAAAACATACATATATGCAGGATGCAACGAGCAGCATCCAGCCTTCTCTTCTAGGAGTACTGTAAACGCTGTTCGACGTACCGTCAGTCGACGCAACTTTATTCCGAAACGCTGCAAACTCCCTTCGATCAGTCTCTGCCTTCCTCTCGATACGTTTCGCCGCAATCCACGTATATCGCTATAATCGACGTATATTCCAAGTATACAGGATGGCAACGTAACGCCTGGCCCGCCATTTCCCTGATGGATTTACAACACCGGAGACGAATGCCGTTTATGGTTTTAATCGTGGGTCGCAGCTATCGTTCGTCTTTCTTTCTTTCTCTCTTCGAGAAATCCCCGTTCTTCTCTGACCGTTCCACGACCGCCCAAACATTTTTAGATATCCAACAATTACCAAGATATTGTGACCGTTTCCCGAGACGCGTTTTACGTCATCGATCCGTTCATCTCCTACGGAGTCGTAACGCGTAATACGCGGTGGCGCGGTTTTTCTGTCTCGAGTTTATTTACACGCGGCAATAACCACGTGTTACAGAATATACACCCCGTATACTGCGTAGCGCGAGAAACGAGGTCGTTGACACGCGAGTTTGCAGATTTTTCAACCGCTCGAAACATCCTACTCTACTTCGAGCGGCTCGATATTTTCGGCTTCGAACCCCATTCTTTTATCTGCGGCCGTGACTGGCCTGAACGAGGGACGAAGAAAGGCAAGAGAGGGAACGAACGCATCGTGGCCGGTGAACCTGACCTCCGACAATACGCCGGCGTCGGCGGCATTCCGTCCAAGCCTCCGCGCGACTCAGCCTCTCTTTCTCTCCCGAGCCATCGCGTGTTCGTTATTAAAATAAATTAAACATCGCCAGAAAGATAGAGAGATAGAGAGATAGACAGATAGACAGATAGATAGGTAGAGAGAGAGAGAGAGAGAGAGAGAGAGAGAGAGAGAGAGGGAGGGAGGGAGAGAGAGATACTTTCGATACTCGCTTCGTTTTAAACGAGTCCATTTGGTGAACGCGGTACACGAATGGACGCGTTCGACGAAGAAAAGAAGAAGAACAAGAAGAACAAGAAAACAGAGGAAAAGGAAAGAGAGACGAAATTTCACGAAATATCGTGCCCGGCCACGAAAACCGAAGGACATCTACTTCTTTATCCTTCGGTCGTGATTTGTACGCTGTTACGAGAATGCTTCAGGGTCGTCCCCAGTGTCGAGGATTCAGCAATCGGTCGGACACTCGGTCAAGGTTGCGCGATTATCGGCACGTTAATACCTTGCTGATCCACTGTGCAAACGTTCCAAGCGATACCGAGAGCGTGCGCTTTTTATTGTTGACGGCTGAAACGTTCTCGTTTGCTCGCGCGTATCGCTCGCCGACGAATCGCGCGAAAACCTTTGCCAACTACTACAGATATACGTAACGAACGCCGTATCGTATCGCATAAGATATACCGGGTACGGCGGAGAGATCCGCGTACTTTATATTTATTTGCAGGAAATATTCTGCTGGTGCGTAGCGTTAAAAACGCGAACACAGTCTGTTCGTCCAACACGCGATACCGTACGATGGGAAACGAAAAGGCAGCGAAACGAGCGAAAGAAATTATACTCCACTGACTCCGCCAGTAGAACTGACCACGGACAAACCCGTTCATATTGTCTTACCTTGCCGCAGCCGCGGCCGCGACCGCGACCAGCTACGTCGTGTCTGCGCGTCGCGTCGCGTCGCGTCGGCGTGCCGGTTGTTAGCATACGTACGATATGATAAAAAAGTACCGTGACGCGGGCACAAGGTTACTGCCACAAGGCAGTGATACGCACCACCCCACCAAGGCTCACAGCGTTTCTCGCGATTCTTCTCTATTTACGTCAAAGAAAAGTTTGTTCGAGCGAAAAGTACAACAAAGCGTACCGAACAACTGTAAACGAAACGAAACGAAAGGAGACGATACATGGATTTAAGGAAACAACGGGGGAAAATACCGCTCGTATTTCCCACACGGAAAAGAAAATCTCAGAATGTTGGCGAAACGTAAAAAACGTAAAAAGAAAAAAAGAGAGAAAAAAAAAGAAAAAACGGTGCGCAAGCCGCAATACGTAGCAATAGCCGGATCGAAAGCCGAACAATCGCGACACGAATGCGTCGTCCGATCGTCGTGAAAGTTTAAAATGTGAAATACGACGAAGAACGGTTGCAGCACGAAACAAGGTAAATCGCATGCAAATCTCCGTGCTTCGACTCAATTAATATCGCAGGCGCACTTACGGCAGCTTGTTCGGATCCGTAGTCCCCGAGATTGTGGTTCTGCAACAGGCTGTCGGAGTAGCGCGACCTAAAGAACGCAAAAAGAAGGGAACAGAGCAACGGGATGAAAGAAGAGAGGGGAGAAAGACAGAGAAGCAGCGCGTAATCCGACACGTTCTTACATGGATGCAGCTGGATCTTAAATTCAATACACGCGTGCTTTTTCCCGCGACGCGATGCGACGCGATGCGACGCGATGCGACGCGACGCGACGCGACGAGCGCCCCGTTGTACCAGACTCTTTCGATCGATAATTAATCGGCGACGTAACGCTGATCGATCGCCAATCATCCGGCTCGATTAAGATAACTGCTCGGCCTAGAGAACGACCGATCCGTGGAGTCAATGGAAACCGTTAGCCGAGAGAGGATCTTGCCCGGTCGGAGTCGTATGCAAAACTAGATGACGCGATGCGAGCGTGCAATAGCGTGCAATAGCGTGCATCCTTGCTGCACGCCACCGAGGATCGTCCTCGCTTGTAATTCACAAGAATGCGGAAACGTTAACCGACAAGCTATACGTCTGCGATGTCCTCCATCTCTCTGGAGTGTTAACGTTTTCAAAGGGAAGCAGCTACAACGAGATACGGAAGAAACGCGACCATCGAGTCGGATGCATCGAATCAAGGATTGTAAAGGTCTGCGCGACGACGGGACGGGACGGGACGAGACGCGGAACGGGACGAGACGCGAGGCGAGACGACGGGACGAGACGGGACGCGACGCGAGGCGACGCGACGCGACGCGCGGGCTAATCGCGTGTCCCACGCCGTCCAATCAAGGTGTCGATCAAGGCGTCTTCTCGCTGTTCCAATAAGCGCGTAAAATGTAATCGTTGATCCTCCGTTTCGTTATCCGAGTTCTAACGGTGAAAATTCGGTATTCGCGGCGATCGCGAAACGGCAAAGTTTGAAACTCGAGCCCGGAAGAGCGATCGATCGTTACACGTGCAGTATGTTTTCCAGGGATATTTCCAACACGCGTGCGTTCCGCCGCCGACGTCGTGTTAATTGAATATCACGGAACGGAATGATTAACGACGCATTCGGTAGACGCGAGAAAATTCTGACAAAAGGTTCGTCGCAACCGATATCCATCCGCCCGACGTATTATTTCCTTCGTCTTTCGGCAGACGTCGGCAACGCGTTACTTTCGCGCTTTACAGCCGTTCCGACAACGTTCGTACAATGTTTCTGATAAAGCAAAGTCTCCCTCCCTCCCTCCCTCACTCTCTCTCTCTCTCTCTCTCTCCCCCTTTACTAGAATCGGGTACGACAGAAACTGCCATGTAGAAATTTACATATCTTAGACGTTGCCCACGAGGAAAAGACACTTGTTGGAGAGATACTCTTGGTAGTTTCCAAGATTATCGAACGGCTTGCGGTTTTCTTGTCGGGCAGAAAGAACGCCGCGCCGACTCGTTTAATACCGTGTTCGATGCGTGTCTCCGAAAAACAAGAGGCCATAAATAAGGCGGCAGAATTTCCACGTGGATTTGCTAATAAACATACCACCCATCGAGATGCCCGGTATATTTGTATGCAAATCGATTGTAATGCGAGGAAAGGAAGGGGGCGGGGGCGGGGGCGGGGGCGGGGGCGGGGGCGGCGGTGAGCGCAAGGGGGCGAGGGCAAGAGCGGGCAGAAGAGTGGCACGGAGCGTAAATGCACGCTGCCGACGTTCCTTGTACGCAACACGTACGTATATACATATTTATACGCGTGCAGAGTGTAAAGCACGAACGCGTGCACGTTAAATACGCAGGCGCGCGCGAGAGTACATGCGTGCACGCACCATGACTCAGAAACGAGTCCACGCGACAATGGAAGTAGTAGTGGACGATGGTGATGATGACGATGACGGTGATGACGACGAAGAAGGAGAAGACGACGAGGAATAGGAACGAGAATAACGAGACGAAAACGAAACAGCCGGCAGAAAGATAGCGAAATCGCAACCAATGCTTCGCGTTCCTACGTTTTACGCGCTTTCCACGGCTGTATCAATTCGGCTGGTTCTACCGACGTGACGCCAAACGGTCTGGCGCAGCGACGCTTACCCGTTACCGCGAATCCCTCAAACTTTTACTCCGTCGTTCAGCGGAGCACAAGGGTAAGGGTGAGGCTAAAAGGGTGTAACACGCTCTTGACGTATACGCTTGAATCGGTGGGGAAATTCGGTGGGGAAATTCGGTGGGGAAATTCGATGGATGGCGGTAAAGCCACGCGCGGCAGGATTCACTGTCTCGGTTGGTTCATCGGAAAAAGCAAACGTTCTCCATGAGAGCGCAATCTGTCGATTGAAAAAATTGGGACGTGATTTTTTCAAGATAGTAAAGGCCAGGCCGGCGAACTATGATAAACAAATGAGACTTGGCAACGCGGCTCGCAACCACTGCAGCAGCCAAGGCCTGTCAGACTTTTCTCTCTCTTTGGTCCTCGGTTTTTCTCTTCTTCCGTCTTGTTCTCGCGAGCTAAACTCCGTCTTCGTCGTTATCCAACCATCTTTCTCCCGTTCTACGGTGTCTTTCTCTGCCGATGCCAGGATTTCCCTCTCCGCGCACCCGTTCTCGCCTTCTTGTTCATTGCCTCTCCCTCCCAGCCGGTTCGCTGCCACGAGAAAGAGGAGGCTACGCCACTGTGGTGGGGAAAAGGTGGAGGAGGAGAAAGAGGAAGAGGCACACAGAGACTCTTATTTGCTTCTTTCGTTATTCCTCTTATTTTGCTTGCCCGCCTTCAGCAACGGCACCTTCTTCTTTCGTTGCTCCGCTTCTTCTGCAGCGAACATAGCGCTCGCCAGAGTACCGTGCAACTAGGCGCTCCGCGATTCTCTTCAGCCCTTCGCGGGCGCGCAGTCCCACAGCGACGCGACGCAAATCGACGCAAATCGACGCAAATCGACGCAAACCGACGCAAACCGACGCCACGCCACGCCACGCCACGCCGCGCCGCGCCGCGCACCGCGTTGCCGCTGGTTTATTTTTATTGCCATATTCTCTCCCCCTCGGCCTGCACAGCCTCCTGCCACTACCCGTCTATCCGCTCTCTCCCCCTCTGGCAGCGCTTCTTCCTTTTTTTCCGCCTCCTCTTTCATTTTTCTTCGCCTCCCTCCCGCCACCCGCTGGAGTTGTCTGTGGTCAGTACTTTCAAAGGCGGGATGGCGACGACGAGAACGCTGTCGCGCCTCGGCCTTCGCCAGATATTCCTTTTTTCTTCCATGCCTCCTTCTTTTCTTGCCTTCTTCTTTTCTCGCCTTCTTTTTTCGCCGCTTTATTTATTCACCGGATAATGCCGCTTGCGCGCGAGGTCGGCTAAATACGAAAATAATCGAGGCAGGTGTCTCGCGGACGCTCGTTCGCGCTCGTTCGCTCGCTCGCTCGCGGTTCGATCGTAAAAATGCAAACAAGGATAAACAACCGAGAGACAACGGTTGTCACGGGCAAAGAATGGCCGCGATTGTTGGCGACCGAACGGTTCGCGGGTCTGGCCCGCTCTTTCGCTCTTTCGCTCTTTTGACTGAATTGCAGCCAAATTTAGGGAATCGCACACGAACCGCCGTGCAACGAGTTGCCCGATTAATCCCAATCGATAATACATCGATGAAATCTGGCAAAGACGTCGGACCGATGGGAAAATCGCCAGAGATAAGAGACAAACGAGAGGGAAACGAAAGTTGGCGTTGTTTTTCCCCCTTTATTAATACCTCGGTCAACGCTGTCGGCGGACTTTGAATACAGCACGTGTACACGTATCTCGATTGTCCTGCGTCGCTCGATATCGGCCGATACACTTTCTCCGTAGCCTTTGGCAATTTAACGATGCAACGCCGAGTCGGCCCGCTCGATTCGCGATCGCCGCCGCACTTCTTTGCATTTTCTACGTGCCTGCCACGGCATCGCGGCGCGTCGTCGCAAAAATGTCTCTCGCGTGGAGACCGTGCGCGCCGATCAAACGTAGCGGCGCGCGATGTTATTTTCGAAGCCTGTGCGTTTCGTGCTTCTCCCTTTGCACCGTGAAGAAACTCGAACCCGTCCGGCAGAAAAGAGGTCTCGGAGGCGCGCGGCGGTTAATCCGATTGGAAAGTTTTCGTGGGGACGCGCGCGGAATCTATCGGCCACCGATGACAATCAGCCTCTATTTTTCCCCTCGAATTCAGAGACGACGAGACGGCGAGGAGAGTCGAGAAACAGATAAAGGCGAGGAAATCGTCCGGTTCGATCTTCCGCTCCCGTTCCAGTCTCACCAACGATATGCGTGCGCCTGTGCGTGAATGTCTTATCATGACGTCATTGATAAAGCGGCCATGATGGATAGACAAAGTCTGCCACGCAAGGAGACCCCGCCCTATTTTTTCCTCCCTGCCTCTAGCCGGACACACTTTTAGCGCGCGCTTAACTATGGCACTAACGTTCGCCGCGCTCCACGCCCAAAATAATTTGTACGAGCCACGAGGGAAAGATGGCGAGCGATCGCAACGAGCGGACCGGAGAATCGCCGGGGATCGAATCGCTGCGCCCAACTTTTTCCATCCTATTGACAGCTTATTTTTTCGTACTATTTTCGTACTATTTTCGTACGTTTATTCGTACGCTTCCCGTATCATCCGTGTGTTACCCGCGTGTCACCGATTGCGTAAGCAAATCGGTCGGCGAACGCGATCGCGCCAGATGACCAAAGGGCGCGAGGGACGGGAAGGAGGAAGCGATTCGTCGAATAAAGCGACGATATTTCATCGTTCCTCGCCAACCTTTTTCCACCGTCTTGACTAAATTACGAACAAACCGTTGGAATCGTGCCAAGATCAAAGTCCCCCGGTCTCGATAAAGAATGCTTATTATTATTGAATCAACGAGGCCTACCACCGGCTGGCCACGGCAATCCATCGAATCGCGCCGCGTAACATTTGCTCATCGCTGATGCAATTACTCCGCCGCTATCGATTTTCAGCGATAATTTTTTACTCTCTCCGTAACTCCTGCCGATTACCTGCGTGCCGTGCCTACGGTGGCGTATCGCGCGTCGTATCGCGCGTCCGATTCGAGTGGCCGCGGCCTGGACTCGCGGTCGCACCGAACGGGGAGAATCGTCGCGTGGTCCAAGATTATCGAAAGGACGGATCGAGTGGAAAAAACCGACGAGTGGAAGACGACGGCTCGCTTCGGAATCGCCGATACTCGTACTTCCTGAACAGCGTAACACGCTCTTTCCGTCTCACGTGCCCTACTAGACCACAGTGGCGGCGTTTCTCTCTTTCTACTTGCCGGCAATAGCGAGGGTGGAGGAAGAGAAGCAGCAACGAACGTTGCGGCGGTGGCAATAGTACGAGCAGCACGATGAGGAGTAGTGGAGGAACACACAGGAGGAGAAGGAGAGAAAGGGGGACGGCGGAGGACGCGTATGACGAGAAGAAGTAGGGGAGCGAGCGAGGGAGGTTGTGAAAGAGAGATAGAACCGGGCACGATTGGCCCCTTCCGCCGTGTCAGCGGTGCCGATTGGCTCGTGTTCCCCGGAATCGTGTTATTTCAATCGATATCTCTTCGAGTAGCCGGCAATTTTTCGTCGCCGCGCGTTATCAGCGCCTTTCCACCTTTTTTCTTCCCCCGTTTAGCACACGCACAGCGCCAGAGACCAAGAAATCGCTCTGTCCCCCCCTTCGACCGGCTTAGTTTGCGAGAGACGCCACACGCTGGCGTACAGCGCTGCGTCCGCGCTATCCTATACACGGACACGCCAGCTACCCCCGTGAATTTCCAAAAAAAAAAAAAAAAAAAAGAAAAAGGAAAAAAGAAAGAAAGAGGGAGAGAGAGAGAGAGAGAGAGAGAGAGAGAGAGAAAACCGGCAAAGGAAAAAACAGGAAGAACGAGAGAGAAATAAAAAGGATATGGAAATTACGGGGCCGGCAGAGTGATTAGTTTCTTCAGTGTAACGCCGTAAGACGCGCTCTCGGTCATCCTTCGTCCGCCCGCAACGATCCCTCCTTCTTCTCTTTGCTCGATCTGGCCGCCGTGCCGGTTCTTCGTCGTTTCGTTTCGCTTAATTTCAAGGGGGGAGTTATCGTGGTAACACAGTGATACACGGCAGAAGCGTTGCCACGTGTATACGTGAAGACAGTGTGTGTTGGTTTTCTAATTCGCGCGAACGAGAGAAGACAGGGCTCGATCGACCTACGCAACAAGCATCCGACGATCGTTCCGTCCGCGTTCGTCCCAATTCGTCTTGGTCGTCGAATCATCGTCGATCGACGAAACAAGGCAACTTTGTCGTCGATCGCGTCACGTATGCCAATCGCGAAACGCTTCGTTCTCCGTGTCTTTGTCCGCGTAAAAAGTGAGAAAAACGGGCGCCGCTCGACCAGGGTGAGCTGCGTGGCCGACGGAGGGGGTTTGAAAAAGACGCGTCTTTGTTGGAAAGTACGACAGACTGAAAACGTAAGCACGTGAAAGTGGAACGATACCGTTCTCACACGGCAGGATACTAGTCGTGGTCGGACAAAAGAAGAATCACGCCCTCGCGCGTACATGTGCTTCGTCGCATTCTCTCTTCTCCTTGTACAGTGTCGCATTCTCACGCAACCGTTTCTCCGCGTTGCTTGCGCAAACATCGCAACGAGGCTGTTCGGCGTGCAGAAATATCGTTCGCTCGATACGGCCAGCGATACCAACGACAATCGATTGGACAAAATCTTGGGAACGGAACGACAGGCTAGAAAAGAGGATCGCAACAACGAGACGGAACGACACTATGTAGAGATAGAAACACGCGTAGAAAATCAAGCGTGTCGCCGATGCGACCTGCAACAAGGGTGGCCATCATGTCGATGTCAGAGTCTTTCGTATCACCGTGCGTGGAGGGCGGGAGGGACTCTTCAGGTCGCGTGCTCGAGATTCTTCCCTGAAGATGTATGGCACCAATGAAAGCCACGGGCCGAACCACGGGCCTTGGACACCGCCTCCTGCGCCCCAACCGCTCCCGCCGCAAGCCCAGCATCAAAACCATCCCCGACCTCACCCCCACAATCATCCGAGCCACCCGCCGTACGTACCGCCGCCGTATCAGCATCCTCATCACCACTTGCCGCACGAGGTAATTATTGACGATATTCCGGGCTGCTTCGACCGGCTATCTTCCCTGCAACTCCAACAATCTTTCGTAACTCGGTAGGCGCCGACTATTCGTCCCCCTAGATGCGTTCAACCGCGTTTACTCGTTCGCCCGTGTTATACTCGTTTACGTATTCCGCGTACAAGTTGTTGGCACGTCGCGTATCCCAACGACCCAACGATTCCGGCTATGCAATGAAATTCCATCGCTCCAAACGATACTCTTGTTTCCCAGAACCTTCTTCTTCTTCTTCTTCTTCTGCTTCTTTTTCTTTCGCCGTTCTGTCGTTCCGTCGTTCCGTCGCTCTGCCGTTCCGCCGATCACATTTCAAACCAACCAATTCTTTTTGGTTAAACGCCCGGTCCATCGATCGCCGTCCGTCTCTTCCGCGGCATCTATCTAGACCGCGGGATTAAAAGCTGCTTTTTGCCGATGGTAAACTCAGTTGTTGAACCGTTTAAGGATACAGACCGTAGTAGAGTAGAAAGTGACCGAGGTGAAGTATGTAAAGCCGTCTGTCGTTGCCCTCTTATTGGGCTAATCGAGCACCGTTTGATCGAGGATTAGAGATTGTTACTCTCTGGCTACACGGCAAGGCGTACGCGTGATTAATATCGTAAGGGAAACCTACAACGATGACTTTAACTGCCTATGGCACAAGTTCGTTTCCCACCACGAGCCTCGGTGTACAATCACGGGTATAGAGTGTGCCTGCCTCGTTTCCACCGGGACACAAGTATGCACGATTATTATAACGTTGTCGGTGTAAGTTACCTACGTGCTATTTTGACACCAACTCGGGTTAACCGTCTGGTAACGCGCCTAAACGGGTTTCCCTTCGACTAGCGCTGGCTACTTCGTCGCTTTATTTTCACCAGGAAATTTAATTGGTCACCGGTGGTTCGCGTGCCTATCCCGATCAACACATCGCCGATTAGTTTCTCGATTATTGCGACGCGACGTCGCCCATGACGAAGCGTGCTCGTCGGTGACGAGCTACTTTCCCGGCTCTCTCTTTCCGCGAGATTATCGAGAAAACAATTTACCGCCACCATCTTCGTCGTGCCATGCCTCGTCTTTTCGTCCGTCCCATCATGATCCTTGCGAAATCTTTTCAACGCGGTTCCGCGTATTCGGCGCCAAACGAATTCCCTTTTCTCTCTAACCACAAAGGCCACGCGCGCGTATCCAAGGCAAACGTACAATTTCCCCAAGGCCTTCCGCACACCTCTCACAATCACTTCGTCGCAAAAAAATCCCTCGGAACACAGAAAAGCGCTGACCGAACCGACGATAACGTTCGTCATGTCCAGATTCCTAACTGTTACGAACCCACTAAACCACGTCCTTTCTTTCATCGGATCTTCCAAAAACCCATATGCGTCTACTACAGCAGGCAGCCTCGACGCAAGAGGCCTGGTTCTCGCGAATCCCCTAATCACAGACCCTTAAAGATATTCGGAATCCAGGGATCCAAGCGGCAGAGGGGAAGGAGCACGAGGATCTGCGATCGGCAGGTTAGCCTGTAACCGGAAGCGCAGGGTACACGAGGTAGCGGATCATGGGTGCCGCGATTCAGACAGATTAAATCCGATGATTACGGTTTGAGGAAGGAAGAGAGAGAGAGAGAGAGAGAGAGAGAGAGAGAGAAAGAGGCGGAGAAGGTCCACCTTTTCCTTTATATTACGGCGCTGTTCGCGGCCGCAGTTTAGACAGATAGGTGGGTCGGTAGGAGAATGAGTCAGGCAACGCTAGGTAGGTTAGATTGGACGTTGTCTCCGCGTATAGACACACACGTGTGTACGTGTAAGCGTGTGATCGTATGCACAGTGCACAGTGCACACGGAGAGGCGGAAAGGTGCGCGCGAACGCGTATGCCACACGTACACACAGGCACACATACCTTCGAGTTAATAGCACATGCGAAGTGCTAGATGGCCGGCGTGCGTGGGTGGACGGAACACGTTACGTTCGTATGTGTGCCATGGAGAAAAGGCATATGGTCAGCAGGTGAGACCTTTGCTTTGTGTTCCAAGTGTATAAAGTAGCCTACTTCCAGTGACCAATGTTATTCCGTCGTAATTTACTGCGCCAAGGGAGAGACAAAGGGTTACGTCGCCCAGATCCTCCGGATCCCTTACGAAAAACGGGCCAACTTCTCCCACGCCTTGCCAAATCCACAGGCAACGTCCGATTCCCAACGATTCGCTTTCTCAGACAGAAACTCTCTACGTTTCTAGATTCAGACGACAAAGTATCCGTCAAAGTTGTCGGTTATTCGTTGCAACATCCGACCGTATGGTTATGGAAGATGCGTGTCCCGGCAAACTGTCGTTCCGAGCGTGTCGACAGTATGCCGTAACGATCGTATAAAATTGTATAAAATCGTAGAAAATTCGGGAAAAATCTGACAAATCCATTTCTGTCGATTTCGCCGACTTTCGTGCCTCGCTTGCTGCCTATTTATTAGCATCGAAACGTCTTCTCGCTTTCGTACAAAGTATTCTCGAAAGAGAATATACAGCTAAGACCGATAGATTCGAAGATGTAAGACGTTTTGTTGAAATTATACGATAACGCGGATAAACTGCGTTGTTGTTATCCCGTTACTAACGTATCTCAGTTTTATTTCATAGTTTTCGCACCGTGTGATCGTTTAACGATATACCCAATTTTGTAATTGCTCTTCTACGCAAGGGACGGGAAACGTGACTCTTATCGTGTCTTTATCGTCCGAGACCTCGATATTATACGAGCGTGATGCTAGATTCTTACGAGTGCATTTTCGACGTCACACGTTTCATCGGTCGGAACATCGTGTCTGTTTGCCAGAGCATGCCATCCGCAGTAACCACGGCCTCTGATACAAAGACGAAGAACGAAAGCAGAGGGTGAAATCGAGATGAGGAATGCCTTTTAGGAAATACAGCGGGTGTCGCTTGATATATTTTTCCATTATTAAGGACATTAAGCCGGCGGCCCGCAGCCAACCAACTCTTTCCGTTTTCTTCTTCCTCTTTTCGTTTCTACCAGCAAATCCGGCCGTTTCTTTCTCACTTTTCTGTTTTTCCTTTTCTCTCTCTCTCTCTCTCTCTCTCTCTCTCTCTCCCCACGGCGGCGACAACGATAAATCAGAAAAAAAGATTCAAAGCGTCGCTATGGCCTGGTCGACGAAGCGCAATTTTCCGTCCGCCGGCAGATAAAAATGTGATTAATGAACGTGTGGTCTTCGAGTTTGAGAAAAACCAAGCAACCGTCGTAAAACGCCACCGCGCTTAATTAGCATTTGCTGAGAAAACAGAGACTAGAGAACGGAGACTAACGTTTGCGACGGAATTAATATTCGTCCGATCGGATTCAGCGGCGCTTTCTCAAAAATCTCGGCGGTCCACTTGAGACGGTCGTTAAAAATTCGTAACTCGACTTTTGCCACCGTCGAATCGTTCCTCGCCCTCTTGTCACAGCCCTTGACTACGGTTAATCGGCGGGAAAAATGTCTCCTCGCGTCGTAGAGATTCTGGCCCTTTCGGTTTCTTCGCGCGAGGGTGCGTCGAAAAAAAGATGGCATTAAAAAATAATCAACGAGAAGGATACGTCCGGGGACGGATGGTTCGAGAAACACGAGCAATTTCGTTCAAATCGGCAAGAAACACCGCTCGAATTGATTTGTCCCCGGGCGAAAGAAAGTATCCGGAAGGGGAAAAAAAAAAAAAAAAAAGGAAAAGGAAAAAGAAAAACGAGGAATAAGATCGAGCTGCAGTCTCTTGCTCTCTCACGGGGATTAAGAGTCAGGGATGGCCAGTGTCGAAGGTCACCCGTCAAATATCCAACGTCGTGTCTACCCGGAAAGAAAGGGTTGAAAGTCGTAGAAACTTGAGAACCCTCGGTGACGATTTCAATTCTCTCTCCGCCTTCTTCTCCGTCTCTCCTTGTCGTGCTCGCACGAAGGGTCGCCTAAGATTCTTAAAACTTCTCGCGCGATTTTTCGATTTTAATTACAGTTTTAACATATTTTAATAAAATCCTTCGCGACTCGACCCCTTCTCCTCTCTCGTTTCTCTCTCGTTTCTCTCCCGCGTTCGTCGCAGGAACAGCAGCGCGAAAGAGACAGCCAGTCGAACCGCCCTTCGTCAATTTCGGCAACTTCACCGCGGACGCTCTCGCAATCCGAAATCTCTCGACTTTTGCCACGAACTGTACGCTCGTTTTAACGTTAACCCTTTCGTTCGTTCACCTACACCCACACCGGCTACGGGAGCAACACCTGTTCCCTCAACGAAAACCCGAAATCAAGCGTTCCTCGTCGTGAGCGTTCCACCCGCTCGTACTCGGCCCTTCCAGCAGTTTTACGTTCCTCCTCTTCGCGTCGAAGAACAGCAAAGTGCCGTGAGCCGAGTGGGCAACGTGGGCAACGTGCGCAACGTGCGCTCCGTGCCCTAACACGACGTACGACACACATATGCGTACGACTGGAAATCGAAAAACATCGATCGGATGGTTGCTTTCGAAAACCACGGTGACGGTCGTCGACCCCTTTTGCGGCCAGCTGTTGTTACGCATTTCCTATTAAATTCGTGGAGAACAGTCCATCTATATATCTATATATCTATATATATATATTTTTTATGTATTTACGTATACATTTATATATATATATATATAGACCATGTTAGATATTCCAGCCTGGGCAGACTTTAACGAATCGCGAAAAATAAGAACCACGCTTATCTCTTTCCATTAACGAGTAGTAAGCGAGTGTGTATTAACGGGACAATCAGCGACATTTCGAGTGGAAATCGAACGAAAGTCAGGTTCGCGTGTCGTTAACGTAGAAACTCGACGAACATCGGTTGATGATCGAATACGTGTTAAGTGCACCATTTTGATAAAGTGTGCTCTGAAACGAGAAAATATCGATGACCGAATCGATTCTGTAATACGACGCGTCGCGATGCCGATATAGTTATCGGCGACATTGAACACGTTGCCGGCAGCGCCGGCTAAAACGCAGCCACTTTTGATTAACGAATCGCGTGAAATTTTAAGCACGGACTCCGAGGAAATAAACAGCGAGCTGACAATTAGCATCGATCAACGAGTCGAATCGCGAACAGGCAACCGCGAGTTCCTCGATGAATAATCGAAAATGTAAACGTTAACGCGATATGTACACGTAATCTATAACACGCTCGCAGCAGTTCCTGCCTCTCTTCCATCTATAATTGCATAAGAAAATCATGAGGTGGATCGCTCGAACCGTCTACGTACAACGAAACAGGGGAGGCTATACGTTTATCTGCGTTTTCTTCCTTTCCCTAAGCAAAAATACCATTCGTACAGAGAGAAAAAGACGATACACCCTATGCATGGACCTTCGTCCGTTCGTTTTCTATTTCTATCGAGAAATAGACATCAACGCGTACCTGTAACTCTCTGCTTGTACGTACGTGCCGAACGTAATGTTCGCGGTGTTGAAAACGGCAACTTTCCAGCCGTATATGTGAATTCGTTGGATGCCTCGACGATCGTGGCTACTCCATTCTGACAATTGGCGCAAAATCAAAGATTAGATATCCATGTTGTTGGAGCGCGTCGGCGTTTGAAAATTTACGAGGCATCGAACGGAAATTGAATCGCTAAATCGACAGTTTCGCGTATATAAAGCAAACAACAAGCAAGATAATAATCGGTTCCGTTCTGGCACCGTAGTGAAAAAATGAAACGGAGGATAAACGCGTGAGCCGAACCTGTCGGAGTCCAGGTGGCGATGGCGGTCGGCGGGAGTACAGCGGTCACAACTTCCGTCGACTGGCCATCCTCCGTCTTTCGACCAAAAGTGCAGCGTACCAACTAACTGTGGCAGTTCTTCTCGCAGATCTTCATGCACAAGAGCGCGATGCAGATGCACGCGAGGGAGCTCGGCGCGGCGGGTGCACTGACGGGGAGAGCTGGCGGCGGCGTGGCGGGCGGACTGGCAGGCCTGGGTCCGATCGGCGTCGGGCCGGGCGGCATGATCGCCGGCAACGAGGTAAAGCCACACCAGTGCCAGCAATGCCTCAAGTCATTCTCCAGCAACCACCAGCTCGTACAGCACATCAGGGTCCATACTGGCGAGAAACCGTACAAATGCAGCTATTGCGACCGCAGGTTCAAGCAGCTCAGTCATGTACAGCAACATACCCGCCTGCATACGGGTGAGTATCTGTTATACTCTCCACCGATGTCTCGTCGAAATCCTACCGGATCGTGGAACCACTACGATTCCAATTTCCAGGCACGGCACCACCATTTTCATAATCTTTTATTCGCAAATTAGTCACGATCGTTCGCCCTTTCACTTTCTTCCCTTTTTTCCTCCTCTCCCCGTTTCCTTCCCTTCTTTCTTTTTCCCCTTTTTCTCTTCTTCTCTTTTCTCTTCCCGTTTTTTCTTTTCTTTCTCCCTTTCTCCCTTTTTTTGACCCTGACACATATACCGGAGCACGTCCGTCGAAACCCATTCCAATCGATTCGAAATCGTTCTTCTTTCGCTTCTTCGAATAATTCTCTCGCGACTCGTTTTCCTAGTAAGAACGAAACATGTAATTCGTCCGTCTTCGATGATCGCGGTAAAATCAACGACTCGCCGAGCTTAATGCATGCATTCAGTATCCCCGGGACTGATAGTAAATTCTATGAATACCGCATTGCATCGCGGCCAGTCGATAATCAATAAATTAATATACTATTATAATCTGTTGGAGCGATCGTGCGTTCCGATTGTGGCTAATTTTAATGCATGCTGCGAGATTGCTCAATGCGCCTCGTGCTGCACCAGAACCGTGGTTTCCAAGACACCGTTGACTGAACACG
This sequence comes from Bombus fervidus, assembly GCF_041682495.2. Classification (NCBI taxonomy): domain Eukaryota; kingdom Metazoa; phylum Arthropoda; class Insecta; order Hymenoptera; family Apidae; genus Bombus; species Bombus fervidus. The sequence goes on from NC_091528.1 coordinate 11,643,005, forward strand.
TTGTCGTTCGGTATGCATACAAGTTGCGTACTGCAGATAAGTTCAATTTACGCGGGGCCGAACGATCGAATTTATCGAGCGGCTGCTCGACTAAGAATAGCAATGACGGAAAGACGTAGAACGGACGAGGGACCGGTAATAATGAGAAAATTCGACGGCAAAGCCAGCCAATGGGTCGCGCCCGGGTAGAAAGAATTTCATTAAGGGATGAGCGTAGTCAATCGGAAGGTATTAGCCTCGAGAAGCGAACCGGTCAGCACCGCGTATGACTGAACCCTTGGAAAAGTCTCGTTCATCTCGTCCAAGATCTGCTCTTCCGAATGAAAAGAAAGAAAGAAAAAAAAAAAAAAACGAAAGAAAAAAAGAAAAAAGACGAAACCCCGTCGGTATGCCAGCTATTTAATCGAAACGTCCAAGAGCTCTCGCTGCGTTGCTCGCGAGTGGATAACAGATCGAGTCTTAACAAAACATTCCTTCGAAATCATTACCGGGAAGAGGTAATTTCCTCGAAAGCTGGTCGAACGAACCTTCGCGAAAAAATCTCTCTCGTTGGTTCCTTGCTTCTCGAGTTCTAAGTTTGTTTAACCGTGTTTCACGAGGGAAGAAAAAAAAAAAGGGCTGGGGGAGGGGGAGGAAGGGAAGCTGACATTGATTTCAGCGCGCTAGTTTCACCCCCTCGTCCTTTTCGACCACTACCAACGAGCAACTAACTACTGCTCGGCAACCCCTTACATTAATAATCACCCTTTCCGCGTACCGAGGCACCCACCACTCTACGGCAGCCACTACGGCTGCTACGACTGGTACTTGAGCTAACGTCGGTGTACGCGCATCTATCGCTCATGCAACCGCTCTAGGTTTCCGTGTCTTTATCGATGAAACGTTTTAAAATAAGCGTGTAAGGGCGCCTCCTCCCCTTCACCGCTTCGAGACATCGAGACTAAAAAATCGGCGACCAACCAATCGCCGTAACGTCACGAACAAGGTCTATCGACGAGGATATCCTAGATCGACCGTCGAGGCATCCGACGAACGTTTTCAACCCCTTCCCCCCTCTCGCCCGCCCCCCCCACACTCCGACCGAGAAAATTCCTCATTTTCGATCGATCTCTTTCGCCGCGCCGCGCCGCTCCCGCATACCAATTTCTCGCGATCGAAAAATCGGCGTGCTCGCGGCTCTGAAATTCCTTCCGAATTCTCCCTTCGGAAACCTATCGTTGTTTTCCCAAACGATACACCGCTTCCGCACAGCATTTGCATACCATATTGATTTCTCGTTTCGCTGCGAGATCTCGCTGCCTCACCGCGATTGGCCGGTCAAAGTCAAAAAACGGCGGGAATTTAGTGCCGCACCGTCGCGTTCACGCGCCATCCCCAGCAGCCACCCCTCCTAGCGCGCGCATTACAACAATTTCCCTCGACAGCCGAATATATATTCGCGCGCCTATAAAATTTGCAACGTATATGCATATAATTCATTAACCGAAATTCGACAGAGTTCGCGCGGGCAGCGGGCAACGGGCAACGGGCAACGGGCAATGAGCAATAGGCAAAACGGGAAACAGCGGGGTGAGGAAGGGGAAGGGAAGAAGGTACGCGAGAGTAGGGGGTGGGAAACGGTGGCGAGAGCGGCAGAAACGAAGGATAGCGAATATAATATCGGTGAGTGTCCACGATATCGATAGCTGGTCAATAGCTGCAGCCTAGACAAATACCTGCCGAGGGTGTAGAGTCCATCCTCCCCTCTCTCGGCGGGCTTATAGAGGGTGACCGGGCGCGTAGCCAATAGAAGGTCTGTTTGCCCCACTCGGCACGCCGCACGCGAAAAAGCGCGGGAATTTTTCGATCGCCCGATCGCTCAATAATGGAACCGAAGTTACGCGCCGCCACCGTCGCACGCGTACACCACCGCCAACCAACTCAAACACACACGCTCCATCGCGTTATATTCTCGTACGCGTAAACGCTCGTGTACACGCGCGTCCGCTCGCACGCACGCACGCAAGCAAGCACGCACGCACGCACACACTAGGATGTAGTAGCCCAATAAATAGCCGTACGCATTTGCGAGCATGTTGGCGGATAGACGACAGAGTTCGTACGCAACGAGCCAGAGGCTACCAAAGATTATCCCTTCGACAACGAGGAAAACTCAATTTTCATGGGGCGAAATCTAATGATCGGTCACCCTACGCGCGTGGAATTAATCGGTTTTCCTGAACGCTACGAGCGGTCGCGTTAGCTTTTAGAACACCGACGATACCGGCCAGTCGGTCGAGTCGGGATTTCTCGTTCCTTGTTTCCTCCCTCTTGTTCCGTCTCTCCTTCGCGTACTCCTTGTTTCCCTTTTCTTTTCCCTTTTCCTTTTCCCTTCTGTCTTTTCTCTCGTTCGAACGAGACGTGACCATCGATGTTCCGGTCGTCGTGGCTTGATTCGAGAAACGAGCGCGATTCGCATTAAAATTCGATAGGGCAGCGACGGTGTTCCCGTTAAGAGGTGAACGTTACGAGTTGGTTAACACCGATACAAATGGCAAAGAACTACGGGATCGGAGTTTACCCCTTTCGACGATGTTTAAAAAAAGGAGCACGTCCCCGCGGCGAAATTGACCGGACAATTTTAAAGCCCAGTTAAGACTGCGAAAAATTGCCGCATCGTCGGTGCATGAATAAAAATTAAGTCCGCTTTAGACATGCTTTCGAAACGAGCTCGCGTATCCGTATTTACGAGGCGACGACGGCAAAGAGACGGGAGAAAGAGACGGGAGAAAGAGACGAGAGAAAGACGCGTAAAAATCGACCGCTCGCTCGCCGTAAATTCAAAGTTACTTAGAGGGCAGTTAGACTTTTCATTTTTCTATCATCGTAGCCAGTTGTGTTTGACGATGTCGGCGGCGGTGGTGACCTTTTGACAGGACCGAGAAATTTCTCCGCACCGCGAACCACCGTCCCCTCCTTCCTGTCTCCTGCTTCTTTGACCGGACTACTACTCGTTCACCTTTTTCCTTTCCTCTTCTACTTTTAATTCGCTAATTTCACCCAGTTAAGAATTTATGCGACGGGAACGTCTCGCCAGACGTCTCGAGAAAAATCAAAGCGGCACGGTGCGGTGGAAAGAACGCGGCGCCCAGCCCTTTATCACAAATGACGCGGAATGAAAGATTAAACAAAAGCAACAACGTTTTACGCGTCTGCGAAAAACTGGATGGTACGGGTGAAACGTAAAACGTGGAACGCCAACGTCTCGTTCAATACGGCACAATTATTTCTCCTTGGCGGCTTGCGCTAAAATAATCTTTGCTTCGATAAACGTTCTTCTCCAATTACGTTCCATTTTGTTACGGAAAGACGGATTTCGGTGGTTCGATACCTTGTGCTTGAAATTCATTCGCGCAATACCAGTTAATCAACTGTCGACCGTGCCCGCATCCTAAATATTTTAACGAGCGATATTAATCCTAATATCGGTAAATATGTACGCCGCCGTCGTAAATTACCGGTATATCAGAATTGCGCACCGTCCGATCTCGACCTGGGTGGAATGGATTTTTTCTGTGGAAATTTGAAAGAAAATTCGAAAGGTAATGTCGGGTATAAAGAAAAGAGCGCGATGGCTCTCGATCGAGCTCGTCACCGTGCACCGATTTCGCGTCGAACGTCGGTTAGCGTTTCTATCACACGACAATGCGTTATACGCAAGACGTTACGAGGGAAATCTAGGTGCGAAATGTAGGTTCGAAACGTAGGGCCGCCTGGCCCTCGTCGTCTATCGCGAACCTCGCAACACGAGGCTCTGCCTCTCGCTAGATCACGACCAATTAGCTAAATTCGCCGGTGAAAAACGAGTACAAGAAGTTTTCCTCGGGATCGAGCAACTCGTGTTCACATACGGTAAAACGATGTGGCGTATACGATGGCAGGAATCGAGGATAGAGAGAAGAAGTAACGGTCAGAAAGTTCTATTCCCCGATAGCGGAGAGAAAGGCAATTAAACCGTTAAAGGTAAAAGGTAAAAGGTAAAAGGTAAAGATAATTAAAAGTTGAAGATACCGTATGGCCTGCCAGAAAATTAACGTAGTCATGCCGCATATGCATAGGCCGCCGAGCCATACATAGGCCAATGAGTCTATTCTAATTTCCTAGGAACCCTTCCGCGGCGATGCATTTTTTCCATGAGGGTTAATTTGAATAGGGACACGGTCTGGCTTTGCACGGGGGGATGATGGTTCGTATGGTACGCCCACGCTTTTCTTTCCTCTTCGACCTACTCTCGCTTACTCTCGCCTATTCTCGCCTATTCTCGCCTACTCTCGCCTACTCTCGCCTACTCTCGCCTACTCTCGCCGACCGTTTTTCTCTTCTTTTCTTTTCTTTTCTTTTCTTTTCTTTTCTTTTCTTTTCTTTTCTTTTCTTTCGCCTGCCTTCTCCCTTTATCCACCGAAATCCTAGTCAATGCGGCCAAATCGTCGACACTTTTTGTACCGGCAACCGTGTTCCGTTTCTCTCGATACCGCCGTTGCTTTCGGCCGTTACCGAAAGCGTGGTGTATAGCTGTTGTCGCGACTATATAGCTGCTGAGCATGCATTCGGCAACACGCGAAAATGCCACGTCATTTTTTTAAGGTCACCTTTCAACGATCGCGCGCGCTATTCTCATTGTGTACCGTTTGTGATCCGAGATAAGTAATCTCGCTTTACGCGATGTTTGCTCGAAAGCACGTTGATAGATTCGTACAAGGAACGACTGTCTATTTCGACCGATTTTTTCAAATACGTTCATCTAGCCGTAACTCGAACAATTCCTCGAAACTTGCTCCGCTCCACAGCCATCGTCGTAGGCTGGGGAGTGAAGAGAACCAACCAACACGATCAAAAAATGAAATAATCGTAGATAAGAGTCAACGTAGTAATTAAACTTTATTAAACGCGAGATTAATGCGTGGTGTAAATTTCATAATCGTAGAAGAGCGGAATCTTACTCGACGAGGAGAGAAACGGGGAAAGAAAGGAGGAGAGAAACGTGGAAAGGAACGAGGAAAGAAAGGAGGGAAGAGACGCGAAAAAGGTCGATTCAATCATCCGAAAATAGTCGGATAAAATATTCGCGAATGCAAGTTTTCAGCGAATATTCTTTCCGCGATATTCATAGAGCTGTTAGTTTTTCAAAAGCGTGCAAATCCGCGGTACGTTCTCAGATTGTTGCCATGAGAGTGATTTTTTTCTACGAGTTATCTTATCGCTTGTTACTGATATAGAATAGAATCCGAGATGCACTCGCAAGTAATAACTGTTCTTGCAACTGTAAAAAGCAAAATCGACGCCAACTTTTCGCTTCTGGCTGAAAACATCGCCGACACCGGAATCTCTGGCCGAAAAACGAACGATTCTTAATTAAGCCCTTGGTCGGCTTCAAACGAATGCCGATTATTATTTCAACGCGAGCCAGCGCGTCCTTTCGGAGGGTGAACTCTGAAATCATTTTAAAATTCTTAAAGAGACGCGACTCTTTAGGCCTTTAAGATGGACGAGACTTCACCCTTTCGCATTACTGACTTACTTTTCCGACCCTTTGGGAACCACGGCGACCGATATATACGTCGGTCGTTGCTAGCTGTGTTCGCCGCACTCGACAAAATACAAGAGAGAACGCGGATCGGGGAGGAAAATTCGCGCGAGATCCGTGAACAAATTTTTAGCAGGAAAAAGTATTCCACCGGTAAAGACAAGATACACGCGCGATACGCGTGAGCGTAGCACCAGAAGGCTGTAATCTCGCTTCATACCAGTTCTCTATCTAATGTATACTCGCATGTAGTAAACGGTCTACAAAATCTAGATTGACTTTCTAAGCTGGCACGAAAGCGACTTTTTGCACAAAATCGGGTACGATCTTCAACGAGGACTGCACGATCACGCTTCAACCGTAGAACCGGTCTCTCTAGGTTAAGGATACTTGGCGCTCCTTCGCCACGAGTACAGTAATTTCGCGCAAACAAATTCCATCCACTTGTTTGTCAAATCACCATTCTTTCTCTCCTACGAGGTACTCGTGTCCGCGTACGCGTACGTATATCGATCCTTAAACCAAGATGACAGGATAACTCGTTCCTCGGTTTTTTTCTTTTTTCTTTTTTTCTTTCTCTTTTTTTTTTTTTTTTTTTTTCGCATAAAACATTTGCGATGCGCGGCGATCCAAGACAGATAACATAGGTCGCGCGGCTCTGATAAGCAAAGCCTCGATCGAATCCAAGCTTCTGTGTGGCTGCATTCTTGCGCGATATCGCTTACGCGCACAGAATAAAATAGTAGAAAAGGTTCTCTAAAACCTGTTTGTAAAAACACGACTACTACCGCCAGATTCTCCGTAAACCGCTGCTAATTGCGGTTGCAATAAAAATTCTTACAAGGCTGTCGATCCTAGCCCAATACTTTCTATCCTCCCGTCGTACGATACACGCTTCATTTTTTCTTGCTCCTCGCATTTCTCCGCCAGACGGCCCACAACGGACACAAGATTTACACGGACCATTTATATCGGAGAGTCGCGTCGGGCCGCCGGGTCAAGAATATTGAGCACGGCCGGCCGTAAAATAAGATATAGATTTCCATCTAGTAAACTTTCTACACGGCATGTGTGGGAGGCAACGCAGGACGCCATACGGCATACGAGAACAGTCTTACGTTAGAAACTTTGGGCGCAGCCTTGTGTGCACTGGTCGAGTTATAGGTACGCTTCGCACACCTTCGCACACCTTCGCGCACACACCTTTGCACACCTTCGTATACCTTCGTATACTCTTCGTATACGTCGCGTCGAGCTCAACAGGCTTAAAGACGTGTGGGCACTTAAAACCGGCACGATTTCAACTTTGCTCCTGATGTGGGACGATCTACCTTCTCTAAACTCAAGAGTCGACGAAAGAGGAATAAAAGCGGCGTCGTGAACGCAAACGCGATCGTAAATGATTTCAAGTTTGCTGCCGATACGGGACCCCGACCGTCTATCTTTTCCGAACTTGAAATACCACAAAGAACGAACGAACGGATAAAGAAACAACGAGAGAGAGAGAGAGAGAGAGAGAGAGAGTCGCGAAGAACAACACGATCGCAAACGAATAACAAAGACGACAAGGTTTCATAAGGGTGCGCGATACGATTAAAACGCCAAGAATAAGAATACGCGAGGGGAAATGCGCACCACTTCCACCCTTTGTCACCCTTTGCAACCCTTTGTGCTCGAAACTGGACCGTGCGAAGGAAAGCCGGGATCCGGCTTTCTTTCGACAAGCCAGAAAAGTCGACAAGCCAGAAACGAACCCGTCGTTGAAAATCTTCCGGCTGTCAATAGCAGATTGTGCGTCTCATTCCTTTTCCACCCTAATAGGCTGGCCATTATACACCTACTGACCTCCTTCGAATCGTCGTCGACGAGTTTCGCGTGTTTTTAACAGGATCTTGTTACGTTACGACCGATTAAATCTCCGTCTTCATCTCCCATCGTACTTTCATTCTTCTTCGAGGTATCTCAATTTTCTAGAACGCGGAACGACAGCAACGAACATGGGTATAACTGTAACTCGAAGGAAGACGAAAGGTGGTAGACTTTCGAGACCTTTCTCGAGCAAATGGCTCGCGATGAAAAATCGTAAAGACACGAGAGCCATCGGGACTTAACTCCGTCGGCCACTCGACAGGCCGAACGTTCGTTCTGAGACATTAATTTTTACCCCTTTTTACCCCCATCTGCCTAATGACCCGAAAAGTCTGCTGCTGCTGCTGCTGCTGCTGCTGCCGCCGCTATCGCTGCCGTTGCTGCTGCTTCTGCCTCTACAACGACGTCGACGAGAACGATAGAAGAAGGGAGAAAAAAGGTCTCGACGAGATGCCCGTTAAGTGGCGAGAATCGTCGCCGGGAAAAGGTTCGAGATCTTGTCCTGCATCCAGGAGCAACGATCGTTACCACTCGGACGGATGTGCCAGAACAAGGGGCTGGCGTGCCGCGTACACTCCTTCTTTCCGGTGTCTTACATAATTCCTCGTCCGTTTTTCTCCGCTGCTGCAACCCTTCTTCCTACGGCGACCCCCTTGGCTCGTTTTCACCCCCTTCAAACGGTAGAACAGCCACACCGTCTCAACAATGGAACTCATCAGGCATCGAGAATAAATTATGCTCGGCCATGTCCGCCAGAAAAATGACCAAGCCGTGAAATTAGAGCTTCCACTTGCTGCGGAAAAAAAGAGCTGCGCTCGCGGTCCAATCTTCTTACAATCCTCGCTAATTAACATCCGGAAAAACGAGACAGGGCGACGATATGCAGAAGGATCTTGGCAAATTGCAGTCGAAACTTCTCAGATCGGGAAAATGTTGGCAGGAGCACGCGTGAACATTTGTCGGGTGACGATCACACGAAGCAAGGCAGTGGCAGCGCACAAGAAATCGGTGAAAATGAGTTCGTCGGCCCCGGTCAGGAAGAAGTAAACCACAGGAAGAAAGGGTTTCCAGCTTTAGGGGTCAGCGACCCTGACACGTTCCCTCTGGGCGGTCTAAAAAAGAAAAAAAGAAAAAAAAGAAAAGGCCAAGGTATCGGTTGAAAAGAAAAAACGATAAAGAGTTTCGGACAGGGCAGGTGAAACGGTCCGAGAGGGTGAGCGCGAGCGAGACGGAAGAGGCTACCATATGCCCGAATAACGTTCCACCCGCGTACGATGCGACCAACCGGTACAACGAGTTTCTTTGCCATCGTCGTCAACGGGGGAAACTACCCGAATATCTTTCCACGTGAATCAAACACCGCGTTAACGATGGAATTTCCTATAAACGTCAGATACGTACGTCCGATGCGACTGTGACAGTTCAAGATCGTTCGCAAGTATGCTTCTTCGATATATCGCGATTCGAGCATCTCACACCGATGGAAAATCTCTGTGTGCGCACGTTGTCTATCGCGGCCGTAGCTCCAAAACTACGAGCGATTCGCGTGTATTTTCCTCCTTCCGATGCAAGTAATTTCTTAAGGCTCGAAACGGACGATAGAGTGGATAAGGGTGGGAATAACGCGACGAGATCAAATCCTATCGCCATCTAGCACGCGTATCGTCGTATGATAGTCCGACGAGACTGTACATGTTTATCGTATATTTGGCAAAAATTAACACTGTGCCATAGCACCCATAGGTTGAAATTATTATTAAAGAAAACGAATTCTAAAGCCACGAAACGACAGATACTTGGTCGTTTACGGCCGACAACAGCGTACGTTTAACAAAATCGTAGGGAACTAGGATTTAACGTGTCCGGTGCTCGCATGCGATGTGTTTCGAAAGATACGGTCCAAAGACGATGGCGAAGAATGATTGGAGCAACGCGAGCCACAAGAATATCGATTATGGACAAGCGGCTGATGCTCGAACGTCTGCCACTCGACGATTCTCAAACACTCCCGGCACGTTTGTCCGTCATCGTTCGTGGAGATATCTGGGAAACTAGATTGCCAGACCTTGCTATTCCAACTGCCTGTGCCGATAGAAACGATACGTAGCAGCAACGTACCCTGAAGAAAACGGTCAGAGAGAGAGAGAGAGAGAGAGAGAGAGAGAGAGACCGGACCGAATACGATCCGGTTTTCGAGTTACTCGCCTTGCAAATACCACGTTTGCCCCGTTCATTTCGTAAATCGTACTTAATCGTATTTAATCGTATTTAATCGTATTTAATCGCATTTAATGGTATTTAATGGTATTTAATGGTATTTAATGGTATTTAATGGTATCTGGCAAAGCTTCGTACATCGAACTGTTCTTAAAACAGACGGCGGATCGCTGCGGACGATGGATATTTCGTTGCTGAAACGAATCATTGAAAAACGCAAATTGCCACCGAAGGCACGGGGTTACGCGTTGCCATGGTCGCCGATAGGTTTTGAAGAGAATGTACCGGGGTGATTTGGCCTAGACTACTGATGATGACTGTACCCCGCGTGTGCGAGGGATATAGGCACACATACTCGTGAAATTTCGCACGTACGTACGTACGGTACATTCGCCAGGGGGTAGAAATCATTAAAGGGGCGTGGCGTGCCCGTGGTTGCCCGGATGACGGTCACGTGAACCAAGATGGCCGCCAAGCGGGAGGGCTCCCCTCTTTGCAACAGTCATTTGTTATCGGCCATTTTATTTTAATGATTTCCATGCATGCGTGAAACGCTCGGCTGCATCGCTCGGGAAAGGGATGTTCGCTCTCTCGCTCTCCCCCCTCCCCCCGTTCTCACTCGCTCATTCGCTCACTCGCTCACTCACTTACTCACTTACTCTTACAAACACACACGCGCGCGCGCGCACACACACACACACACACAGGCACACGCTCTCTCTCTCTCTCTCTCTCGCTCTCTCTCTCCCGATCTTGCTCTAGCTATCCCGCTCGCACTCTATGCGCCTGGTAACGCGCTCTCCTAGCGCGATACACGCTACACACACCGCAACAACCAACGCGCCGCTAACGTTGCTTTCATGGTAATTTCAAAGCCTATAAATTTCGGTCGCATCCGCGTTAATGCTCTTCCTTCTTTCGATAAATTTCATACGATTTGCTGCTCGTGATTTCCGTGATTACCAAGTAATTCCGTGCCGAGTTTCGCGTCCACCTGAAAATCCTGCCTCGCGCCGACGAATCCCCACGCTTCTCGAACGATCCACCGGAAAAAGGAAGAAGAAACTCCTAAAACTGACCAAACGATTATCACGGTTCTTATCAGAGTCGCCGAACGAACAGGAATCATCGAGCGGTAGGAGACGAGTTAATTCAAAGGCCGCGAGGAAAATAATAACGAGCGCCTCGTGCCCGAAGAACAGCGTTATAATCATGGTGATAAAACGGGTATAAAAGCGAACCAACTGGTTGCTACGAGAGACCGATTCGGCTCGTTACATTACCGTAATTTGTTTAATAGCCTACGGTACTGTAATCATTGATTCGATTGTTAAATCCGTAATGACTCGGCATTATCGCTGCAATAATTAATACACGACGGCTAGGATCGCGGCCTTAAGGGTTGATCAATGTCTTTTTATATCGTTCTAAGTGATTACCGCTCTTCCAACGACCCGCGAGATATCGTCGTTCCGAATGCTATTCGATAATTCCGGCGTGCGGATTGAAATTAATAGCATCTATCGAAGATCAACGTCGTGCTTTGCTTTTAATCCACATTCGAAGTTAAATTACTCTTAAACTGGCTGCTTTGCCGGAACAAATCCTGGATAAGCGCACTTTAATTAGCACGAAAATGGACGTAACATCGCCCTTCCACAAATACTTTCCGATCGAACCAAGGTTAACGTAATCAACGTCGTCGCATCGGTCCCGCCGTCAATTTTCCACGACCAACTAACCCTCTAGCCTCGCGGTCCAACCCAAGCAGTGCGATCTGCTGTTTTGCCCGTTCGTTCGCCGGTCGAACACGCCGCTATAACTTTTGACAGATTCCAGCGATTCGATATCCTCCGCACATGGCCTCACGATTCCGTCGTTGAACGCAAAAGCTCGCAGAGAGCCGCCAAAAGCATTTCGCCTCCCTTCGATTTTGCACCCTGGTCGCGGTCGTTCGACGAAACGGAAGAGCCAAAGCAACAGAGAAAGAAAAAATAAAAAAGAAAAAACAAGAAAGAAAAGAGAAATAGCAAGAGAAACGGTCATCGAATCGGAGGGGACGCTCGCACGGCAAATATCATCGCGATATACAAACATTCCATTCGTTGGCTCGCAGCGTTCTCATCCCCGATTTTTCCCCGGCAACTATGTATTCGCTCTCCCCCGTGTCGCGAAATTCAAGGTATCGCTCGTACGAATAGCTCGACGAGCATCACGAAGCGAGATGGGGCGAGTACCAGAGCAGGGCAGAAAGACGAGGTCATCGCAGCGCGAGCAGAACGCACGTGCGTGTGAGTGCGTGCAATTTAATGATTTTCAGCCGGAATTTCGATGATGGCAAACTGGAATGGAGGGGAAAACGGCGAGAAAGAGAGAACGACGGGGAGACAAAGAGGGAACGAGGGAACGAGGGAACGAGGAAACGAGCGAGTGAGAGAGCGTGTGTGCAACGACGGGTTGGTCAGGGCCGGCTTGTTGCACACGCGCAAGATCTCACGAGAGAAACAAAGAAGAGTGCGAAGGGAGGAGGACAGAGAAATACATAGGGAGGAAGAGGGAGGGAGGGAGGGAGAGAGAGATAGGACGTAAATTTTCTAGCGGTGCGTTCATTTGTTCGTTCAACGAAATGCGAATGCATTATACATGGATTGCAGGGGACATTAATTTTCTGCCGTGGACGTGTAGTGGGCCGTGGAGGGCCGCTGGGTGGTCGGTGCTACGAAGCCGGAGGGGGCTCGCCGTTTCCACGGACGAGGCAAGAGGGTTGCAATGGGAGGGGGTGTATACGAGCATCGAAGAGAACTGGAGGGAGAAAGGAAGAGAAAGAGGAGGATACAGTCGGATAGAAAAGCCCGAAAGAGAGAGAGAGAGAGAGAGAGAGAGGAGAACGTATCCAAGCTGTGTGTCGTACTCGCACGTTCAACCACGTGCCAGCTTTTTCCCAGCTTTCTACCTACTTTTGCAAGCTCCGCGGTGATTTTGACGAGTGGACGACGAGGCGTATCGCGCGATAAAAAAAAAATGTGCACACGCGCTGTACGATACGCAGGTACGCGTGACCGAATTCATGGAAAAACGTGCGAGGAATTTTAACCCCCCCTGCCGCAGATCGAGGGGGGGTGGGCGGCGAAATACACGCGCCTGCGAAACCGCACCACTGACAAATAATCAAATATATCGCCACTCTCATTTGATATTCCGAGCTAGTGTTGGTGATGAATGTAATGACGTTATACACCGTCGGGGAATTACGGTCGTCAAGTAAAATTTAATGTCGATGCATGTTTAGTGTCGCCACGAGAGATACGCGGAAAGGCATTAAACCGGGAGCAGTAAAAAGAGCATCGGGACGAACGCGTCCGCCAAAACGCATCCATCTCCGCCACGTTATTTTCCCTCTGAAAGAAAAAAACCTGGGGATTATCGTTTGCCCGATTAACCAAATTGAATGCAATTAACCGCCGGCCGACGTTACATTTTATTCGGTGGTAAAAGAATCGCAATGTGTTAATTAAACACGGCCACCCTTATTTATATTTACGTGAAATCGTGTGTACCCGCGTACAACGACTCGTTTCATTCTCCGACGCTTTTTAAATCGTCTCGCTATAGCATTAATTCGTCCGTGCTTGTCATCGACGGGCATACCACGTACGTTTAAAAATCGTTCTGGCTACCGAAACGAAGGACGCAGCGTCGCTGGTAGAACAAACCGCGAAATCTTCGACAGAGTAGACAGGCACTTTTCGTACGGCAGAGTATGAAACAGTCGAACAGTCGAAACAGTGTCATCAAACAGAACATCGAGATAGCAGGTAGTTATATACGTACATCTATAAGTTAAATGGTTGCGTGTCATTCGAAAAAAGCATATTTGATAAATTCATACGCGATGCGTGAAACAGGCGTGTTTCAGTAAATGCAAACACGATAAAATTTTACGCGCGCGTACGCGGCTTCTAAATAAACGCCACTCGTAAAACGGCCGCCTGGCCAAGCTTATAAAAATGATAAAGTAAAGCTCGTAAAGGTAATAGTTTACGTATTGGCTATAACTTTTGCCACGCGTTACGCCGCGTTTTCCAATCTTACATCGTGCCTGTCTCGTCTTTTCAATTTCTTTCCCATCCTCCTATCTCTCTTTCTCTTTCTCTTTCTCTTGCTATTTCTCTTTCCATTCGCCGATAGATTCGATGTATTCATCGTGCAAAGGCGCGTAATAAATAAATTTTACGCTGCTTCCCCTATCGTTTTGTCGCATTAATTTGCCATGTACGGCATAAGGAAAATATTACGACTACCGTAGAAACTTTGCGCGACGGATGACAAGTTCATCGAGAGATCGTGTTTTGTTTCTCGCGCTATCCTCGCCGTTCGACGATACAATAAAACGACAAAGAATTGCGGAATGGATAACTGAGAAAATAATTATCTCTCTGTCCGTAACCGTTTCTGCTATTATTCTGCTATTAGCTACAAACAAATATGTCTCTAAAATATGCAGTTCCAACGGCACCTTTCAAAAGAGCATAGGTGTTCGTAATTGCATTACGTACGATGATCGGACTCTTCGTGCTTTCTTTCGTTTCTTCGTACGATCTCTACGATAAGATATCCAGAGTGTAATTCTCTTTTCGATATTCGATAGGTGAAATAAATTTTCTAACAGTGCTCGTAAAGTAGATTCGAATTTGCATAATTATTCACAGTCCCGTGATGATATTCCAGATATCAAATTTATATTCCTGTTATTCGGAGAGAATCGAATCTTTCTCTTATTAAAGGACCTACACCGACCCTCTCTTTAAGAATTGCTCCCTCTCTCTCTCTCTCTCTCTCTCTCTCTCTCTCTCTCTCTCTCTCTCACTGCCCTGCCAATTCCGATATTGCCTCTATATTTGTATGTATCAAGTACGTGTATCATGGCGTAGTCCGTTCTGAAGAATTTGATCTATATCAAGTTGCAAGGGTAACGCCAGCGAGATAGCCAGCCAGAGATATTAAAAAAGAAACGTGGACGATGTTATCGAGTTATTTTTATTAAAACTTCGATCGAACTGAATAAAAGATGAATCTGGTCTAACGAGGAAGTAACAAGTGTAGCGAGAGTGGGAGAGGAAACAAGAAGGAAGAAAAAGGACGAGTGCCTGGGGTAAAAAGGATCGGGGAAGAATGTCGATATTAATAAAAGTTAAATTGAGCCAATCGCTTGTGGGAATTAGAATAGAGCAACGGGCGAACAACGGGCTAGCAACGAACGAGGTAGCGTAATAAAAATTGCAGCGATCGAAAGCACCGTTCCTTCGACGCCGATCGATGGAATAGCTTGAGAGCTTCGACTGATATTTTCCCGCTAACATCGCCAGTTTAATATTAATCGGCTTTTAAAATAATTAGGAAAGAATCTGAATAAATGCTTGACGCGTAGTCAGGTCGGATAGCGAAAATTACACCTACAAATTGCCGTGATCTGTCTGCTCGTTAATACGAATCTGCGTACAAACGTCGATTAAAAATTCTCGAAACCAGGGTGATTCGATCGGCGAACCGGGATTCCAAGCGAACCAGGATTCGGGGCGAATCACGACTTTGTCGCGCGACTATACTACACGCAAACAGAGTGGAGGAGAAAGAAAAAAAAAGTCGACAAACGGATACGCGTTCATTGTTTTAAATCAGGGTGCTGGTTACGGGCTGTTAAAACAGCGACCCTAATGGTCGTTTTAAAACGAGTGGCATTTTTTACGCTCATCCCTAAATCTGGCCGCTGATACCTGTTGCACGTCCCCGGAAAAAAGTAATTCGACCAACGACCTACGTTGTCTCGTACCGTGTTCTCGTATCTCATACGCGTTTCACGATTAATCATTACGCCATTCGAGAACCATTACGCTTTCACGGACAGCGCGATGCGATTATCAATTACCGATCGATTTCGTGCGAATTGAATGCGATCGCGTCCAATTTTCTTTTCTTCGTTCTTTATCTTTCTTTCTTCCTTTTTCTCTTTTCTTCTTTCTTCAACCTATTCGACGAAATTAAAACCTCGCGTCGTACCGTACGCCATCATACGTCGCAACTCCGCCACCAACGCACGGCCGATTATCGTTATCGTTATCGTTATCGTTATCGTTATCGTTATCGATAGATGTTGTCCGTGGGCCGATTCACGGTACGAAATAAACTTTTCTTGTTGCAGGTGAACGTCCGTACAAGTGCCATCTACCGGATTGCGGGCGGGCATTCATTCAATTATCGAATTTGCAGCAACACCTTCGAAATCACGACGCTCAGGTGGAACGGGCGAAGAACCGGCCGTTCCATTGCAACATCTGCGGCAAAGGCTTCGCCACAGAATCCAGCCTTCGTACCCACACGTCGAAGGTCAGTCATGTATGTACCAAATCCGACGTCCAACAACAACAGGCATTTTGGCTACTTAACGCGGTGCTCGCACACGATAATAATCGAACCATGGTCGGAAAGATCCGGAGAACCGAGTCTAGAAAGTCAATCGGACGGTTGTACACGTGCGATATGTAACTCGTACATTACCTATATGCATTATCATAACGTAACTCGCCAATCTCCGCTGGACGCTCTTCTGTCGGCCGACAAACGCTATTACGCATAGTTTTTTCCTTAACCGTGTTACGGAACACGTTTCTCTGTATGCACACATGGTGGCGGGTCACGCTTCTGTCCCAACCATTTCTCTCAGCAGATTCAGTCTTATCTACCATAGGCTCCATCCTACTCTTTTCTTCGTTACGATCATATATATATATATATATATATATATACGTACGCAACTTTGTTAAACGTCACCGGACGAAACGATCTGTTCCGCGAAAATCAGCATACCGTTTAATCAGTTTTCCATGTTCGTGGGACCAGGGATTCGATGCACTGTAAAACGCGTCTCAATCGCGCTTTAAAACGCGGTAACGTAGCAGTTTCGAGCCACCGCGACGAGATCCATGTTTCGTTTTATCTTCGTAGGATCGTGAGACAAGGGACACCCACTCTCGCGTTAAACCGTGCAAAGAGTTTCGCTCCCGGTTCGCAAGTGCCACGTAACTCTACGACGCGACAGTCCCCGCGCGTGCTGCTGCTGCTGCTGCTGCTGCTGTCGTAACGATAGACAAAGATCCTAACAGTAGCTTAGATCATTCCGCTGGGTTTCTTCGTAACGCTTGGGACTGCTTTGGTTGTGGGTTTTCTGTTCCTTCTTTTTTTTTTTGCCTTTTTTTTTTTTTCTTCACCGACGAGCCGCTTCGAACTTTGAACGGCAGTTCGCAGGGCGATACAGGCCAACCTTCGTTCGACACACGTCTTCGTTCTGTCGCCCATTATCGATCGCTAACCGTCCCTGCAATATCGTCACTGCGATCTTCATCCAACGACGGCCGTAGCACGCCACGACTCGACGAGAAAAAAAAAATCATCCAAGAAGAAGCAAGCACCGAGACGTTCGTTTCGTACGAACTCAACGAACCACCGTGACTCGTGAAATCGTCGTTTAAGGAGCAACGGGACGACCAACGATCGGTGCTCGTTGACGCGTCAGTCCCGTTTGGAGAACAAAACCGCGAATACCGGGGAAAGCAACGTGCATTACAGATCGGACGTAGAGAGAGAGAGAGAGAGAGAGAGAGAGAGAGAAAGAAAGAGAGAGAGAGAGAGAGAGAGAAAGAAAGAGAGAGAGAGAGAAAGAGAGAGAGAGAGAGAGAAAAATCGAATCATCTGGAAGGAAGATCGCGTCGTCCCCGACGCTTAATCGAATTCACCCCTGGCGGTGAATCGCGGCACGTAGCGATTACCAGTGGAATCTTGTACCGTGGGGTGGTTTTTTGCCCGGTTCGCTCGGCCAACTGAATTTCTCAACCCTTTCGCCGCGCCAGGCACATGTCTTGACGAAAAAACGTGGGAAGGCATCTGTCGAGCCGTCCGTGACTCGGTCTTTTCTCTTGTTTCTCTTTGCTTGTCTTCTCGCGCTTCTCGCGCTTCTTTCGCCACAGTGAAGAACCAATCGGGTTCTTTTTACCCTGTCCAATTAGACCAAGCCTGTTGCGTAACCAGTCGTAAACTGACAATCTCCTTGTATAAGCTCGTAAGGTCTAAAAGAAGAAGCGGTAAACTCCAACGGATTATTCGCTCCATTGATACTCTACGATCGACGTACAAACGACGTTCTAGCGAGTACCGACAGAGTCGTCGAGTCTCCCCTTACGCGCGCGGCCCTCCATAGCGTCGAGTCTGATTGATCTGGCCCACGCTTGTCCATCGACACGCGCGACAGCAACGTACCTCGGTACCTTTGAAAGAAGGAAGAATGGAAGGAAGGAAGGAAGGAGGCAAGGAAGGAAAGAACCAAGACGCGTTTTTCTATCCAGAACCTTTTTAACGCCTGTTTCGTAAAACGGCGAGGAATCAGGTGCTTGCAAAGAGCCACGCGATCGTAATCCGAGTTACACGCCGCTTCCTGGGCAATAAATATCCTTCTTTTAACACGCTCCGCTCGTCAAGATCCTTTTAATTGAAAGCTAATCCTTGGCTAAAGCGTTCGGCTTCTTCCCCCCGTTCCGTGACCCGATAAATCTCCACGAGAACCGTCCCACGGATCCGACTTTCCACCTACGAGGGCGGTGGTACACGCGCTACTCGTGTTCGTCGCCGACAATCACCGACAAACGCGTTTAATAAAATAACGAGAGATACAGCGTTTCGCGAGCCGGTGCGAGGGGATGAAAACGGCTCGAGTTAAAAGTAGCCCGCGTTCAGCGCGCGTCTTTGTAGCGCGCGAGTCCCGCAGTCAAAAGAAACCGAGAAGAGGAAGAAGACGACCGGACTAGTGGAAGAAGAAGGAGCACGAGAGGAGAAGCAGGAGAAAAAGAAGAAGAAGAAGAAAGAGGAGCAGGGGAGATGAGGAGGAAGAGGAGGAGGAGGAGGAGTAGGAGGGGGCGGAGGAGGAAGAAGCACGAACACGAAACACGAGCAGGAACACGGAGAGGAAATCTTGCGAGAGAGTGCAGAGAAGTAATTAAAAGCCGCCAGCGCGACAGAAACAGAGTTCGTCCGCCTGGTGAAAATAAAACGAAACGAAACGAAACGAAACAAATGGAGAGAGAGCTCGAGCCCATCTTGCGCGGCTAATCGAATTTTCGCCAGGGCAGATTTCTTGAAATTGTTTTCGCTATTCCAGGCTATCTAGTCCCATCCCTTCGTCAACTACCCTGATAGCTAATGGATCGTTGTCTAAAACGGCAAGAAGAAAAAAGGAGAAAGAAGAAGCGAAAGTAGGAGAGAGCCGGAGAAAGGGGAGACGAAAGAGTTACACTCTGGGTCGAGGCCTGGCGTGTCGACGAAACATTATCCCGGCCGAGAAAGACAATACACTCCGAGTACGATATTATAATAGGCCGGAGCGTAAATGTATTATACGGAACGATCGGTAGCCAGCCGTAGAAACTTAGATTTCCTCCCTTCTACGCTTCCTTCGTGCGTCTTACGAACTGTGTTATCCCTTTCTTTGTTTCGAGCCAGCCGAAGAAGAACGGGCCGATGTTTCTTCCAATTCACGCGAGCTTTACGCGTTCGCAGACTTGCCGTTAGACGACAAGGCCATTCGACGCAGGGACACAGACTGGTCCGATCGAGGAAATCAATTTCAAACAGATCATCCGCCTGCTGTCTCGTTTTCCCTTCTCGGTCGTTTTGCATCTCTGCCTTTTTCCACGCGACCAAAATGTCAAAGCACTGCGAACTCGCCCGTGTCTGTGGTTTCTTCGCTGCTTCTCCGTCACGTCTTACCCACTTTTGCGTGGCACACAGCCTTCGTATTTATCCGTAGTTTAGCGGTACAAGGGGTTGAATGTCGTGCAACACGATACAACCCTTTCTGCTGGCGTACTTTCTCGTACCTTCGACCTTCTTCCGACTCACCTCCGGGCTCTTCCCATCGAGCCCCTCTACCCTCTTCTTAATTGCCCAAGCGCGCAGCTCGGTAAAAACTCGTTAGCCATTAGATTTATTTTTCCTCTCGCCACGGGGATTCATTCCGTGTTTCAAAAACCGTGCCGCGCCGCGCCGCGTCCGTTACCTTGCTTCTTTAACTTTGCTTTCCCTATACCTTTTATATATATATTTTTTCTCTCTCTCTCTCTCTCTCTCTCTCTCTCTCTCGCTCTTTCTTTTCTTATATTTTTCCTTTTTTCTTTATCTTCTCTTTCTCTTCTTTCGATCAAGAAACTGACCGCGACTTGACGATCGAAATTTCGCCGTCGGAACAGCCGGCAGAACATTGCGATGCGCGTAAAAGCACCGTCGAATTGCGAACGAAACGCTTGTTTATATTCTTTGTATCAAGCAAGGGACGTTGGAATGTGGGCATTCTGAAAAATTCAACTGAATCTAAACGATATTTAATTGTCTCGAATTAATGTAAATTGATCTTCATTTCATGCTGGTCTCTCTTTGTCGCAGTGTTCCAAGTACCCATGGCAACGATTAAAGGTAAAACGATCGGGTCAAAATGCGGGAGAGCCCATGGGAATTCCTTTCGGGTGTAATTCCGATATGCTTGCAAAATTTCACGTTTCATTTGTCCATCGACAGTAACGAGGAAACCGCGGCTCGCTCTCTTTCGATCGATTTTCACCCCTAAACTCGATGAAACTTCGAGGAAATTCGATATACGTTCTCCACGTGTCTAGTATCTGGCGTTCGTTAATCGATCACGTCCTCTGCATCCTCCGTGATAATTGGCTACATTAGGAGCCTCGATACGCACGATCTAACGATTCCGATGTTTCTCCATCTTATCACAGACATCGACGGAAACGTTCACGCTCGCGTTGTTCGTGGCGCCCTGTTGTGTGCTTTAATACCACGCCAAGTACGGTCTAAGAGTCGTCCTTCGATCCAAGCCTGCCAATCGCCTGGGAAACAGGACGCACGCAATCTCTACTTCTTATACACATGCTCCTATACACGCGTTTTCTGATCAAACGATTCGCCCATCGCTGCGGGTAACACCGATCGACTCCCCCGCGTGTTAGCCACGCGCCTCCAAACGTTAACTTCCCTGGCCGGTGCGACATCGTTGCCTGGCGAGTCTCCAGAAGGACCTCGTCGTTCTTCGCTTCTTTTACGGCGTTAAAATAGAAAAGTGGGACGCGGCCTTTCGTGGCACAGCGTCTCCAACCGTAAACCGGGCCATTCCGTCCGAAACTTCTTTTTTCCAAGCAGTTTCGACGTATTTGTTTTTCGCGGTATCGTTTTCTCGCGGCATCGTTTTCTCGCGCCACCGAGAGAACACGAGCTCCAACCACCACATCTAGCTCGAATCAACGAGATCTCCTCTCGTCTATTTCGACCATTTTTTTTTTCCTTCCCCCGGCCTCGGATCCCCCTCGATATTAATTTTTTGCACAGTCTCCGCCTCAGCGGGCCCCCTTTTTCTCCTCTCTGTTTCGGTACCGTACACACAACACTCCATCGCCGACCGAAACCTAATGAAATCATTCCCGCTCCGATTCGGCTGGGGTGGGATTTCTGCCCATTGTGCAACACCCCTCAGTTTTTTTTCGCTCTCCTAGTAACGAAAACGTTAGAGGGTCGCGTCGAAACTGCTATTGGTAAAACACGGGGGGAGCGGGGGGAACCTGCATCCTCAACCCTTCGCCGGTAGTTGCGTTTTTCTCTTTCTTCTCTTTTCTTTTTCTTTTTTTTCCCCCTCTCTCTCTCTCTCGAACCCCGCTCGCCTTTCCTCCTTTCGCTCTTCGGGGGTGATCGGACACTCATAACCCGTGGATTACCAGCGCGTGATACGCCAAAAAAACGCGTCGGCCTGCAGCAATATGCGATAGGTGGCACAAAAGAGGAAATAAACCATTGGAGAGAGAAAGAGAGAGAATAAGAGAGAGAGAGAGAGAGAGAATGAGAGAGGGAGAAAGGGTATGAAATCAAACAATTCTTAATGAAAGAAATCACGCGTGCCCCACCGCGCATTATTTCATATCGCGTCATACTCTTTTAATCGCGTACCTTCTCGTGCCAACGAAACGTGACGGTATCGGATCAGGCAATAACGTCAGATACGTTTGCAATAGTCGTGCGAGCCTATCATGAATCATCGTTCGAGGACTTTCTTCCGACCTCGTGATTCTCGTATTTTCGCTGGAAGAATCTGAAAAACGGAAGAAGAGAAAAAGAGAAGAAGAGAAGGAAGGAAGAGAGAGAAGAGAGGAAGAAAAATTACATAGAGAGGAAAGAATATACGATAACTTCTGACGCTTGCGAAACAAACCGTTTCCAAGTATCAGACCGAAGGAACCGACACTGAAAGAGCAAGACGACGACCGGTCAACGAATATCTTTTACAGACTTCGTTCGTTGGTGTAACCGAGTATCGTACGAAGGTTGTCTGTCGGCGAGGCTCGCGGCCTCGTTGCGGCTGAAAAAGCCAAGGAAAGGAGACGGCTGGGAAAAAAAAGAGAAATGACGCGAAAAGAATTGCGCGGCTCGTGAATGACCTTCGGATTTTATCACTTTAGTCCGAGGAGACAGAGGGACCCGCGCCGTGTCGCTCGTTTCGCTTCGATTTTTGCGAAACTTTTATCGAGATGCGAAATACCGAGACGATATCGGTAGAGACAAGAGAGAAAAAGGGGCAACGAACAAAGGACAACGCGTGAAATAAAAGGCGCGACGTGCCGACTATCGAGCGGATACGATAGAACGCGACGGATCATCATTCTCGTGCTGATTTTCTTCCAGCCGATCAAAGATGGTCCCTTTTCTGTGAACACAAAATGGCTCCATCGAGCCTAGCGTCACGCATCGCTACGCGTGTGCTCACACCCACTTCCTTTTTACGCCACTCCCTGGCCAGAGCTTGGCTTTAAACACACCAAAGAGTTTGACCAGACGAATAACTCTATCTAAATAGCTAGGCTAGAAGCGGAGACGACAAAGATGCGACTAAAACAGCGTCGCCGTTGCAAAAAAAAAGAAAAAAAGAAAAAGAAAAAGAAAAAGAAGAAGAAGTAGAAGAAGAAGAAAAAGAAAAGAAACGATGTAACGAGGCTGCCCTGTCCATCGGAAACGAAAGTAAACCAACAAAACGAAGCTTCCGATACAGTCGAGATTATTGACTCGCGACTCGATATTCAATCTCGCGATAATCAATTCGAACGCATCGAGCCTGTTCGAGGGACCAGGAAACGTGGAATTGGGAATAGGTGTGCTGAGCTCGCGGCCAGCAACCGCGTACAGCCGAGCAGAGATGAATCTGGTCACGGCGAATCATAAAGTCCCTTGGGGATTCGCCCACGCTGCACCACTCTCCTCCTGTACCAGCGTGCAAAGAGAAAGGAGAAAAGAGAAGATCGACGCGGAGAAAGAGAGGAAGGACAAAGACAGAGAGCGCAAGGAAAAGGAACGAAGAGAAAGAGAGCGGGTAGCAGAAGGAGAGTCGAGGTATTCGCGGTGCAAAAAGCGAGGATGCAGGCAAAAAAGGAAGAGCGCAACGAAGAAACCGGTTTTTTCCAGTTGGGCCAGGTCGGGGCGTCGAACCTACGGACCGCAGCCTCCCTCCGAGAATAACTTGCATGCAGAGGCAGAGGCAGAGGCAGAGGCAGAGGCAGAGGCAGCGTCGGCGACGTCGACGTACAGCATCTTCTTCGTGGTGTATCGGTTCAACCGGCTCGAGGATGCCCTAGGTCCGGGAAGAAAGAAGGACGCCGGGGCTTTGGCCCGTCAAAAACAACCGGGAGGCGTGCCTTGGAAAGAATATCGCCTATCGTCAAAGAAGAACACGACGATTGCAAGCGAGCGTGGGTGTTTCTCCGCGAGTAGAAAGAAGAGGCGGTTTACCGGGTAGAAAGAGGAGGGCAAGGATCCTTTAAACTTTGGGTTCATTGACGCCGCAGCACGTCCACCAACCTTCCTTGTCGCGATATTTTTCTCCCGTTTTGTTTCACTGACTGGCTGTTCCGATTAGCCCAGGTCAAGCAAACCTTCGCGAACCAGGTGTAAATCGTTTATCTCGAACGAAAAGTAGATCGGCCCAATTTAGAAAAGATTTTAGCAATGTACAAAATCAGCGTATATCAGCGTACATCAGCGTGTATCAGCGATAAAAAGTATCAACAAAGTAGGTACAAAGAGGCTAGGAAACGTGGCTAGGAACGATTGGTAGGCGAGAAATATTCGCGGAAAATCAGCGATACGACGAAAGACTCGGAAGGGGAAAGGTAGTCGTAAGAAAAAGGCTGAACGTAGGTCAACGACGCCTGGTGTTATTTTAAACTGGCGGCCCTGCCCGAGATTCGGGGCTCTTCTCCGTTGGGTTGACGGTCTCAACTCGGTCGCGGTTGTCCCAGGTCCGGAAAAAAAGAAAGTCACGGGTTCGGGTCGGTTCGGTTCCGTGAAGACAGGCACGGAGAGGGGGAAGGAAAGAACGAAAGAGCGAAAGAACGAAAGAGCGAAAGAACGAAAGAACGAAAGGACGAAAGAACGAAAGAACGAAAGGACGAAAGAACGAAAGAAAGAGAGAAGGACGACTCGCCGCGATGAAAAAGGAGAAGAGAAGGAAGGAGAAGATGAAAAAAGGAGGATGCGTTGTGTGCATCAAAGTTGAGAGGGGGGGGAGGGGGCGGCGGCGGCGGCGGGGAGAGGATTGGCAGGAAGAAAGGAACGAGCCGAGTAAAGACCCCAAAACTTTCGGGTCATTGCCGTCTGGTCTCGTTTTAGCCTTTCCTTCCTCCCACCTTCTCCTTCTTCTTTCCTCCCTCTTCGTATTCTTTTTCTCTCCGTTTTAAGCACTCTTTCGAGCAAGGTTGACCGCCATGTTTTTCCTCAGCGCGTGCCCCTACCGCCTCGTGTGCGTAAACCGACCTTCGCGTGTGCGAGAGAGAAAAGAGAGAGAAATAAGATGAGATGGCAAGAAAAAAAAAAAAAAAAAAAAATGTAGAGAAAGAATGATCAATACCGTACGACCGCGAAATTGTAGCTAACACGAGGTCGCCAATGACGAAGACAGATACTTGCAACGAGGACGTCGAATTTCGTTCATTACTCTCTTCATATTATCCGTTTAAAGGATGGCCTTTGTCAGCCGTCGTCGATCGTAATCCTCGATTATATCGGATGCAAAGAAACGCGTTGCAACAATTACCAATCGACGATCAAACCGATAACTGCGACAAAGGCCATCGCAATTGTGTCGTAGTATCGTAGCTAGTCATTTGATCTATGCTTTGCATACCCGTTCAACTGTGAGGTCGTGCGAGATCAATCGGAGATCCATCATCTATCAAAGTTGTGGGTTCTTTCTTTTTCTCTTTTTTCTATTTTTTTTTTTTTCATTTCTTCTTCTTTTAAATATCCACCTTATTTTTTAGAATCCTTGCTCGATCACGTTCATTCGTTCCGATCGTTCTCCGGACCTCACGCTTCTATAAATTCGTCTGTCTGGGCTTTGCTTTCTCCGTCCCATCTTCCTCCTCCTCGTGTCCATCCTCGTGTCCATCCTCGTGTCCATCCTCGTGTCGCACATCCGTTCGTTCACTCACGCTCCATGATTCTGCGGCAGAAACACTTAGTTCTTCTGCCGTCGCAACGCGACCACGCAGCAAAGAATCGATCGTCCATCTCGTGCCATCCAACTCCTTCCAGCGATCCTATATAACGATACAACTGGCGATCCGTCAGCTTCGACACCGATATACCAATTGTGCAAATCCTTGCCCGAAATGTCCCCTCTGCCAGACACTCGAGGCGAATCCCCTTTTGCAAAAATGTAGTTGGTGGTGGCGGCGGTAAATCGGTATCCTAACTCTCACTGGTCAATCGTTCTGTTCTGTGCGCTGCCTGTCCTGCGCTTCTGGTTCGCGACTCTGTGGTGGTATTCTGTGGGTCGGCTCTCTACCGGTGCGCCGCGTGTGCCTGCTTCCGGTTCCTCTTCTTCCGGCCCCCAAAAAAGGAGTTGCAACAGCGTGTTGTGTTCCAGCAACACGCCGCCCTGATCGGCGGCCCGAACGCAACCAGCTGTCCCGTCTGCCACAAACTCTTCCTCGGTGGCGAAGCTCTCATGGAGCACATGAAGCACACCCACAAGGATCCGAATGCCTCCGGCGTTGCCAGTAAGTATCTACGATAGTCGAGCACCCTCGACCTCGTCCGTTTCACTCTTTCTTTCTCCTTGCTTTTTTCTCTCTGTCCCTCTGTCACATATACTTATAGATATCGCACATGGGTATAAACACACGTCTTCTATCTGTTTTACGCACTAACGCTACCAATATATCTGTCTGTCGACTAACGCACGATTATTACGGCGCGATGATCTAGTTTTTCTTGCGCTTCCGTTTCTGGGAGACACCACGGTGGAGAACGACTCGTAGACGATGGGGACGCGCGTACACCAGAGCCGCTTATTCGTGCAATCGGTTGACTCCGCGCGAACAAAATCCGTACTCCGTTAGAGAAAATCGATGAAATCGATGAAAAAGATGATTCGATGCAGCGGCGCTCGTGTGTCACTGTAGAAATTTGGAAAACTCGACTTAACCGCGGTACCATCTACATTTCCGAGTGGAGTGGCCTGTTAACGGCCATCATATTGCACATACGTATATGTGCTCTGCTTGGTGAATCGCGTAGAATTGTGCACGAACAAAATGATAGATCTCTTCCGTTGGATTAAGATTAGGGTTAATCGCGAGAGATTTTCGAGTTCTCTACGATCGGCTCTTCCCCGTGGTCTCCGAGTTTTGCTGGGGATTCCGTCCGTCCGTCCGTCCGTCCGTCCGTCCGTCCGTCCGTCCGTCCGTCCGTCCTTTCTAACACACCAGCTAACGAGGGTTTCTCGCGAGAATTCCGCCAAGGAGAAAGAAAGAACGGAGATAGACGTAACGAGGGTGCCCCTTAATTGCGAGTAAGCCTAAAAGAGAGAGAAAGCGAGAGAGGTGGAACGATCGCTCCTCGAGACACGAGGGGTGGTTCGTCCTTAGTATTTAAGTACGTTTCACATTCCCCACCTAAGAACTTGCTTTGGCGCGGGCGATATGCACACATTGTCCTGTCACTTCTTCGTACTGTTTCGCTCAACGGAAAAAGGGGGTGTAGCACTTAGCGCACTCGCCCAACTAATACTTTGCGTACTACTATTCGCTAATATAAAACCGGTGCTTCAAAAGGGTGTCTCGTTCCGACTTTTGTGCGTGTTCTGTTAAGTGTGTGGGCATACGTATAGATAGACGTACAGAGAAGAACGATCGACGTGCGCCAAGTCAATGAGAATCTCTTTACGAAACCGCATGCCGTTTTTTCCAACGCGTCGTGTCTCGTTTCCTCCATCATTTTCTAAGTAACAGATACTACGGAAAAAAGCCAAAGTGCCAGTATCGACCTGGTGTCTTTTCTCATAGTGATAACAGAGATACGTACACGACGTAAATAACCCATCTTTCGTCTGAAATGCAACGTTATAGAAAAAATGAACGTAACAGATATAGAATTTTCTACTACGGTCCGTGCGGACGATACCAATATCGATACATATATATATATACGAATATATGTGTGTGTATATATATATACATGTGTGTGTATATATATACACACACACACACACATATATATATATATAGATCTCTCTCTACCAAAGAGAAACCGAGAAAAGCTGACAGTGATATAAAAGTATATAATGTATTAATATGTAAACGGAGAAACGGAGAAAAAGAAACGGACTAAATAGTAAAGAACGAAATTTCCTCGGCAAAGTGAGGAAAAGGGAAAAAGACTGCGAGGGAAGGAGGGAAAGAGGGAAAGAGAGAGAGAGAGAGAGAGAGGGGGAGAGAGATTCGTCGAACTTTTCTTTGTGCGTCTATAAGCGTGCAAGCGCGCGTACGTGCGTGTGTATCTTGGTTTTTGGGCCGACGACCTCGCTCGTGAAAGGGAGCCAGCAACGGCAGAAGCAGCGCGCGGTGAGTCCGAGGTCAGTGCTCTCCTGATCCTCGGCTATCCGTGTCTGCAAGGATTCTCCCTTCGCCTTCGAGGTCGACTGGAATGTCGACGTACGTACGCGCGTATGTACACGCGAATGCGTGAGAAATAAGGTGGTGGAGAAGGAGAAGGATGATGATGATGATGATGATGATGATGATGATGATGATGATGAAGATGATGGTGATGATAATGATGATGATGATGATGATGATGATAATGAAAGAAACAAAAGAACGAAGAAGGATGATAATAAGGATGGTGGTGATATGACGATGGTGATGACGATGGCGATGATGATGATGATTATGATGGTGATGATGATGATTATGATTATGATGGTGATGATGATGATGATGATGATGATGATTATTATGATGATGATGATGGAGGAGGTGGCTTTCGTTCCTTGGGAAGCTTTATCCTGCTTAGCATTGACCTTGAAATTGTGTCGCCCTATTGTTCCCTCCGCTGACTGCACAACCTCCGTTGCCGGGGTTTACCTAGCGAAGCGACGGACCGCCAACCACCCGTGTCCAGTGTGCGGAAAACACTACGTCAACGAGGGTAGTCTTAGGAAACATTTGGCCTGCCATCCTGAGACCAGTCAACTTAGCACAAGCCTCAGGATGTGGCCGTGCTCGGTGTGCCAAGCCGTCTTCACTCATGAGAGCGGTAAGTATGATCCTTCGTTTTACAGAAATCATGTATCAATCATGCTTTTATTACATTTTCCGTTCTTTATCGATTTCGTGTTTGCCGTGTATTATCAGTTTCGTTTCAATGGCATTATCGAACGTTCGTTTAATCGGTATCTAAGCCTTGTCCAACTAACCGAGACTCTATCGAGACCGATTTACTTTGCTGTTAAGGTTTGTTGAGTCACATGGAGCACATGAGGATGGACCCCAAGCATCAGTTTGCGGCGCAATACGTTTTAAGTCGCGCCGCCGCCGAGAGGCGGGAGAGAGAAATCCTTGCGTCTTCGAGTCTAGGTATGAGGTGTTATCGTAATTTCTTGTTTAGCGCGGGAACGATGCGAAAACGATGCGAGTACGATGCGATAACGATGCAGAAACGATAGGAAAACGATGCGACAACGATCTGAAAACGGCAAACATCGTAACCACATGTACGATTCTCGTGTAC
Organism: Bombus fervidus; assembly: GCF_041682495.2. Taxonomy (NCBI): domain Eukaryota; kingdom Metazoa; phylum Arthropoda; class Insecta; order Hymenoptera; family Apidae; genus Bombus; species Bombus fervidus. Next base: position 11,671,815 of record NC_091528.1, read on the forward strand.
AGGTGCGGGATTGGGTGTTTTGGGAAGCCAAACAGGCGGACCACAAAATTTGCAACAGCCGCCGATGTGCCCTTCGCCGTCGGCTCATTCGGACAGCAGCAGTGGAAACGGAAGATTATCGTCGGCCGGTAGTGAACCTGGTACGCTCCCCGATCTTGTTCCTCGTCTTCTTGCAAATGGTCGTCTGGAATAATCGTTAGAGTGTCGTGAATATCTTAGAGTAGACAATCTTAACACCGAACCAACAACCTTCTCGCATACACGTTTGTCGAAATATGTATCATTATAATACGCTCTAAGTAACAATCGCCGAGCTCCGAAATACCACAGCGAGAGTTGTGTATTGTAGTAAACATTATTACGCTTTATCTGGGTAAAATAAATCATCTACGAATTCTTGTGTGAGTAATTTCGTCGTACGAACGCTCAAGCTCACTCCGTTTTATAATCTCGTCTCTCTTTATACGTACATATGTATCGAATATATAATAACAACTCGATTAGATCATAGTTTTGTGTAGCGCGACTTCACACCCATCATCCTGCAAATCCGCCGTCAAGCGTACTAACGAGAGCAGACTTTTGCGCAGGTACCGGTCTGCTCAACAACAACAACAATAACAACAACAACAATATGGCGTCGCCGGGGCCGAGTGGCAACAAGCTGAGCGAGATGCTACGAGCAGGAAGCCAACCAGGCTCCGCGCAACAGTACCACGACGAGATGCAGTCGCAACAACAACGTATGGCGGTGATGGCCGCCGCTGTGTCAGCGGGTAAGGATCGCCGTTCCGCGATCTACTCCTATTCCGGATCGATTAATCGATCGGATCGGTCCAAAGAACCGTCGCGATAGAACGCTTGTGTCGGCTCGACGCCAAGGCCGTCGATACCGCTCTTATCGAGACCCGACGAGTCACGACGCTTCAGCAGAAACATACGCTTCGTTCGTTCTACACAACCATTACCGATAAACTTTGATTTATAATTATATTTTTCCGTTTTTACGTTACTCCTGCTTATCTACGACGCGTAGCGTGCACTCTCCATCTTAAAACGGCTATCGATCGCCGACAATTGACCGATTTAGAGCCAGATGGCACGCAAAGCGTGTAAACGAGATTATTAAAACTCGCGTCCAGTGAATCGATCAGCAGCCTAGCGATGTACCATACGCTCCGAGATGACTTTCATTTACGATCGACAGGTTTACAAAATTCAGTGTCGCCGAATCTATCACCGGTGGACATGGCGTCCCTGGCGGCGGCGATGAGAATGGGAAACAACGGTGACATGAGCGGTGGTGCGCAAGGATCAACGGGACCGCAACAACAGGGAGTTCAAGCAACCGGACCAGAACAGACTCTGAGAATGCATCAGGCGGAAGCCTTACTGCGTTCTCAAGCCGAAGCCGCGCTCAGGCTGGCTGTAAGTACGCCTTCTTCCTCCCGATTTCGTCCAATCTTTTTCTTCCTCCCGATTTCGTCCAATCTTTTTCTTCCTCTTCTTCTTCGTCGTCGTTGTCGTCGTCGTCGTCGTCGATCGAATTAAATGGATATTACGTTCCTCGTACTACGATATTAGGTGTCGCAAGCGGCAGCGGCGGCAGCCAGTTCCGCGGTTGGCGGTGACGTGAGGCATCATTTGGGACAGCACAACGGAGGCAGCACCTCTGGCATGCCTGGACATCACACGAACCAGCAAATGTCTCAACAAGATACCTTACCGCCTGACCTCGGTGAGTCAACGTACACCTTTATGCATCGCGATCAAGAGACCGCCAACGTTTACGCAAATTTCAATCTTTACGAAGACGATCGAAAAAATGCAACGTACGCGGAGATTCGTTCTATCTATCTATGGAATATCGTAACCGGTGGCATATTCTGTCTGTTAGGTGCGCTCTTGCACCTTCATGTTCCGCTTAATAATATAAACGCTTAATTAATCTCTTTGCAACTCCAAGATGATAAAACAACGTAACACCGACAACATTTTTCGCAGGGGAAGCGCTGCGATTACAAGAACAGCGATTAGAACAGGCCCTGAGGCTTCACGGTGATCCTCGAGCCCTGAGTTTCACTCTCCAGCACGTCGTCAATCAACAGAACAATCAGCAACCATGAAAATTCAGTTACTACTGAGACGAGTGGACCCCTTGGACGTCGGATCAGACGGGCCTGCAGCAAGTTGAAAGACTCAATCAGCAACCTCTTCAAGGCGCTGAACGTTCAATAACTCTCAACGAGCAACAACAACAACAACAACAAGGTTCGTCTGGCATCGGTCTTCAGCAGCAACAGCAACATCATCATCAGCAGCAGCAGCAGCAGCAGCAGCAGCATCACCACCACCACCACCAGCAGCAGCAGCAGCAGCAGCAGCATCACCACCACCAACCGCAGCAACAACAACACCAACAACAACAGCAGCAGCAGCATCCTGAAGATCGTGGTATCAAGAGGAAGGCCGACAATATGATCGGTAACTCTGACAACGTGTAAAGAGAACGACGTACATCGACGATGAACTGTGCAAACCGTTTATCGTCTTCTACGTCGATTCTAACATAGAAGGCGTCCAAGTGAGGTCATCCGCGAAATTACTCCTGTCTCAGCAGTAGAAACGAATTATTCCAGTAAATTAACTAATTGAGAGTCTGAAAACGAATGATTGTTTTTCAGATTCGCGAGAAAAATCCTATTTTCACTCGGTTAACGCGCGACGATTGGGAGAGATCGTCGTGGTCGAGCCAATGGTGAAACTCTTCTCTTCGAGAGAACGAAGAAGGAGGGCAGGATAACGGTCATACGTATCTAGAAATCCGTTAGACGGTGCGTGACGAGAACAGCGGTGGCAATGATCTTCTAGCGGCACGCGATTCTTCGCGTGGACCACGTTGTTCCTACTCGAGTCCTGGATCTAGAGTTCCTAGAACGACGACGCTCGCCGAACGAGAGGGCCGTCGCTCGTCGAGGACGGTTCTCGCCGCCGGTTCTCTCTTTCGAGCGATATTGCTTGTTTCGTTGAGTCGCTCTGTCAGAATTCTCAGGACGCATTGTTACAACCGCTGTTCCACATCACCCCTGAGACGTGCCATAATATATCGAACGAAACTGCTAACCAATGCGCGCCTTGTCGTCCCTCGAGTCAAGAGATGACACTTCAGGTTGCGTACAGTACTATGGTTTTTTTTAGTACAAGAGCCAAACGTGGACTCGTGCAAGCTGGATAGGTGACAACAAACGATCGTCCTCGTTCCAGCGGCCGGTCTAGGCTCAACAAACTAAACTATATATATACATATATACATACCTAGAAACCAGTTTAAGATACCCTTAATCTTAGCTCCCGTAACGTTTAAGCCAGAAACAACGCGTCTGATATGTGCGTAAACGCGGTCAGGTGGATCAGCTAATCCCCGTACGTTCGTTGGTTAAATACGCGTACACGTTATCCCCTTCCCGTTTATCGGACAAACGCGCGACAAGTTACAAAAAAAACGGACGGTCTGATCCGCGAAATCGTGCGGCGCGGCGCGGCACGGCGAGAGGTACTCGTCGTCGCCCGTCGACTACGTTAGTGATACACGAGTACACAGAAAGAAATGAACACGAAAACTTGTTACACAGAAACACTAAACACCAACTACACACCTAATATACACGCGAAATAAAAAATCTACTACACGTAAGAATATAAAAATGCGCGCAACTTGTGCTGGTCGGCAGCACTAAAACTATTAGCTCGTAAGCGAACAAACAAAATATAATTATTACAAACAGTTATATTATATATATTATATATATACATACAGAGAGTCTGGAGTGTACGATGGAAACAAAACGAAAAAAGAATTCACACGATGGAATGGGATGGGACGGGGGCCCGAGGAACGGGGCCCCCCTCCTTTCGATGTACTACACGTGCACATTTTCAAAGAATAATCGTGAGAGTGTACGGGAGCATTTTTCGTGAAACGAGCACGCCAGAAAAATGACGAAGAACAAGGTGAAAATAAGAAAGATGAAGATAAAAAATGATGATGAAGAGAGAGAAATAAAAAAAACTAAATGCTAAATATTATATATATTATATATATATATATATAAATATTATAAATAATAGATATAGGGTCTATGAGACTAGGATAAATTAGGCGAAAGAGAAAATCGAATGAATGGGTAGCGCGTGCCCAGGCAGTGGTACACGATCGAGCCAAGAGCCACGTCGACGAGAGAATGGAAGAGACGCAGACGAGAATCGAGAGAGATGCCAGAATGCGCACACGATGCGAGAAAGATCGGGAGAAAGACGGGAGAAAGACGGGAGAATGAGGAAAGAACAAGGGAGCAAGAGAGAGCACGTGCAAGATTTCGTGAATGAACGGCCTTGGGATTGTCGCGTACGTGCAAGGGCACGCGGTTGAATGAAAGAGAAGCTGCGCGAAAGAGAATGCTTCGTGAGCATCAAGGAGGAGAGAGTGCGAGAATGAAGCGAATGAGAGATTTTAGAGTGGCGTGCTTCAGGTAATCTGAGGTCCTGTGATCGTTATAAGCGAAATATTTTTTTATTTCCGGGTATATATCTGAACGCGTAAAAATACTTGCGTCGTTTCGAACTTTTACTTGCAATATACCGTTACGTTCTCGCAATACTTAGAAAGAAGAAGAAGGAGAAGCAGAACAGAGGTGGATCATTGAAAAAAAGAAATACGAAGATGAGGATGACGAGGGAGAGGAGAAGAAGAAGAATATATAGAAAGTCCGTAGGTTTGACCGTGGAGCGAACTTTAGAGACTCGGGCCAGCCCCTAACTCCTAAATACCTCTTTGTAATGCCCCATCAATTTCGACCCCGATTCCCCTTTTCCCGACCTTTTATGAAACTCCCGGACTGTCCGTACTTTCGATGGGGTTTCTTTCGGCCAGACCAGACCAGATGAAACGAAACGTTAGACCGTAAAAAACCACACGCGCATCCAAAAAGAAACGCGTTCCTCTCTTCCAACTCGAATCTTCGTTTAAAATAAGAACCGATGCGGACGGTTTTGTTATTCGAAATTCAACGTGAAATTGTTCGACGAGAAAGGGAAAGAGAGAAAAAAAGAGAGAGAGAGAGAGAGAGAGAAACGGAATGAAAAAACTAGTGCGAAAAACGATAAAGAGGTGGTCCAAAAAAAAAAAAAAAAAAAAATTCTAAACAAAAATATCATCCAAAAAGATATCGTTCAAACGACGATTCACCTACGACACGTTCGATTTCTTCGTTTCTTCGACTGGCAATCGCGGACTGAAGAGTGCGGAAACGAATGGTAGCGTGCCGAATTTTTTCTTCCCCGTGACATCGTACGTCGACCGCGTTGTTGTTGTTGTTGTTGATCCCACCCTTCGGAGATTCTCGACGAGACTTTCGTTTCGTGACCGGTTCGTACGAATTTCCCCCGTTCCTCCACTTTTCTACTTTTCATTCCCATTAACTCCATGATCGCTTCTATCCTTTGAACGATTTTCCTAATTCCGTGTATCCCGAGGTAAAGACAAAAATCAACGAGATGGAAATTTTCCTGTCCTCGCTTGTTAATTTCGAAAGTGAATCTTCCTAACGACGAAAGAAAGGAAAAAGGAAGGAAAAAAGAAGGAAAAGCAAAGAGAGGATAGAAATTGCAAAGATGGAAGAAAAATTTGGAAGATCGCGAAAAGGAAATTCTTCAACTCCGAACTCCGAATTGTATCCCAACTACTCCGTTTCTCTTCAGGGGATCTCCCTTTTTAACCCCTTTGTTCGCCAATTATGAAAGTAGCCTAACGTCGTCATCTTCGTTGAACGTAAAAGACACGCGCCGAGAAGCCGCCGGATAGCCAGGCTTTTTCACCATCTGGGTCGAGAGAAGAAAAGATTGCTAAAAAGATTCATCGTCAAAGCTACATTTAACGATTGCACTCGCCTCGCGACCGGAACTCGATGGATTCGCCACCGGTTGCACCATTCGAGAAACACGATCGTCTCGAAAGCTTTCAAGCGCAATCCGAAGCCAACTATTTCCCCTGTACGATTCGAATCTGATACGAGATGGTAGTGCGAATGGAACGAACAAGCGAATCAAAAACGATTACGTACCTGTGTCTTTGGAATGTGCAAAAGAGAAAAAGATAGAGCGAAAGATGAAGAGAAAGAGAAAGAGAAAGAGAAAGAAGGAGAAAGGGAAGACGAAAAAAAGGAGGGAAAGGTCACCTCGAGTTCTTGGTAGTGTGCATGTGGGTCGATCATTGATCGTTCTTATTACAACAATTTTTACGTTACAGGGCGTTTTTTCCTCGGATTAAGTAGTATGTAAATACACCTTGATATCACAAGCATAAACTGAGAATTTACTGGTAAACTTAAATCAAGTACATAATGCGAAATAGGGTTAGTTTCTATGTAAATACCTAAAGCTGGACGAGTGCATACACCTCGTTCACGCAACCAACGATAATCGTTTTTATCGAACCAATGCTTCTGTTCGTCATCGGTGTACGCCTGGTCGTTGGTGATCGCCCTTGTACAACCCGTTTGCCAAACAATACCGTCGGCGAAAATCAACATGCAGAAGAAGGGGGGGTTTGAGCAAGAACGTTCTCCAAAATGGGCGTCGCTGATCGGGAAATTTTTTTTTCTCGACACTGATACACCCACACAGTTACACATACACGCTCACATACACACAGCATTGCGATGGATTGTACAGCTACGATAGGATAGATAAGTAAGCCTCAACACAATTCTTCACACACTCGCACCACCGGCACCGACTAGCCTCCAAATTAAGACAGGGACCAAACGTTTGGCGAACACAATTTTTCCGACAAATTTTCTTAACGATATACGATAGGAGAACGCGAACAACACTTTTTTCCAAAGGTATTCAACGTTTCCGGCGCGAACGATTCGTTTGTTTCGGCAAAGGTGCGGCGCCACTATTCAAATACAGATATCGCGGCATTCGGATACAAGGTCAAGTAGAACGAGCGGATAAAAGTCGGACATTTCGCGACCAGATGATGGAAATTCGAAATTACGCAAAGATCAGACACGTTTGGCAATCTAACGAAGCGAAACGCACCGCGATCAAAGCTAAAACGCGCTTTAAAAATGCCATTTAAACAGAGATAAACAGGAAGGAGAAGAAGAAGAAGAAATTGATCGAAAAATTTATGCAGCGTATCATCTTTGCAAAACAAACGAAGAGGTATAAAATAAAGATAAAAAGACGATTCTACGGTCCCTCGACAAAACAAGCAAACGGCAAGAAGGAAAAAAAAACAAAAGAAAAATCATCAAAAAAATAATGGTGCACGAAAGTAGGAGCGGAGGAGATGATACGAAGAGATTTAAAAAAAAAAAGCAACAGCATCACCACTTTTCACCATCACTATCGCCATTATCAAAAGTAAGAAAATGTTAACAACAACAACAATACATAAATAAACACAAGCAGCAGAGCACAACGTCGAGATCCTTCGTGATGGTAGTCATGAAAGGATTCCGAGGCGACAAGCTTTTCACCGGTGCATCCTGCCGTGCGCCGAGGGTTGCTTTTTCATTGAACGTGAAACAACGAAAGAAAGAATGGTAAACGTAGAAGGAGGATAGGAGAGAAAAGGAGGAAAAAAAAAAGAGTAAACGATGCAGAATCGATAGAAGAAAAAGGGGCAGCCGACTCAACTCCCCCGCACACATCACATCCCCGCGCGAGAAGGAGGAATTATTCCCGAGGCGCCGGCCCGTGCCCCGCGAACGTGTACCATAATTATTAAAAATTAAACAAAACACACAGCAAGTTACAATAGCTCTAGTAGTGTATGTTCTGTAATCGAAGAATGATAAGCAAAGATAACGAAATAATAAAAAAAAAAAATGGCGTGCTCGCCGTCGTAGGCGTGCCGGCAAAAAAAAGCACAAAAAAATAATTTACAAATATATTGATTTACATATGCCCGTAACTCGTAAGCGGGCCGGTGGCGCAACGCGTCTACCTTTGCCGGATTTTCAACCAAGCTTACCACTGTCGCTATTACCACTGTCGCTATTATCAATGTCGCTGTTATCACTGTCGCTACTACGCGATAGGACGTGTCGCGTTGCAACACACACACACACACACATACAGGGACACAGCGAAGAAGAATGAAGAAAGAAGATAGAAGAAACGAGTCCGACTCGGCAAAGGCAAAGGAAAAGGAAAAGGAAAAGGAAAAGCAACTAGTCGTCCGAGTGGCCGGCTCGCGACACACCGCGTCGCAATAACAGCGTTGCAAAGCTGTGGCAGAACGAACGATGGACGATCGAAAGTGTGATTAATAGAGAAGGAAGGAGAAGAAAATGGCACGACGAGTAGACGAACCGTAAGTGTTAAACGCGACAGAAGAAGCGGTAAAACGTTGAGCAGAAAACTGGTGAAATGAAAATCAACGAGCAGGGGGAAGCACGTAGTCTGCAAAACCAGCCCTTACCCATAATCTTAATCTCTTTCATGTAAATTTGCTAAATGTTTAAATAATCTAAAAAAATGCCATAGCCCGGATGCGCTGGTGTATACTCCCAGTGCATACACACTCACAAATACGACTCGACCTCACGAATCAAACGCAAAATCCGCGTCGCCAGTTCTTCGATGGATGGCACGCGGTGAAATTGGTATTCTCGCCAAAGAGCAAACAGTTTACAATTGCACAATTGACAGAATCACAGACAAACACACGACAAGATGAAGACAAAACCGAGGCCCGCGTTTCACCGTGACGCCACGTCGGCAATGAAACGTCGCGGAGGATCCGCGATCTCGGCCAATACACGAGTAAAATCAAAGTTGCCCTGGTTCTCGAGCGTGCAACCCCGCGCGCTCACACACATTCCATACACAGGTTGTACAATCGTCCACGTCCGTTGCCGATAGTACGGCCGACACTCTTGCGCCTGGCGCATGCACCAATGCATACACCTTCTACACGTCTTACACACTTTACACTCTTTTACACTTTCTACACTTGATTACACACGCTACGGATATGTAAAGCCAATTGATTTTGTAAATTGTCGAAAAAAAGCAGCAGACATTCAAAAAACCAGAACGATTCGGCCTTTCACGGTACTTTTTCCACGAACGTTAAATATTTCAAACGCATTGCGGAAACCAAAAATATGTTAGAACGTTTACTACCGATCCGTTTGAAAAGATCCGCGCGAGGATCGTCAGCGATCCGTTCTCGCTTTTCAAGCGGAAAGGAATCGTTTCGAGCGCGAGTGAACGAGGATTTACGGTTGATATACAAAAAGCAATTGATATTCAAAAGACGTATGAAATAAAAAAAAACAAAAAAAAAAATATGGAAGAAAAATGAGCACGAAAACCGAAGCAAAATTCGCGGCCTTTGGCATACGTTTGGATGCAGAACCGATGATGAAACGACGTTTGCGTCTCGTACGCTGACGTCACACCATGCATCCCGGAATTGACGTTAATAAACCCGGATGTGACGTGACATATCCTTCGTTGAGGAATGTCAAAAAAAAAAAAAAATCAAAGAACCAAGTGGGCAGGTTGGCTAATCGAGGCGGGCCACAATGGGAGGCGGGACGATGTTTGGTAATGAAGAAGAAACGACGAAAACCAACCAACCAACCAACCAACAAACGAACAAACAAAGCGTAAGAAAAGGTCCCAAGAGATAGACGATAAACTAAGAAGATGGCACGCCTCGAGTATACTAGGTATTGGTATACTAAGTAGAAAAGAAGAGATACGAAACGCCTGTCCCACGTACAGAAACCAGTGTAATAACCATCCTAGCAAGTAGCAACGGCATTAGGAGAGCCGTTGTTCAAATTCGCGGCTTTACAAGCAAAAACCGTTGATTTGTTTTCGATCGGGTTTTAATTTTTTAATGAAATAATCTCACAGCGAATATACCACGTACGGTCACGCGCTAATCGATCCATGCGAGAAGATGGGGCAAAGACGTATGTGTATATTCGTGGCAGTGTGTATCGTAAGTGCGCAGCATATGATAAAACCGACAGTCTAGCAGTGCGAGCGCCTCGGCGGCATTTGCGTTTTCACGCGATGTCCCTGACCGAGCCTCCGTGATTAAAAACCGGAATAAGTTGTTTCAATGTCCACTATATAAATGAAGAGGCATAGCTGATAAGACGGTGGGTTTGCGTTCGCCGTTCGCCGTTCGCTGTTCGCCGTTCGCCGTTCACCCTTCTCGAGTCGTTCGTCCCGCTTCGTCAACGAGATAATATAATATATTTGTCGGAGCACGACGCGTTTTTGACGGACGAACTCTAATCTTGCGAATAAGAAATGGAGGCTGCGATACCATCCCCCGGAGTTCCAAGTAAAAATCCAAAATCTCTCTTGCATTCTTTTACACGAGATTAAACAAAAGTACGTACGAGTATTCCATAGGTTCTGGCAACGTCGAAAATTTCTTCAACGTCGAAAATTTATTATGGAAACGACAAAGTATAGCGAAATTTTCTTGTCCATCGTCTTGATCATCTTCAGGCACTTTGACCAACGTATCGGGACAAAACTAAACGGGACTATTTCAAAAGGAAAGACGACAAGACAACGTTTTCTTACGCTGAATATGCCGAAACTCCAGCAGAGTAGTAACGTGCCGCGAATTTCATCGATCGAGACGCCAATCGGTAAAACAATCGTCGACGACGAACGTGCGAACCCACCGTGCTGGCTCGTCGGTGCGATCCGAGGAAGCTTCGACGCTTCTCGGTTTTCACGACGAGTCGATACTCTTTTCAAAATATTCTCCAAATTTTTGTTCACGAGAATGTGTTTTCTTTACCCTAAACCCCATTTACAACCCGCCGTATACGCGTCCGAGGAGAAAAACCGAGTCCAAAAAAAAGCTTCCTTCTTTGAATCTAGAAAATTTTACGAAAACTCATACTCGACGCTTTCAAGTATAAACAGTAATTGCAAACGATAGGATAGAATGTGTGTATGGAAAATTCGAGGATAATATGGAAAAAGGTAAAAAGTCCGCTTAGTGGGTGCCTTCGTCAGGGTTTTCTGTTACAGTTAAACAGACGTTTCAAGTATAACTCACAACTAGTAGTACTATGGTAGAACAGTTATTACAGTGTACCGCAATAAACAGTTAACTAAGTAAGTATACAGGAAGCACATGGTCTTTTCAGTGTCTACAATCTTGTCGTACACCACCGCCAATCGCGTAGTGGAACGACCGGAAATACCGGATTCATTTCGTACGCAATTTCCTCTGGCCCCGAAACATCCCTCAACAACATCCGACATAAAAGCGTGGTATCCCGCAAACTTTTCGACGTTAAACACATTTTTGGAATCCGAATGAACGTGCGGTCGATATCGCAACCAAGGAAATTACATTCGAAATCACATTCGAAATTACATTCGAAATTATCCCGAAGAAGATATTGCAATCGGCAAGACGAGGGACCTACGACGTTTTATTACCCATTCGACCCCGACCGCCGTTCGTTTCCTCAACCCCCGCCGATTCCTCTCCTCAAAATCCAGTCAGTATTTAACAGAATAAATATGCTACTAAGTGTACTAAGTGTTCGTAGTTTAGGCAACGTGTACGTTGTATGCTCCGAATAGGTGAAAGAGAAAGATAACAGAGAGAGCGAAAGCGAGAGCGCGAAAGGGAGACGATTGTACGGTGGAGTCACACACATATTTAAACTAACAGATAATAATTAATTAATTACAGTACCGTAACCATTTGTCAAGTCAAGTTAATTAACAGTTAACCGTAACGCATACACGCATAATTATTAATTAAACGTACTCGACTCTATATTCTAAGGACAGCAGCGACCGCACACAGCGTCGTCGCATTTATTCGATAAATCGCGCAGGCACTCACTACGGAAGTGAATCGAAGGACTGTGGGACTCGGACGCGGATCGGAAGGTGCTTGAACGAGCGTCGCGACGCGTGCATTATTATCAACGAGACTCTGTCGAAAATCTTGACATCTCTGAAACGGCACTCGGAAAATATCCTGGAAACGGAGAAACAGAGAAACGGAGAAAAAACAGAAAACATCGGAATCTTAGTGGCTTGTTGGTCAAAGAAACGCGAAGCTACGCGCGTTCAAGTTTCCCCCGTTTTTCATTAGTCTTTCAAGTGCAGCGTTCAGTTACTTCACTTATGACGTTGCTTTCAACACAATACAAAACACCCCGCCACCCATCCTTACAGATCAAATCCATTCACCGTATCCTCAACCCACGGGTAATCCTCTCAGTGCCAACCCCCAGTTTCACGTGTACGCATTGTTTCAAATTTGTTCGCCACGTCTCAGTTACGAGTTTCACGCGACGTCAGTCCGTATACCGCGTTCTCTTCTTCATTAACTAAAACTCGTTCCATTTCGAGAAAAATTTCCTCACAAAATTCGATATAACGAAACGCCGTGATTCGTTGCGATTCGTTGCGATTCGTTGCGATTCCTTGCGATTCGTTGCGATTCCTTGCGATTCCTTGTGTTTCGCTGTGTTTCGTTGCGATTAAAACATGAAAACATGTTATCCGAGATGACAAAAGAAATCTTTACAAGTAAGCAAATACTTTGGAGATATTATCGCTTGATCGGTTCAAGTTCGGAGTAAATAAATTTCGAAAAATGTCAGAAATGCAGCGGCATACGGCTGGCGTCGATTATCGATGAAAAGCAAACGAGTTAAGTTTCAAATGTCAGACATTTTACGTACAGTTTGTTATCAAGTAACACAGCGCAGATTATTGTTAATTTTCGGCGCCCGTTTTCGTCGCGTTTCTATTCGTCTCCGATGAGAACAACTTACGGAGAAACCGCGAAGCAATTGGTGGTAAAACGGCAGTCTAGCACGATGCGACGAAAATGTGCGTGCTCGGGTTTAATGGTATCGATTGAGTTTGGTCGAAGTCCCCTTTTGGGCAAATTATATCGACGCACTTCCGGTTCCACCGGCCCGTCCAAATTCAGACGATCGGAGAAAGGGATTAAGAAAGAGCCTGCTTTCGTCCTGATCATCAATTCGAAATTCAATTCTAGTCAAAAAAGGGTACAAAGCCGTAAACGAGTTGACTCGTTTGGCAAAAAAGATCGGTACTTATTTATCGCGAGTTGTTCGAGCGCGAATCGAAATCGATCGGTACGAGGCACGTGGAGAAGTTGTACGAAAGATCGGAGCTCGGAGAAGCTCGGACAAGCTTGGACAAGCTCGGACAAGCTGGGAGAAGCTCGGCGGCCTGTCGATCGAAATTCGCGTAGGGGGGAAAAACAAATCTTTTCGATGAAATTCCGAGAGGACGAATTTTGAGAAAGAAATGGGCCAGTGGGACCGTATACTGGAAAAATATCCGCGTTGTTGACAAAAGCAAGTAGCCTCTTTTCGTTGTATCAAAAGTCGGCCAAAGTCCGATCGATCCTTGTATAAGCAAAAACGACACACTTTCAAAATCCTAGAAAATGGATGTACGGTGCGAATGAATATTTCGAAAGCTTCGATGATAAAAATTGTTATTGCTCATTCGTATTTTACTTTCTTTTTTTATTCTGCAAAATGCCTGCCCATCCACGCTTTTCAGCCAGGACACTAGGCGGATCCTCGTTCGCGTTTTAAAAACCATCCAAGTTGCGTCGATTCTCTTTTTCTCCTTTTGAGACGGACAACGACAATTCCTATTTCGCTGGTAAGAAGGGACAAAACGCGACACGAAGGTCTGCCACACTGTTCCAGCATTTTGATACCGCGATTAATCCACTACTATTATTATTATTATTATTATCGCTATTATTACCGCTATTATTATTATAATTATCGCTATTATTACCGCTACTAGTTTATAATGATTAGTTGATTATAATGAAAAAATTGCTAAAGGGCAATTGGAGGCGTATTTTTTAGAGAGAAACGAGAAAGAGAGCGCGAGCTCGGTTCAAGTTCGCTCGAATCATCCAAGCCATAATGTTACACTCACTGTCGATCGATTACGATCTTGAAAGAAAAACGAAAAAAAAAAAAAAAGAAAAAAACAATAAAATGAAAAATGAAAGAAGCGAATCGACGAAGAATCGGTAGCAAAAGAATAGTAGTCATGTTTCGAGATTCTCCTTTTTTTTCTCTTTAGTTTTCCTTATTACGTTTTTTTTATACAAACATACTTATACAAATACATACTTGTATGTATACACGAACACGCGCATATATATTTATATTATATATATATATATATAAAAAGAAAGAGAGAGAGAGAGAGAAAAAGAGTTATACTCGTTAAATATTATATGTTACTTGTAGACTTATTATTTATACACGAAGGAAGCCGGTACGTAAAAGTTGTACGTAGGGTGTAGACGGAACGCGTTTTAAACAATCAAATTCTCAGTCTTTCTCGTTGTTTTACTCGTAATTAACTCGTGATTAACTCGTAATTAATTCGCAAAACAGTTCGAATTACGTTAATACGAAGAAAAATTGAGTAAAAAAATTCATCTTGATTTCCACGTCTTCCCTTTAATCTTAACGATTTTTCATTTTAACGCGTAGCATCGCGCACGACTGAGAATTATATGCCACTGACACAACTCGCGTCGTTTGTTAAAAGCTTTATTTCTATTACTTTTTAGCGTGAAAAGAAATCCTCGCTTTGTCCTTTTCTTCTACTTTTTTTTTTTTTTTTTTTTCTTCTTTAAAGAATAATCACGCGCGTTAGTCGATCGAGGAGGAGTTGGACAAAAAATACATTATCACGTGCGTTATACGTTCCTTTTTGTCTCTTTTATGTATATCGTACATATTGTCCTCGTTCGAGTTCGAAGAGTACCGGGAGAAAACGAAACGGCATTTCGAAGCGTAGCATCTTGATTTTCATTCTTCTCTTTGGAAAACTAAAATAAAAAAAGCAGCGTTTTGTGTCGATTCGACTTTCGTCAATCGAGTCTCAGTGTCCTGAATCGGGAGATAGCACAAAAAACATTCTCGTTTACGTAAAACTTTTTAATTCATCCTCAAACAAGAACACTGACATTCGATCGTTTTATTCATTCGAACGGTAAGCATTCTCCTGCGTACTTTTCAACTGCACTTCGCGACGTTTTTATTCACCGATCGTCGTGTACGTACGAACCGAGGGACAGATCGTATCGTAGCATCTGATCTCTATTCGAGTTCCTATTTTGAGGCGCAGGAGAAGAAAGAAAGAAAGAAAGAAAGAAAAGAAAGAAAGAAAAGAAAATACATGAAATACGGGGGGAAAGGGGGGATTTAGGACAAACTTCCGTAAAAATTATCATTAAACGAAAGTGAAAGTTAAAGATCGGTGAATATAAACACCGCGTCGAGTTATGTTTGCTAGTCAGAATTGGTTAAAACGAAGAATGGAGCAACAAACTAGAGAGTTTACGATTAGTTACTACATATTGATTCGTCGTTTTATCGTGTAATTAGTGGTTTAGTGACACGGCTCCGATGATTCTCGAGCCATACGCGTCCTTAAAGCTTAAAGTAAGAACAGAACGAAACGTACACGCACACTCGCGCGTCAAGCGTATACAAAACTACGGTTCTTTAGTTACTATTCGCGTAGAAATGGCGTGCCGGCGAGTCGCCGGCTTTATTAAAAAAAATTTGTTACAATTTATTGTTCGTACACGTCAAGTTTATTTAGACACTACTTTCGTCTATTTCGTATCCAATTTAATAAGTTTCTTTATTTTTTCTTCTTCTTTTTAGTTCTTCTATTTCTAGCGTTGTTCTGACTATTGTAACCGGTGTTATTGCTGTTACTACTACTACTACTACTACTACCACTACTATTACTACTACTATTATTATTATTATTATTATTATTATTATTATTATTATTATTATTATTATTATTATTATTATTATTATTTTATTATTATTATTATTATTATTATTATTATCGTCATCATCATCATCATCATCATCATCATCATCATCATCATCATCATCATTACTACCTACCACCACCAGCACCACCACCTCTACTACCACTATTACCACTACCGCTACTACTACTATTACTACTACTATTACTATTACTATTGCTACTAATGCTACTACCGTGACCGTTAGGAAACACATTAGTTTAACATTTCTATTGCTTTTGATTTTCGTAGATACTATTAGTTATCTATTATTACCATAATTACGTCTAATTTAATTATTACTTATTGTCACCAACACCGTCATCATCACGATATCACGCACCCAATGCACATCGGCACCATCATTGTAAGTCACGTCAAGTTAAAAACGTCCACTTGTTTTCCATGCAGTTCGATCATCGTTATTTACTTTTTCTTTTTCCTTAGATCAATTTATCTCGTGAATGTGGTTCCTTAACGTCGAGGTTCGCTGTCGAACCGTGTAAAATGGGATGAATAATAGCGATCGACAAATCTCTGAAATACGCTGACGATTGTCACACGAAATTTAGGACACGTGCGTTTATTAAATATTATCGTTACCTATTGTTCCGTCGACGAAACGTTGGAAGTGCAGATTCGACCGATGGACAATCTTTTCCGCGTTTTTTGACATTTCGTCAAATCAACGGCGAGGTAGTAAATGAGAGATTATTCCAAGGTACTGGTTTGTCCATCGTTGTCCAAAAGATCGCACTTCCAATTACTTCCCGCCCTTATCAGTTATCGCTATTGATTTAACATTAGTTACAGCTATTACTATTATTACCACTATTATTAGTTATCGCCATCGATTCTTGATGCGAGCCTACCGTCGATCGGCGAGCGAGGTAACCGTTTCGATCGCTTCTCGTCTCTTTTCGCAAAATTGTACGCGCTGTCCTAATGCGACTGCGAATGATCGAATATGCAGACTGGAAAAGATTGACCGATCGATCGATTAAGAGCAGCACCGGATGATTCAGATACGAAAACTCGAGAAGAATCGGGTCGAGGTTTGGACAGCGCTGACTCGAAAAAGCGATTAGACGAGACGAGAAGGAGAACGTGCGATTGAGAGTATTGCGAAGAATGGTTGACATCCAGAGTGCGATAACGAGCTAAAAAACTCAAAATTTCTGTGCGATCCAGAACGACGTCGTCGAATACGCGTCGAATACGCGTCGAATACGCGTCGAATACGCGTCGAATACGCGTCGAATACGCGTCGAATACGCGTCCATGTTTCTCGCGCCGGCGTTTACTTCGACGCCGTTGTCGTTGGAAACGCATACAACACGTTCGAAACAGCCGTATATACATGAATCCTCGAAGCGCCGCGTACGTAGTTGAGCAGCGTTTACAATTTCGAATTTCGGAAATGGTCGACGCGCAAAAAAGAAAAGAAAAGAAAAGAAAAAAATAATAAATCTAGAAGATATATGCTGAAAAGGGAAAGCGAAAAATGATAGAAGATAGTGAGAAAGAGAGGGAGCGAGCGAGCGAGAGAAAAAAGAAAACAGGGGAATAGCGAGAAGCGTAAAAAGATGAAAACCATACGTTGAACACGATAATAATTCAACAGTCTCTTTCGGTTACGAACAAGTTCCGCATTGTGTAGGATTTCTCATAAATGGTTCTATATGTATGATGATACATGTGATGCAATATCTAGGAGAAAGAGCAACGTTTTCGATGATTGCGAGAAACGATGAGATGAAGAAAGGGAGAATTTTTGAAATCGCGAGAGCCTTTTTGCGTAACACGAAGCAAAAAACAAACAGATAATCTGTCTAGGATCGAACAATTGTTCTTTTTCCTTCTTTACGGATCGTTATTATTCGTCAACGAGTGCTTCCGTGCGACGGAACAACTTCCGGGCACACGCGGAAGAACTTTTTTTCTTCGCGGAAGAAAATTGGAAATTCAACTTTTTTCCCCGCGCCATCCGCGCCATCCACGTCATCCTTTGTGACGTTCGCGGGCAGTGTTCGATGAGATCAGCTACTGTGGTATCGGGAATCGAACGATTGGCGGCCAATTTATCCAAGCGATTGGACCCCATCGAGTCCGACTAATAAAAGGACAGATGGACGACGATTGGCGAAAGGCAACACGTTTCTAGAGATGATCTTCCGTTCGATTCAACTTTCGCGTCGTTTTTACCGATACGCGACTTTGTCTTTTTGATCGCGTGAAAATTCATACTCTTCGACCGAAGATCGTTTCTTGCAAACTCGTATCAAACATTTGTTTCGAGTATCGTTTGTACTCGACGGAATTCTGTTTCATCGTAGTTTCTCCTTAAAATAGAACTCTGATGGTAAAAGAAATTCGACAGCTGTCTCTCGAAACCGCGTAAAAAGACGCTTAAATTTAATTTTGATACTTGGAGCGACAGAAAGAAAGAAGCTATCTGAAACAGGACTTCCGTTTCTTAATTAGACATATCAAAACGATGTAACTTGACGCCATTGCGAGACAAACAAAAGAAAGGAATATATTATTTTCGACGACGACGATTTAGCAATAAGAGAATGTGCAACTCTTGAAAAGATGAGCAAGCGTCAAATCCATGTGCAGTGTTTCGGATACTTGCAAGTAGATACCATTGAACACTGCAAATTAATGTTTTGCGAGTCATAGTGTAAATGCGAATGCAGAAAGCAAACAAATGTTATGTATAAAGCGTCTTTCGGGCTTCCTATTAAAAAAAAAAAGAAAAAAAAAGAAAAAAGCATACCAGTTCGTTTCGACAAAGTTCCACGGGACGAGATCGATACCGCGTCATAACAGTTTTTATTATCCCAATACAAGATTCACGATTCACGATTCACGTTCGCGGTTCTCGGTTCACGGTTCAGGGTTCAGGGTTCAGGGTTCAGCGTTCACGATACGCGATTCACGATTCACGATTCTGGAATCGCCAAGCCGATCGTTGCAGTTCGCGTAGCACGAAATTCGAAAAATAAAACGGTGCAAAAGTGTGCAAAGCAGAAAAAGAAATAATGGAGATAATCGAAATGCGATGAAAATTGTGCAAAGTCGTGAAACTTTTGTTCGGACGAGCTTGTATGCGAGAGCTGAGTCAGAATTAAAGCCGTTCGAAAATCGAGTTTCCAGACACTTAAGAACAACAAACTTGACGTCATAATCGAACGACTGTAAATATACTATAACGTGAGGTAGATTAGAAAATTAAGCGCGTATTTCACGGTGAAATTTTGTTCTGGTTGCGAGCGCCGTTGGAAGCTCGTCGATTCCGGAAGCACGCGATTGGCCAGCCTAAAATTTCATGTGTTTCGAAATCGAAGGCGAAAAAAGGCTGATGTATCGCGAGAGCGATTATCGCTGAAATTTCTGTATGAAAGGATACCGGTGTGAGTGTGGAAGAAAAAAAATTAACGAGAGAGCATGGAAAGACGAGTGCGAAGCTGCGTTGATGAGAGGATCGTGCGTACGAATGCTTTCAAAGGATGAACGAACGACGACGAGAGAATGTAAAGGAGAGAACGTGTACGAATGGTAGAGTGACAATTAAACAAAATTTTACTACCAAGTGGACTAGAATCGCAACCGATGGGCATTATTAAGCGAAAATGAAATTTTCGGAGCGTTTTTTCGACGAAGAAAAGCGTCCAAAATTGTACCTATTTTCATTTTATAAATTATATATATATATATGTATATGTATATGTATATGTATATGTATATGTATAGATATACGACGACCTAAACGATCATTATTGTGAGATGTAACGCGAGAGAAAGGCGGAAAAAACAAGTTGAAGAGGATTAGACGAAGACGGAGAAGAAAAAAATTATTGTATCTATATTCGGAGGTGATCGATGATGTATTCGAGTCGTGATTATTATTATTATTATTATTATTATTATATATTATGATTATTGTGTATAGTTAAGGCGAAAGTGGAATTTTAGACGAAATTATCGAACTCGAAGTATATAGGGAGCGCAAATAGTGAGAGAAAGCGAGAGAAAGAGAGAGAATGCGAGAGTTGAGAGGAAAAAATTTTTTTTCACGGTGATTGCACACTGTAATGTCGGCAAAGCAAAAAAGTCCCCCTCCCCTCGAGCCAAGACGAGCGAAAAGGAGCGAAAAAGGAGCGAAAACGAGCGAAAACGAAACGAAAGAAAAACAAAAAGAAAAAAAAAAGAACACACGTCTCGGCCAAACGAAAGGAACGAGAAAGAGGAAAGGTAGAGAGCACATGCGTAAAACAAAATTCATAAAAGATACACTCTTTTCGAGATACCAACGAATAATAGAAGAAACAATAGCAGGCAATAGTTTGGGTTCGCTGCAATCATTTTCTTTACTTCGGGTTTTCAAAGCCTAGGAAACAGGAAACTTTTGGTAGAAAACGACTCAATCCTCATTTCTTTTGTACGACGACCAAAGCAGAGAAGAAATAGCCCGTGATATAACAAAAAAACATTATATATCTATATATAGAGATATACATATATGTATGTATGTACGCACGCATACGTACAACCAGTGCAACAAAGAAAAGAAAAAAGAAACAAACGCGAACGCGTACGCGATGTGCTTCCTCGTTCGTGACAATGTAGCCCGATCGAAACAACTTCCACTTCCGACGAAATCCCCACGCCCGTTCTCAACAACCCCGGTTTTTATTTCCACCTTTTTCTCCTCTAGACCGTCAGACGGAAACACACCCAACGAGCACATCGAACATTCGAAATCACAAAGGGGCACATTGTCGCGTTCCAGGATGAGCAGAGGAGGAGAGGCGACAGAGGCAAAAAATGAAAAAAAGAAAAAAAAAAAAAGAAAAAATAACAGAGCTCGATAAAACGCGTAGGACGAGCGCGATACGAGAGAAGTCGCGGAAACGAGGCAGTATACTTTCCCGATCGCAGCCATCCTTCCTTCGATCGAACAACTTCGGTTTCCCCTCGCGATCGTAGGCGACTGTTATCGACTTTCGACGCTCTCGGCACCGCGGAAATGTCCCTCGGTCGACGAATTTTCACATCATTTTTCACGCGGTTCGTCCAATTTTCGTCCAACTTTCGTCAAATAAAAATCGTATCTGTCGAGACTTTTCTGACAATCCTGTCCAATTCCTTTCGAACAATGAATCGAGCCAAACAATGCAAAAGATCGGATATAAAATTGGCAAAACAAAAAGACAGAACAAAGTAGATCATCCGTTGACCGGTGGGGCCTAAATTTTATAGCGCCTTCTGTTTTCACCGCAGCATAATCCATTTTCCTCGTGAGCGTTCCCGATTTATTAATTCGCGACACCTTAACACGCCTCCTTTTCCCAAATCCTTTTCCCAGCACCCGTACGTCACCCACACCCAACCCCACCTTTATACCTTGCCTTCCCTACCTCCTCCTCCACCTCCCCCCACCCCGCCACCTACCCACCCACCCCAAACGCACTCCTCACTGATAATCTTCCACCAACTGCACACCCCCTCACATTACCACCCTAGTCCCTCCACTAGCAAACCGATTAACCAATGTGAGTGAATGTGTCAACACGTGCTACAAGGGAAAATAGCGGATTTCAAAGAGGATAAAGGCGGAAAAAGCAAAAGTAATATCATAGAGAAAGCGTCGAGCAAACACACTACGACTCGGAGGAAGAAAAAAATCGATCGATCGGAAAAACGTACACACACACACATTCGTCGGACTGTGTAGGGACATTTTGCATCAATTGTGTAAACACGAGACAGAGGGAGAAAGTGTGCGTGTGTGTGAGAGAAAGAAAACTCAAAAAAAAAAAAAATACGTCGAGAGAGAGAGAGAGAATGCGCGTGTGGAAGAGCGAGAGCGAGAGGTAAGAAGAGACTAAAAAAATGAAAAAAGCGCGAGCGAGAAGAATAAGACGACGGAAGCTAAAAGATAAAAAAAAAAAAAACAAAATGTACGAACAAACAATTGATACTGTCTTCGTTTTTTAAGGTCGTTTCTCCGTTCGACACGCTACTATATGACTATTGACATTTGTCATTGGATTATTACCGACGACGATGAATTGTCATTATTATTACGAAACTATTGCTATTATTATTGTGACGAATGATTTATTATTATTACTATTACTATTACTATTATTATTATTATTATTATTATTATTATTATTA
This sequence comes from Bombus fervidus, assembly GCF_041682495.2. Classification (NCBI taxonomy): domain Eukaryota; kingdom Metazoa; phylum Arthropoda; class Insecta; order Hymenoptera; family Apidae; genus Bombus; species Bombus fervidus. The sequence goes on from NC_091528.1 coordinate 11,693,938, forward strand.
TTATTAACATTTATTATTGACATTATTATCACGATTTATTATTGCGATGATGATTATTGCGATTATTACTATTGTCATTATTATTATTATTATTATTATTAATTATTACGATTATTAATTATTATTATTATTATTATTACGTGGTACAATAAAAATTTAATAAGCATCCGATGCGCACGAGTCTCGTGACTACTATATCATCTCCCCTCTAAATCCACACGAAATACGGACTACGATATACGCGCGCGTTTCTAGTTCTCCTATCTTTTCCGATTTTAACAGCATGCTGACTTCTCTCGAATGTGAAAATAGCGATATCTCCCGGCTTGTATCGTACAAGAAAATACTAATTTATCTCTTTCTTTATCTTCCTTCCATTTCAACACGCATGACACATTCGTTTACCATCTTCGGACACAAGGCGACACAATCTATCGGTAAACAGATGAAAATATTAGGAAATCGCGATCAAACAACATCGGCAATATTTGCGAGATGATAAATGTTCCGACCTCGCTTACCTCACCACCGAAATATGCTATTTATCGAATCGCGCGCGCCGATAAACGTTGAAAAATAAGAAGCGGCTATTCGAGGAACGCAAATTACTCGTATTTACGGATTTTTCATGGCAACTCCGACTCTGAAAGATGCCTCGTGTCAGCGGGGTCAACGACGGAGGGACGCGCCGATGCTTCCAGTCTGCATTCGACGATCAGTGCACGACCAAGTGCTAAGCAGGAAACACGATGCTTCGTTTTAGCATTCGTGGAAGATCGGTTTGCTTCGAGATCTTCGACAAACGTCTCGAGACGTTAGGCGGTGTCCGCGAGTCTTGCACGATTTTTAACAACAGCTCGAGACATACGGTATCAAAGTCGCGTTTAAGATGTTTGATCGATTTCGAAACGCGGTCAAACGGAACCGAAGGCCACCGTTTCTCGTCAACGACGCCGCCATCCACGCCGACAACGACGTCGACTGCCACGGCGCCGACGCCAGAGCCAAGGAAAACCAGCTTGTACGACCTTCATGTGGAAAATAGAGGTAATTATCAATGGAAATTTCTTGCATTCCTACGTAATGCATTATAGTATTAGGCTGTTTGCAAAATTAGCGAGAAAAGTGTCCAACTTCTTGTCCTGCTTCTAAATAAACGTTGTAAAAACCGCGATAGGCGATGAATGGCACAGACGGAGATAAATATTTCAGCTACGGCTTTTATCTTGCATATACATGGATATGCTACAAAGAGTATTTCTACGCCATTGTATTTATTAAAACATTTCTACGCTAATTAATTAGTTAATCATTCGGTAATGCATTCATATGATAACGACAAACTTTAATATTATGAAAATGAAATGTAAAACCTGATAAGAAAAAGGTATCAACGTGCCTTTCTTTTAGGTAAAATAATCAACTTTTCTGGCTGGTTACTACCGGTACAATATCAAGAGGCAATAGCCGCGTCTCATCAACATACCAGAACTTTTGCGTCGCTCTTCGATGTCGGTCATATGATGCAAACGCAAGTTTTTGGAAAGGATGCAACCGAGCTTTTGGAATCTTTGACGACCAGCGATCTGAAAAACTTGAGCAAAGGCCGCGCGGTTCTTACGGTGTTTACCAACGAGAATGGAGGCATTCTCGATGACTTGATAATTACAAAGGACGACGACGATAAATACTTTCTGGTCTCTAATGCTGCAAGAAGAAATCAAGATTCTCAATTACTCCTCCAACAACAGGTATACAATGGAATTTTATGTATGTTACGAATCATTCCACAGATAACGACGTCTCTTTATTAACGTCTCTAGTAGACGTTTTTATCGCATTTGAAATTACAAAAGTAAAATCAAACGCGATAACCGTCGACGAATATGATCAGTAATAATCATTAATAATAGAAAAATTCTGTCTAACGATAGAAACCATCGGAAACATTCGGAAGATAACGAATCGGAAACATTCCGTTTCATAGCGTTAACGAACAATTGCTCGGTCATGCACAGCTCAGATTCAATAACATTTGACGGAATAAAAGGAGTATAATTGACAATTATAATACGCGTCATCCAGTTTATTCATTTTTATTTACTTCGATCGTTATAAAATGCTGCAACAACGTTACAAACACGACGTCGTTACTTACGAAATGGCCCATCAGTCTGATTCTTAATTTTAGGAAAACTTCAAACGCCAAGGGAAATCAGTACAATTGCAATTCCTGGATCCTTTGGAACAGAGTCTCGTCGCGTTACAAGGTCCTACGGCCGCATCGGTTCTTCGATCGATTGTAAAAATCAACTTAAAAAGTCTAACATTTATGAACAGCGTAGAAACTACGGTATTTGGAAGCCGAATAAGGATAACTAGATGCGGATATACAGGAGAGGATGGTTTCGAAATTTCGATGCCAGGCAAAATTGCGCGAACCTTGGTGGAAGCGATCTTAGACACACCCGACACGAAACCGGCTGGTTTGGGAGCCAGGGACAGTTTAAGGTACTCGATTCGCAAATAATAATTTCCGATTCATTTCGAACGTTATCATCGATCGTTTAACATCGGTATTTCGTTTAATCACCTTTAGGCTAGAAGCTGGCCTTTGCCTCTACGGGCATGATATCGACGAAGAAACTACGCCAGTCGAAGCGGCACTTACCTGGCTAGTAGGTTAGTAATAGACAAACTGCGGATATTTGTGCATTTATGGGAAATTTCAACAATTTCCATATGGGAAAAACAAATATGCAAATATCTAGGGGACAGAGTTCACCTAACATACAAACATAAACATAAGCATAAAATATCCAAAGTACAGTTACAAAGTTACAGCATTTAATAGATAAGACGAATCTCTACTTCCACGATGTTTATTTCTTTTAAATAATAGACGGTAATAAGATACGCCTAACCATAGTGACTAACCATAAACGCTTAATTTCTTCTTTTCTGCCACAGCTAAAAGAAGGCGAGCGGAAGGAAACTTCCCAGGTGCAAAGAGGATACTTTCACAAATCAAATCAGGAACTGAGAAAAAACGAATAGGATTAACGGTAGTGCATGGTCCGCCAGTGAGAGAAGGAGCGTGTATATTAACTCCAGAAGGTGAAAGCGTTGGCAAAGTCACTTCCGGTGGACCTAGTCCCACCCTTGGACGTTCTATCGCTATGGGATACGTGCCATCAGAATTAGCTCACTACGGTGGTGGAATATTGGTGCAAGTTCGAGGGAAAACGTACAAGGCAACCATCGTAAAAATACCCTTCGTCAAGACAAATTACTATACCGCAAAATGACCGATATATTTTAATGTTATCTATGTAAAATTCGATGGAACACGCACTGTACTCCGGTGTAATGTTCCTCTAAATTTCTAACTCTCCATCTGACACAAGAAATGATCCATTAATTATAATACATTTTGTATATACTTTTTATACAATGCGACGTTTAAGAAGAGACTTTGAAAGTATTTGTAAGAATTGTGTAAAAAAGATTATAATCGAATGAAAATAACGAAGCGTAATGAACAAAGATTATTTATGCGCGGATACGTTACGTATGTGCATACCTTTACCATACACGCGTGTTGCACGCACGCGCCACACACATATAAATGCTTATTTCTGCTTATTACAGAGCCATCTATGAATACAAGTATAATACTCGTCTGCGCTTAAGAAGAACTTGGTATATTCGGCATACGATAAAGAGCATTTCCGACACATCTTACTTTCGTATGGTAAAATGACTTTATATAGCCAAGTATAAATTGTAAAAACTTTTTTGTAAAACTAAATTGTAAAAAATTGATCGTTGCGCAAAAGCGACATCGGAAGGAAGGTTTAAAAAACCGACGCGAACAGCTAACAGATCGAAAGTAAAAGATATATTATTAATCTTAAACTAAATTATAACTACGTATATAATAATACTACTTTAATTATGCATGCACTTAACCCAAAACTAACCGCAACCACTGAAAGCATTGAAAGCATTTTATTTGCCAATTTCAAGAAAAACTCTACTTAATCGATAATCTAATTTAATCTGCCTAGTAAAAACCCAAAGCTCTCGCGAGTTCTAACTACACAAATATCTTAATATAATAAAGGGGCTGGGAGAAGGGATATTTTATGAAATGATCCATACAGAGCGTATCGTATATTTGTATCTTGAAATACTTTGTTATCTCCTCTTCTCGCTGTTCCTGTACACATTTCTGAAACAAACTTCAATTTAAATCGATTAAAACAAAATAAACAATTTTGTTTACACATGCTCTATCTATCGGGGTGTACAAGGATCTTTATATGTAAAAATCCACGTACTCATCAGAAATCTAGAGGTCCTTTTATTTATCCTAACGGTTAGAATTCTCGACTGTTTTTCCACGAGTCCTGATTAGAAAAATTTCCAAACCTATTTATAGGGATCCCATATAAAAGAAACCTATCTGCACGAAAATTTAAATGTCACAAAGGCAAGGAACGGAAAAGTGTTTAGAACATTGTGTGGGACACATGATATAATTGTTCTTCGGTACATCTCACGATGAATCCTGAAACAGACTCAAACCATAAAAAATTTAATTCAATTCTATGACATAGAATGTAATTAATTACCGATCAAGGAGATTCCAATTCCGTGTGTATAATTTACACTTTCTACAAGTTAATAAATCTGGAACGTACTTAATTATTAGTGTTCGACCGTTCGCGGAGAGACGCGATCGCGAGGAAGCGCGCCAACGAGAGTTACGATTAGATAATCGACTTATAGATATAAATATTAAATAGATGACTGATCTAAGGATGGAAAATCAGTAAAGTTGGGTGACGATACTGTGGCGGAGGAAAGCTAGCGATGGGTGTGTCTAGCACACGGGACCGTCGGATTTGTCGATGGCAATTTTGGCTAGGAAAGTGAGGGCAATAGTCATTGCTTCTGATTGGACAAGAAAAAGGTTGGTGGGCAAGGAAGGGTTCTAGCCGCCCCCGAGAGAAAGTTGCTAGCGGGAGACACGGTACGTGAGAAAAACCAAATTTCCTCTACCTTCCCACAGTGGACAATAAATTTAAGGAACACTCGAAGTAAAAAGATACTTGTTTGGTCTGAAAGACTTTAACTACGAAAATGCCAAGATTGGCGGGTCCTTAAGACAATCGAGGGTACGCAATAAGGATGTGTAAATATCTGGCAGCCATTTTGCCCGCGGCCCTGGTTTCTGTAAAAAGTCATCGGACGTAACAATTGGATTAATACTTAAAAAAAAAAAAAAAAAAAATAATACAGCTGAAAGAAAGACATATTAGACAGAAGGAAATATCAAATAATCAAAACCTCAATTTGAAGTTAAAAATTTGGATTTAAATTTGAATTAAAAAAATTGAACTGGAAATTTAAAAAATTGAATCGAAGTACTAAGATAAAAAAAATATTCCCGTGTGAATTATTTGCGCAACACTAATATCTATTAATCTATGCACTCAAATTTAAATGTTCGCAACACTAATAACGGTCCATCAGCGTAGCCATGCAAGAGGCTACTGGTGAAATTGCATCTGATGATCCAGGAGCAGGAACGTGCTTCCACAGTCCAGTGGAAGAAGATTGGGCATAATATAAACGCAACGCTACTTTAAAAAACGCGATCGTTCGTCCACGCAACTCTAACTAGAAAACTAATTGAAACAATCGCGATGTAAAGTCGCAACACTAATTCTTAAGACAGAAATAAAATTAATATCCATATATGAGAAAAAAATATTGCATTCTGCTAGTGCAAATTGCAATGCTATAAAATTACTCAAACGTTAATACTTTTAAATCTAATTTTAAACGAAGGAAAAATTTAAAAAGAAAACAAGAAAGCTCTGATTAATCTCTTAGAAATTTTGAAAATTCATAAACAAAATTGCAAAAGAACATCGCGACTCTATCATAATTCGCAACTCTAAAGCAAACACGATTATCATTTTATCGCAACTCTAATTCAAACCTCGATTCGATTGTTTCGCGACACTAATAAAAAAAATCGCGATTTGCCCAATGTAGTGGTGGGAAGCTGACACATCCCAGTGCAACCATTTAGCAGGTTGCCGATGAACGAGCACAGTTGTACAGCTGTATATAACAGCTGTATCGAGTGATCCAGGAACAGTCTTCGACAAATGCAGTCGAAGGGTTTTGGGCATTTTGTAAACGCAACTCTACTTAACAAAACGCGATCGTTCATTATCGCAACGCTAAAGGGAAAAATTAATAGAAATCGCGATGGAACAATATCGCAACGCTAACTCTTAAAGTGAGTTCAATGAAAATTACTATTTACTATATGAAAAAGCTATTTCAAATATTCTAGTAGTATCGCTACTTGCAATACTATAAAATTGAAAACTATAATTGAAAACTAATATTTTTATAATCAAATTTTAAACAATAAAAAACAGGATAAATTCTGATAGGTACAATTTTCTAAAAACTTCTAAAAAATTGCAAAAGACAATCGCGATATCGTAATTCGCAACTCTAAAGCAAACGCGATTATAATTTTATCGCAACTCTAATTCAAACCGTAATCATTCTCTCGCCACACTAATAAAAAGCCGCGATGTTATTTCGCAACTCTAATTCAACCCGTAATTAATCTCTCGCGACACTAATAAGAAAAATCGCGATTTGCCCAATGGGACGATATATAAATCGGCCAAAAAAGCAAAGACTACTACTACTACTACTACTACAAATACTAAAAGCGAGCATAGTGACAAAGTAGTAACGAGAATGACTTTCCATGCTCTGGATGACCCAGAGGATGCAGAGCCATTGATAGTTGCCCTCTTGAACGGCAGTTTGCCGGGCCTCTTCGGCTCATAGCCTCTTCTTTCTTCGGGCGCGATGCCCGCTGAAACTTAAATCTAAGCTCGAGTCTTCTAAATCGCAAAATGAAAAATAACTTATAAAGGTAAAATAAAAAGATAAATCGCGGATGCTATTGCCAGTGCACATGGACGACCAACGATCGTAACGACCGCTGTCCGTTCTCATGCGCAAGCTCGAGCAATAAACGTTCGTTTCGAAACTCACTCGCGACCACGACCGCGATATTCGAAAAATCGATAGGCAAGGCTCAAGACAAATGGTATGCTCCATTCGTGATGCCAGCTTCACCGTCGATTTTTCAAATCAAATTTCCTGAAACAGGTTGGACACGCGAAAACGCGCCTACCCGACGAAAGACTGTGCCAACCTGCCCGGCCCTACCTACTTATAGTTAACACTCGTACCAGAAAATATGCTACCTATCCTACCCGGAAACCTCTATTTAAACCTGAAAAAAAAGGCAAAACAAGCACACCAACACATTCACTCCACGGTTCTCACACATAACCCGGGCGCAAAAGCCTACACTAGAGAGACGTCCCGGGACGCCTCCGACACCCGAGTTTGGCTTACAACTTTCACACTCTAATGTACGTACCATTTTCCTGAAATCGACCGACGATGGCTAGCGACCATTGCGTAAAAATATTCTGTATATTTCAACTTTAATTATCCAAGTATATTTAAATTTTAATTTTAATTAAATACTCATAATCGTATATAATCATGTATGTATACATCATAATGGTAATTGGATTCATATTTCCGAATCCATAACTATTTCAAGATTATAATAAATAGCAGAAACGACGCAATTCCACAGCCTAACCACATACACACACAGTGGAAAATACGTCGTGCACGATACGCTAACGCAACGTCAGTCGCTGAAAAAATTGTTAAGCTTATAGACTACTCGTCATGCCCATTGCCTTCCTCCCACTCAAGAAGCACCTGGGCACGTGACTGAGATTCTGACAATGAACATGGAAGGGGTTAAACCTGAAAATCCTATGCTAAAAATATGATTAGCTTATTTATTATATTTTGTATCTAACGGGCTAATATTCTTTCACTTTGCAATCCAATTTCATTTCAAATTTTAATAATTTTATACTTTACTTTACTTTATTATTTTAATGAACAATTAAACTATTAAACTGTAATTAAGGAAATTAACGAAGAATATACATATTTATTAAACGTAAAATAAGATTCAACGCAAGTAATATTTATATCAATGAATAACAATGGAGGAGTCTAAATGAACTCTATTACTCGAAATATCCTCAGGCGATATCTTTATCAAAACGTATCTTTGAAAACACGAAGGAACGTTCAAAACTTGTTTTGATTCGGAAATCTGCCTGTCGCGAAGTGTTTTCTTGCACGTGAAATTTGATAACATCCGTCAGAACAAAGACCGACAAACTTAGACTTTAACGTATACTTTCATATTCATACTCGTAAATAAATATCATACTCGTATATGTATTATATGTATTATCATCGACGTTTAAAAACGCGGTGTGCAAGAAAACCTATCCTGAACTAATAAACAAAATATAGACAAGAAAATGTTACTACTCACGGGTATAATAAATACCCGCGGTCACTATACTCGTCAAAAATTCTACGTATACAACCGATCACCCGTGTCGATTCGGACCTTTCATCCTACGACATGATTGAGTGACCGGAGGGACAAAAAACATGCGACTCACAGTACATGCGAAGAACGATGTGGACAATGTGACGTAGCTTAGAAGAAACCATCACGAACGCCGTCATCCCGGAAGAATCATCAGATCTTACGGTAGAAGTACAGGCTGTGAAATATCTGTAACAAAACGTGGAACAATATACATATAATCTATTGTTGAAGACAACAACAACATTTTGTACTTTATTAATATAATAAGCAAAAATACAAATTTTCAGTAAATTTTATCTCTTCGTTAGCTAATTATCGTTAAAGACAGAATGAAAGAAATTACTTACGTTCTTTGCATTCGAAGCACCATAAGATCCTAATCCAGAGAACAGGAGGAAGTGGAGATTGTGGCAAAAGCTGTAACAAAATATGTAACAGTATAATTTATTCTTAAGACCAAAGTGTCGATTGTTTTAAAAGTTCGAGATAACAAATCATGAAATTCTATTAAATCTACAACGTTACTAATAATAAAAATTGAAATTCTAAAAAACTGTAATTGCTATAAGAATTGAAACTCTTCGAGTTAGAGCAATTTGAAATTTAGATTTTATGATTCAATATTGTAACTCTGAGACTTCGTTCCAATAGATATTACAATAATTCAAGCAATATACAAAGAATAAACTAAATTAATGAATAATGTGCAAATGTACTTACGTTGCTAAGCTCCAGGAGAGGCTTTATCCTCTTGAGCACTGACTCGAATACCGAAAACGAAT